>NC_041387.1:605752079-605755539 GCF_002162155.2 Triticum dicoccoides | reverse complement strand
TCCATTTAGAGCATGTCAATTGGATGTACAAGTTATTTAGGGGTAAAATCAACTTCCCTCTGAAGTCTGCTGCTGGTCATGCTCTTTTATATGGTGGTCTGATCTGGTCACACTCTTTCGACAGTCGATGCATATTTTCTTTTGGGTAATTTGCTTCACCTAAGCTTCAGTAGCACTGTGCATGGCCCTTTGAGTTCATATCTTCTATTGGCGTCTGAAAACTATCATTTTTGGTCAGCTGATATCACTCTATTCATGCTATCAATTTTTCTTTCTCACTATATGGTAGTCCTTGACCTGTTTGTGTCATCGGAGAAGGGAATTTTCCTTTTTTTTCACTTTTATCTTGTTTCCTTTTAATATATTGGTTTTAGTTGTATATTACAGAAGGATTGGACATGGAGATCTAAGATGGAAGCATTTGTGTATATACTGTACCTTTGTATATCTTTCCAAGTTCCATCTTGCCTTATCATACATTTTAAAAGAACAGTTGTTTTCTGAGTCATTGGTGTACTTATGTTGTGTTGTCACCGACCATGAGTATATAACAGTTTGTTGGACAAAAGTATTCTTGTGGTTTGTGCCATGGTTGGGCACCATCTTAAATATAAAATGATAACATTGCAAACATTTTTATTTTGAAGGGCCAACAAGAAAGGATTTCTTCCGGCAGCATAACAAAGAACCCATTGGGTGGATGCAACACCCGAATGCCTTTTTGACTAAATCATTTTAATTAACTAATTACAGTGGCGGAGCTAGATGGGGAGGCAAAGGGCAAATACATCAATTCTTGAGCAGTCCAAAAACTATAATTTGTTGAATTAAGCACCCCCAAGAGTTCTTTATTCACACATTTTTTCAAGGTTGGGGGTTTAATGTAAGTTTTCTGCTATTAAAACTGCAACTTTCCATCTTGATTTTGTCCATGATTAAGTTTTGGGTGTGGGCAGGGCAGAAGATCAAGCACTCCGTCCTCTGCCAGGTCGCCGCCGCTGCTCGGGACGTAGACGCGCACATGGGTCCGTCAGTCGCTGGCAAACGAGGTCGAGTCCGTGCGGAGCACTGGTCTCCTCGCTGTCGTCGTCGTCCTCCCTGCTGCCAGCGACGCCCTCCTGTCTCCTCTGCACCAGTCTACTCCTTCATGTCTGTCCCCCTCTCAATCTCCTCTTTCTGTTGTTTGTTTTCTCTATCTCACATAGGAAAGCTCTTGATCCACCAAAACGCTGAATCATGTTCATATTTGCTACCCTAGGAAAGAAGGATATAAAACTGAACTACAAACATCAGTAGTAGAGCATACATCATAAAGGGTTGTGGATGTCCCATTGCTGCACGAACTGAACCAAGGATGTTTAGCAACTAATTTCTTTTTTTGTGGGATCAACAGGAGGATGGGATTCATAATTGAGAACATTATGTGTTCATAATATATATTTTGTGGTAGCAACTGAACCAAGGATGCTCATGGCAAGTTTAATCGCAATATAAATCACTTGGTTTGGAAACACACCTGCTAAAAAAATAGATTGATCTTTTCTTAAAATCTTCAACCTACTATGTAAACCAGTTCTCCTTTGTATCAATCTGAGATCCATCTGGATTATATCTGATTTTAGTGATATATAAATCAAAATTGATTTATTCACTCTTTGGTAAGCACTTATCTTTAGATGACACATTTGATAGTTCTGGTGTTCTGTTTTATGTGGTTTGATTTTATCAACCGAATTTGGTCTTTCTTTTGCAGATTATTTACAAAAGAAAATGGTTTGGGGTGAAGAGTTGAAGGCTTGAAGCCAAATGTTCCTAATCAAGAAGATGACCCGCACAACTCCCCTGAAACAAGGCCAGCACTATGTGCGAAGATTGAAGATCCCAAATATGTTTACTTTGGTCCAATATCGTATAGCAGTGTAATGCTTCAGGCACTTTTTATCATTCATTTTTATTATTCAAATCTCTATATGGTTGCCATAGATGCTACTATTACATGGATTTATTACTATTTTTCATGTGTTGTTGAAAATAGAACTCACTCATTTATTTGTCTACGGAGGGAGTAGCATACAGTAAGCTTCATTTCACCGAGGAGATCTTCCGTTACATAGAGTTATTAATTTCAATATGAATTCAGAATTCAGTACCCACACGAATTTCGTAGATGCTTTGATCGAGATGTGCGTTGCACGTGCATGCTTACTAGTTGGTTCCAAAACAATCAAACAGGATTGCTGTCGAAGTGGTTTGCTGTGATGATGCAGGACGTTTCCAAATGGCATTTGCAGCTGTTTTCGAAGGTGTGTGTAACAGATCAAGCGACCCTCGAAGCTCACGTATGTAGGGAAGCAGTGGTCCTAGACGAAGACATGCATTTGCACAAAATCCGTATTGCATCTGGCTGTCCACAACGAGCCAACGACTAGCGGGGCTCACTCTTCCTTGGCTCATATTGTATGCTCTTTTTTTTTTTAAACGGAGGCAAAGATTGCCTCATCTATTAATTAAGTAGGAGAAAATTGCTCAATTAATTATAAAAAATTGGACAAAAACCGAAACAAGGACCAAGCCCATCCCAAAGACTAACACTCAGGGCAAAGCCCACCCACGACCAACTTCGATGACAACCACGTCGCTCACACGACACGAGGTCCATGCCCTCGAAGTTGCAAATCTCGTGAGGCCGCCGCCTCGATATCCACTGCTCCGTTGCGCCCTGCGCGCTTAACCAACACCACCTTCCGGGGCCGCCGCCCCGACATGCCTCCGCTCACCCTTGAGCAGCAACGTCACACGATACAGCAACCCGCAGCTCAGGACAACCGCACGCAGACCACGAACGCCGCATCACATCCGGGGCCGTCGCCCTGACATGCCACCGCTTACCCTTGAGCAGCAACGCCGCACGATACAACAGTCTGCAGCCCGTACTGATCAGGATAACCGCACGCAGACCACGAACGCCACACCACATCTGGGGCCGCCGCCCTGACATGCCGTCCAACTGCACCCGCTGGGACGCGTTGACCGAGCCGACAACCTTGTCGCCCACGCAGCTCAAGGTCCTCACCCAAGCCATGCTGACAAACAGCCCTACCTCCTGGGGCCACTGCTGCTCGAGGCCGCCGCCTTGGCTCTCAACTAAAGATCTCGGAGCCGCCGCCCAGGCATACACCGCCCATGAAAACGAAAGAGCCCGCACAACATCCCAAGGCTGACCCTCCAAAGTGACGCCTCCGAGAAGGTTACGACGTAAAACGCCGCTGCCGCCCACTCCAGAATACTGAAGTTTCTCACCGGAGAGCCCAAACACATGGAAGGAGAGGAAGAACTCTATGACGACGCCTTCAAGAAGGTCACGACACCCGCACGCGCCGATGTCTTCAAAAGCTTTCGGCCAAGTCCCTCATCTCCTATCAGTGAGCCTGCAGATCTGGGCACGATGGATACCCAAACC
>NC_041387.1:605734424-605751830 GCF_002162155.2 Triticum dicoccoides | reverse complement strand
GACGACCTGCTGTAGCACCTCATGCGACAGAGAGACGCCGTGTTTGCCGGGGTCAGATCCGCGGGCATCCCTCGGAATCCACCGTCCCCAGCCGCCGCAGCAGCCCATGCCGATGCAGCCATCGCTCTGGGGCCGCCGCCCCGGCATCCTTGCCTGCCCGCAAATCCGCGCCGACCTCCCATCGAAGCAGCAGGAGCATGCCGCTCAGCAGTAACATTGAGTCCAACTCAGCAAATTTGCTTATGTGACAGTGAGTTAATGAGAAGAGAGATAGTTATAGTAACTTAGCTAGTTACTGACTTACTGTAACATCACATGTCCCAATACAAAATGTTCATGCGTGTGACAAAAAATTATATCATCGAAAACTATGTTCAAATACGAATCCAACGATATAATTTTTGTTGACATGCATTAACATTTTGTAAGTTAAATATTTAATCAAAATTTGGCACAAACTACAAAAAAGACCTATAAACCAGGACGGGGCAGTACCATATTTATATTACTACTCACTATGAAAGTAGTAATATAGTCTAGGTATATGTGCATGTTACTAGTGTATGTTACTCATCATTGTGGAGAATGGCTCGAACGGCCACTTTGTCTGGAATGGTACGGTATACATGTCTAGCTTATTTGATCCACCAAGTCATTTGTGTATCCCTCTAAACATTGATATTGAATAAAGCAGCGCTGCTCCATAAGAAAAACGAATCGTGTGTTTGTTAGTTTTATTTTTTGTAAAGAAAAAAAATCCAGTGTGGACCTAGTTTATGAACATACGGCCTTCCATACTGAGCTTGGCACAAGCGACAATGGCATAGCAGCCGTCAGCCGTGAATAGCACCGCACCAGCGAGTCGGCGGTTGGACTTGAGCAGGCGTAGCCGCCAGCGGTGCGGCGGCATCGGAGACTATAGACCACAGTTGTACCGCATTCATGCCACCACGCTCCGCGCCAAGCCGACGGCCATTTTGTTTTGTCGGCCGGTAGATGAAGGCAGCGGCAGCAGAGCTCTGCCGGAAGAACATCATAGCCACGTGTAACATGACACGACGCGTGCTTCCAGCCACGCACTACCTACACCTACGTGCTCGATTCAGATCTAAGCTCGCTTTACAACATGCAATCAACCATGAAAGGCACACACAAACACACACACACGGACGAGCTGCCACTGTCTGCATATGCTGGCTGTGGGTTCAACACTGCTTCTTCCACTCCACTCTCCACTGTCTCCACACACAAACGCACACCTATGCCAGTAAATTTTTCGGCGAATGATGAATTTTATTGGCTCAAATCTACACCAGTAAATAACAAAGTATACAATATTCAGATGAGTATCTGAGTACATACATATTTGCACTAATACTTGGCATGTGTCTGTATGTATGCCTGAGTTTAGTTTGCGAGACGACATTTGTAGTCGTCACTAGATGGTCTATGGACCTGAATGTGATTTATGCTACTTTTATTGTTCTCTGTACAGCCATCGTAGTTGATAAATAGGTCGAAAATTTTCAACAAAGGAAAGAAAATAGCATCGAGGGGAGGACGAGCGCCCGGTGCTCCTCGGCATTTGACTTTTATCTTCTTCCTCCGTTAATGCGAAACATCTCAGCAGTGCAGGTCGTGCTCGCAATTAACCTGCGCGCGGACGACTCGGAGACATTATCCGTTTTGGAATCAAGCAAATAAACCGCCGAGATATGGATGGATCTTATCTTCTTCCATGGTCGCCGTTCTTTCTTTCATTGATGCCATATAAGACTTGTCACCAAGCACTGCACTCGTACAGCGGAGATGTAGTTCGTTCTCGCAATCAAGCAATTAACACAGCAGCCTCCTTCGTGCTTAATGGTAAGGTTGAAAAAAAAAATGGAATTAATGCAGTCTCGATGTGGTGCAGAATTCAGACGGCCTTTTTTCCCATTTTCTGTTGGATGATCATGGGCTGTCTTCGTCAATTTGCCGCCTTGGGCCGAGAAGAATAAAAGAGTTGACAATTGACAGCAGAGAGTAATAATAACTAGCCCTCAGAAAAGAGAATAATAATAACTGAATTCGACGGCTATCCATTTTGATCCACCGCACTCTCGGCCGGCGTGCCTATAAATAGTGCTGCTACCAGCTAGGTAGGGGAATATCGTCTCTCAGACCTTGCTCCGTAGTGCTCCTGTGGCCAGCCATCTTCTCCGGACTCCGGTCTCAATGGCGGATCAGAGCCTCGCCGCCCCCATCCGTTGCAAAGGTAATTAATTCTGAGACTCTTCATGCATGCACTGCTCGAGCTAGCATCTTTTTTTTTCACTTGAAGCAAGGAAGATGCGTTTACCTATCCCATGATGACGCCAAACGCAAACAGCGGCGGTGAGCAGAGCCAAGGGCGCGCCGCTCGTCATCGAGGACATCGTCGTGGATCCGCCCAAGGCGTACGAGATCCGCATGAAGGTCATCTGCACCTCCCTCTGCCACACCGACATCACCTTCTGGCGCGGCAAGGTACGCTCGCAGTACACGCCCACGTCCAAAGATTCAGAAGCAGTACGTATTTGCTAACTCAGATACGTACTTCCGATTTGGTAGGAAGACTTCCCGCTCCCGCCCGTGTTCCCAAGGATCTTAGGCCACGAGGCGTACGGGTAAGCTCCTCAGATCCTGCTGCCGACGAGCTCGTGAAGGCGGCCGGGGACGACGACGGCGAATGTGTTATAAGATTGGACGGTGCTGCGTTGCAGGGTGGTGGAGAGCCTCGGGGAGCACGTGGAGGGGTTCGCGGTGGGGGACACGGTGGTGCCGACGTTCCTGGGGCAGTGCGACTCCTGCGGCGGCTGCGCGTCGGCGGGGAGCAACATGTGCTCCGCGCTGCCGTTCGTCGTCGGCCC
The DNA here is from genome assembly GCF_002162155.2 of Triticum dicoccoides. NCBI lineage: Eukaryota > Viridiplantae > Streptophyta > Magnoliopsida > Poales > Poaceae > Triticum > Triticum dicoccoides. Next base: position 605,748,939 of record NC_041387.1, on the reverse strand, counting down.
CGGGATGCGCCGCGACGGCACCACCCGCTTCAGGGACAGCCAGGGGGAGCCGCTGCACGACTTCCTCGCCGTGTCCAGCTTCAGCCAGTACACCGTCGTCGACGTCAACCAGGTCGTCAAGGTCGACCCCGCGGTGCCGCCCAAACTCGCCTGCCTCCTCGGCTGCGGCGCTGGCACCGGTGAGCCTGCCTCACAAAGATTATCTAGCTAGCACTGATAGAATGATGGAGTAAAGAAAATGAACTCTTACATTGCATTGCTGATGCAGGGGTCGGAGCTGCGTGGAAGTTGGCCAAGGTGCAGCCAGGATCGTCGGTGGTCATCTTCGGGCTGGGAGCGGTGGGATTGTCGGTAAGCTGGCGCTGTGACGCAGGCTGCTGCTGCTCCGTCTGATAAATAGCAAGCGGTTAGATTTCAGTTGGTTGGTGCTGAAACCTGCTGTAATAAACAACTTTTGGGCGGTCAGGTGGCGCAAGGTGCGAAGATGTGCGGAGCCAAGAAGATCATCGGTGTTGATCTGAACCCTGACAAAGAAGAACTCGGCAAGTCTTCTTTTCTCAGAGTAACGGAGAAAACATTTGGTTGATTTTCAAATGCTATCTACTCCTGCTGCAGGCAAAAAATTCGGCGTGACAGATTTCGTGAACCCGTCAAAACTCGGCGAGAGCCCACTCAGCCAGGTAAGAAGGATTTGGCATCTGAGCTCAACGGATGCTTGTTCAGTCGTTCTCATTCTGCTTCTTAACTAACTTCAGGTGATCATCGAGATGACCGGCGGCGGCGCCGACTACTGCTTTGAGTGCATCGGCGCCGCGTCCGTCATGACCGAGGCGTTCAGAAGCGCCAAGCAGGTCCTCCAGATCCTACCACCGGCGTCGCTTTCGAGCGATCAAAACACGGCCATTCATGTAACGTGTTGTGTTGTGTGTGGCAGGGGAACGGCAAGACGGTGATCCTGGGGTTGGAGAAGGAGGGGAAGCCGATCAGCCTGCCGTCCATCGAGTTCCTCTTCGGCAAGTGCGTCATGGGGTCGCTCTTCGGGGGCATCAAGCCCAAGACCGACATCCCCATCCTCGCCGAGAAATGCTTGAACAAGGTCATATGATATGATATCTCGTGGGTTCTGAGCAGACGCCCATTGTTTACACGAGTTCAGGAGCTGAAAAATGTGTTTTGTGTGGATGGATGCAGGAGCTGGAGCTGGAGAAGCTGATCACGCACGAAGTGGGCCTGCAGGAGATAAACACGGCCTTCGACCTGCTCCTGCAGGGGAAGAGCCTCAGGTGCATTATCTGGATGGACAAGCTGGAGGCGTGAAGAAACATGGCGGAAAATGTTGGTCAGGAGATGGCCGATGCAGCGACCGAATAAAACTGTTGCTTGTTTCCCTAATAAAATTGTTGCTTGTGTTTATTCACCCGTGTTGCTAGAACATGGAAGCTACGTGGCTATCGTGAGCGGACGCTTTGCCATCCGGTTCGTTTTAACCCTGGCCCTCGTGAATAATTGTGTGCTTGTTTGCGCATGGTTGCCATGTCCACCGTGAATGTCTGAGAGAAAGTGGAAGATTTAAGGGGCAATTTTTTTTCTCGAGAGTGCGCAAAGGAGTACCATATCTATATCTTTACTAGAAGAACGCCCGTGCGTTGCAACGGGGCCACATTAACTTTAAGAGTTCAATATCAATTATGTTAATATTACATTTAATATTCTCATACATATCAAGTGACATTGACGACATTTTTTACCATCAGATTCTCACACACACACTCTCGCCTCCCTCTTCCTCACTCTCTCTCCCCCTCTCCCCCTCTCTCTAACACACAAACATATCTATCTTATTGGGTACGGGACCACATTAACTTTAAGAGTTCAATATCAATTATGTTAATATTACATTTAATATTCTCATACATATCAAGTGACATTGGCGACCTTTTTTACCATCAAATTCTCACACACACAGACTCTCTCTCTCCCTTTTCCTCACTCTCGCTCCCTCTCTCTCTCTCTCTCTCTCTCTCTCTCTCTAACACACATACATATCCATCTTATTGGGTACGGGACCATAATCTATCTATTTCACATGCACACGCGCTAGTGCATAACAATATGGATTATGTGTATTATATTTGCCACCACAACTGAGGGAATTAATTTCATGTAAATCGGCTAGCCACAGCTCCATGACAAACAATACATCTAAATTCTCAGCGTTATTTTTATGTAACATTGGCGAGAGGTAAACGACGGTGATTATTTCCTTTGTTTGGAGAGTGATTACCATCCGTGAGTTAAGCTGGGTACTAAAGAAGAATCTGATTGTGATACGTGAATTGATTGTTGCCTTATATGTTTGGTTTTGGTATTTGAAGATTGATTACCATCCGTTAGTTGGGTTACCAAAGAAGAAATCAATCACGATATGTACAAAAAGGAACTACATTGCACATGCTTACACCTCATCTACTCGTGAGAATATATAAAATTGGAGCAAACAAAATAAGTGCAGACGAGAGATAAAACATCAATGAGGATCCCTAATGTCTTGACTAATATGTTGTCCTCCAGCTTGAGAAGCACCTACAAGGAAGGGCTAACATACAGAATCACGAGCCACTCCAATTTATGACTCACACAACTTCATCTTCAACTTGTTAATGATGCGTGAACCGCAACGTACCATGTGGTACTGTTGGAGGCCATGATGACCTGGTGCACCTGTGACTCACCAATGTTCCATCATGCGCAACGCCTCCTGGAACGCATTTGGCATCGCATGACAGAACGTAGGAACGCATTAAGAGCACCTCAGGCAAAACAACAAACAAGTGGCACCCCTCTTGTAAATATGTAACATTAATATCTTTTGTTAATTAAATGCAGTAGAAGCCTCTCCTGTCGTTTCTTCCTAAAAAACAAAAGAATGGCGCAATTGAATGGTGGTATCACACAATCCAACTCTTCACGTCAGCGAACTCCTTAATCTGCCTGGCCTTATTCTTATTCAAAAGGTTGTGCAATCAGGACCGGTTACTCCTACAATTTTGCTGTCGAGACACAACTTATGTGATGCATTAAAGCACATGAAAGAGATGACGCCGCTGACAAGATCTTGGCGATTATATGTAACATAATCAAGCGGTGCTAGCTCAACTTTAGTGCCAATCAGCATAGCCTATTTAGGCTATATATTACTGTTAAATACCGTAACATTGCAGAGCTTATTGCATCCTTGTACACACGATCAATATCTAGTTATCTACGGACAAGAAAACATATGTATCTAGACCAGCAGGAACAAAGACAAAAGCCATGTTAAACTTGTCACCTGGCGCACATGCACTTGCATACCAGCTCCTAGGCATGCACAAACAAAAAACTGAAGCACACTGATGAAGTAACTTAGAAACTATGTTCCTGTCTCAAATACAAATAAAACCGATGGCCAAAGATGAACTGGTTAAGCATTCCCAAAAATCACATGTTCAGAACTCATCAGAACATAACTCCAACTATCAATCTCATAAATTTGAAGTTAATATCTCTCAATCGTAAAAATACCATGCATCGGGTTGTCAATTGATTTTCGGATGCATCCACTATCAATCTCACGAAATGCAAGTTAATATCTTGCCAGAAGCAGGCGTTTCATATAGCAAATAAAGTTTTCAGAACACTGTATATACCACCACAAAATCATAAGAGAATGAGTGTATACAATCTACAAGGTAATGTAGCAATTTAGAGGTTGGGTACTTACTTCAGTAATAAAACAGGTTCAAGGTAGTAATAAGGATTCTTCTAATGCATTAATAAACAAATGTTCTGCACTGAAGACAAGATAAACAATTCTCAAAGTGCATCAGAGCATCACAGAACATTACTGGCAAGATAAATGCACGACGATACACCCGACTCATTTAATTAATATAATTAAATTATCAATAAATTAGTCACCAAACTGCTCGGATGAACTGGAACAGAGCCAACATATATCATCCTAGACAAACGCAGTATCAACCATTTACCTTGGTACTTTAGGGACCGACAGGAGGATGCATGTAGAAGCGCTTCTTGCCTGCGAATCCACAGTCAGATAGAGAAATTGAAACCCATTCCCATCACCAACTGATAAAGAAAGCACGTAAAAAAATTGATATCGGGCCAACTTGGATCTTCGGTGATTGTCCCCCGGTATGGAGAATTAGGAGAGTGGGTGCAGGGAGTGGCCTTGTGGATGATGGATGGAGGCGCGGAGGGATGTGGTCACCGGAAGGTCGAAAGCGGAGAGGTTCGGGCACGCTAGGCGGAGCCGGTGGTGCGCGACAACCGGAGGCGGCCCAATCGTGGGCGGCGAACCGCCGATAGCCTGGACCCATCTCTCGACGCGGCGAAGATAGAGAGGGCGGCACTGCCAGTGCTCGAGGCCGCCGCTCGGCACCATCTACATCGAGGGGAAAGAGAGGCGAGAAAGCGATAGGGTGATGCGGGGCTAGGGATTGCAGAGGAGGGTGGGGGTGTGCGATTTGAATGGATGGTTCTGCCCACCGTTTTCTTGTACGTGGCGGTGGAGACGGCGGCGTCCAGCCATGCAGGCGAGGCATGGGTCGAGACGGGCACACGGCGAGGCACAGTAGTAGAGGCGGGGGCGATTTTTTGCTACTGAGATGCAGGGTGTGGGATTGATCATTCATGTTCTCTTTTCCTTTTTAACGGGAGATGGATGCGATTTTTTCACGAGGGGAGAGATGCGACCACGTATAGATTCCATAATAAATTAATTAGGTCCATAATAGGATTTATTTACAATGCGTTAAGATTTACGTGTTCTTAATAAAGAAATGCACTGATGTAGGGATTGATTGATTCGGGTAAGGAAAGATAGATTCGTGATCTTTTGTATGTTAGGAAATTACTGATTTGCAAGGAAAGAGTGGAGAGAAAAAGAACCAATGCGACCACGTACGGATTCCACAATAAATTAATTAGGTCCATAACGAGATTTGTTTACAATGCGTTAATATTTACGTGATAGTTTTCATAATAAAGAAATGCACTGATGTAGGGAGCGATTGATTCGGGTAAGGAAAGATAGATTCGTGATCTTTTGTATGTTAGGAAATTACTGGTTTGCAAGGAAAGAGTGGATAGAAAAAGAACCAGTACGAGGGGGTGGTGGGAGGTGGGACGAAGAAAAACCGGACGAAATTGGGAGGTGGGAGGGGGGCGAGTAAAAAACTAACGAAAAAACCAACGAAATTGGGAGGTGGGAGGGAGGCCGGAAAAAATCAGCGAAAAAAACCATGGAGACTATTCACCAACTGCTCCATTAGGAGTAGAGATAGAAGACAAAAATTTAGTTACGAGAAAGGTACCACTCGCTAGGATACATAAAACATTTTTTTAACTTTACTAGACTTTTGAATTTAGAATACTGAAAGGCCAAATTTTAGTTTTTTTATAACCCCTCAAAAAATTAGATTTTTTATTTTAATAAGTAAAACAAGTCATATAATTCATTAAGGTGTTTACCCTATTTATCAATGGCCAACTCTTAGTACAAGGTTCTCTCGGAACAATTATTACTAAACAATTATTATTTATTTCAAGCTATTTCGGATCTTTCTTAATCTTCAAAGAGAAATGAATTATGTAATGGAATGGTAGGATGAAAAAAGGAAGTGTTGAAAAAATGACAAGAAGAAACGAGCGTGGCACAAGCACCACACTCAAACAAACACCACATCAAATCAAGCTACAACGCAAAAGAGTCTATCCTAAGCTGATACACAACACCGCGTCACGACCGACCCCAGGCACCTCCGAAGACCATCAACTTCTACAGAACTTCGCTTGTCAGTGCACTATCTACCGTGAATGTCTGAGAGAAAGTGGAAAATGAACGACAGGACTCGGTCCATTCCAGGAAGACACCGTCTTGGACACACCGACGATGGGCGTACAGTAGTGTCACGGGGGATCAAAAAGGACAACAGCAAACACCAAAAGAGAGCAATGAGGAGCCAATTGTGCCGATCCAAACACTGAATTGAGGCTTTCGCCTGGAGACATCCACCAACTACATGAGAGCGAGAGGAATGACGGACACGCTCGACAATGCCTCCAAGGAGGGGAATGACATCCATGGGTGCCATCACCGTCGGCCCGACAGAAGTTGAGTGAGATTTTCATCCGTGCGTCGCCCATCTCCAGCCCTCCATGGAATTGGCCATACTGTCCAAGAAGCCTCGCACCATCGCCGCCGCAGCAAATGCCGATGTAGCTGCAAAGCCGGTGGAGAAGGAACAGGAGGAGGAGCGCTTACACCAGTGGAGGAGATGCTTGTGTCCATGTTCAGGCACTTGCTGGTAGAGCAGCAATACCATCTCCAGCTCCTTTAAGAGGACCAGCTGGAGGAGCGTGCGTCCGAAGCTCCCATTGCGACCATGATTGAGGTGGAATCATACGTCTCAAATGTATTTTTTATTATTTCCTGCTATTATATTATCACTTTTGTATAAATTATTTATAGCATTTTATATTATTATTTTTGGACTAAGGTATTAATCTACTACGCAGTGCTAGTAGTTGTTTTCTGCATGTTTTTTATTTTTACAAAAAAATCAATATCTACGGAGGCCAAAATACCCTACAACTTTAATATGATTTTTTGGGCACGAAGGTTCCAGGAAGAATCAGAGGGCAACGAGAGGATGCACAAAGGGCTAGGCCCTGAAGCGCCCCCTTCCCATGCGGGGCCCACTTGCATCACCCTTCGTCCATTCCACAGCCAAAAAATCCTATAAATACAGAAACCCTCTAAAAATATAGAAAACCTTTAAGATTTGTTTACCTGGATTTTTCCACCGTCACAAACTTCTGTTCCATGGAGATCCAATCTAAAGGTCTGTTCCGGTACTCTGGCGAAGGGGAATCCATTGTCGGAGGCTTTTTCATCGACATTACTGCCTCCATGACCATGTGTGAGTATTTCCCTAAGAGAACCCTCACTCACCCCCCCAACAGGCCCCATAGGGCGCATTTTTTAGCGCCGGCGGCGAAAAGACGGCCCAACCGCGCCCCCAGATCCTCGTTTATTGCTGGTTTGGGCCGAAATTACAACCTGCGAACCCAAGCCGAACCCAGCGCACCGGGGGCGCCTGGGGGCACCGGTTGAAGCGAAAAGGCGTGTGGGCCCGTGTTGTCGGCGACACCGGCCGATTTCCTATTGTTTCCCCCTTTCCCTCCATTTCCCCAATGCCTTCCCCCTTCTCCCCCGCCTCTCCCGCCATTCTCCCCAGATCCGCCTGCCATGCCGCCGAAGAAGTATGCGCCCCCTCGCCTAGCCACCAATTTCGTCCACCGAATCAGAACGCCAACACGTACCGGAGAAGGATCAAGATGGCGTTCGACGAGCGCCAATTGGTTGACCCCGACTTCGCCAACATCCACATGGATCGCGGCGAGAAGGCCATGGAGAACCATTGGGCGACCATCCAGGCGGTGTGCAATAAGTGGCATGGGATTCAAGAGGAGGTCGTTGCTCGCCCGGAAAGCAGCGCCAACATCGAGGGTCAGGTATGGTCATCTGTCGCCGGCCCAGTTCTTTGCCGTGTACTTCAGCGACACTTGTCCTTCGGTTGTGCCGATGGTTCGGATGTTCAACACGTTTCACCAGGACAACAACGACCAAGAGTTCAAGTTCATGTTGGGAATCGTTGCATGGAAAACAAAAAATATTCTACGCACACGCAATGATCTATCCATGGAGATGCATAGCAACGAGGGGGAGAGTGTGTCTACGTAGCCTCGTATACCGTAATAGGAAGCGTTTATTCAAAGCGGTTGATGTAGTCGTACACCTTCGTGATCCGCCCGATCAACTACCGAACGCACGGCACCTTCGCTTTCTGCACACGTTCAGCTCGATTTCGTCCTCGCCATCTTGATCCAGCAAGTGAGATGAGGTAGTAGATAAGTTCTGTTAGCATAACGGCATGGTGACGGTGGTGGTGCAACAATCCTGCAGGGCTTCGCCTAAGCACTGCGACGATCTAGAGCGGAGGAGTAAATTAGAGGCGGAGGGGTACCGACACACGACATGGAATAAGTTGTGTCTTGTGTGGCACCCCTCCCCACATATATATAGGTGTGGGAGGGGAGGAGGCAGCCCCTAGGGCGCCCAAAGTGGTGCGGCGCCATCCTTAGGGCTCCTCCCTTTGGTGCCCCCCTGCCAAAAATAGGCACAAGGGAGAAGGAAAGGGAGGAGGCGCCCCCTTCTTTCCTTCCTCCCCTCTCCGGGATATGGTAAGAGGAGGTGGCGCCTCCCCTTTCCATCTAATTGGATGGGGATGCCATAAGGGGGTGCACTAGCCCATGTGGGTGGTGTGTTCCCCTCGACTTGGCCCAATAAGGCCCAATACTCTCCCGGTGCCTCCGAAACCCCTTCCGGTATTCCGATAACTTTCTGGTGCATTCTGAAACCATTCCGAAGAACAAATAGCATCGTCCTATATACCAATATTTACCTCCGGACCATTCCGGAGCTCCTCGTCATGTCCGTGATCTCATCCGGGACTCCGAACAACATTCGGTCACCAAACCATATAACTCATATAATACCAAATCGACATCGAACGTTAAGCGTGCGGACCCTACGGGTTTGAGAACTATGTAGACATGACCGAGACACCTCTCCAGTCAATAACAAATAGTGGAACCTAGATGCTCATATTGGCTCCTACATATTCTATGAAGATCTTTATCGGTCGAACTTTTATTACAACATACGTAATTCCCTTTGTCCATCGGTATGTTACTTGCCGGAGATTCGATCGTCGGTATCTTCATACCTAGTTAAATCTCGTTACCGGCAAGTCTCTTTACTCATTCCGTAATACATCACATCATGACTAACTCCTTAGTCATTTGCTTGCAAGCTTATGATGTGTATTATCGAGAGGGCCCAGAGATACCTCTCCGATAGTCGGAGTGAAAAATCCTAATCTCGATCTATGCCAACTCAACAAACACCTTCAGAGATACCTGTAGAGCATCTTTATAATCACCCAGTTATGTTTTGACATTTGATAGCACATAAGGCATTCCTCCGGTATCCGGGAGTTGCATAATCTCATAGTCGAATGAATATGTATTTGACATGAAGAAAGCAATAGCAATAAAACTGAACAATCATTATGTTAAGCTAACGGATGGGTCTTGTCCATCACATCATTCTCCTAATGATGTGATCCCGTTATCAAATGAAAACTCATGTCCATGGTTAGGAAACCTTAACCATCTTTGATCAACGAGCTAGTCTAGTAGAGGCTCACTAGGGACACGTTGTTTGTTTATGTATTCACACATGTATTAAGGTTTCTGATCAATACAATTCTAGCATGAATAATAAACCTTTATCATGAATAAGGAAATATAAAGTAACAACTTTATTATTGCCTCTAGGGCATATTTCCTTCAGTTCCTTCATGTGTTCACCAAGATCGAGTCGTGTGAGAAATGGACGGAGTGTCGGCTCACTCTCACCAAGGCAAAGGATGCCTACAACCCGGACACACCTGCCCCAGCGGCGGTAGAAGGGCGCTCTGATGGCAACAATAGAGCCAAGACGGTGAGGGATGCGGCACCGGCTGCTGAACTACTGCAATCGTTGATCGAGTAGTGCATCGCCGACGCCAAGAGCAACGCCACCAAGAGGAAGGAGAAATCCGATGCGAGGTGGTCGACGTTGATGATGAAGCAGGACGTCAAGCTCGACCTTCTCAGGACCAACGCCGCCGTGAAGAAGAGGAACACTGAGCTGACATTCTTGATGGGGGCAGACGTGTCGACGATGGACGAGCAGGTGAAGTCATGGTACCTGGCAGAGCACGGCCTAATCTTGAACCGGCGGCAAAAATCGCCCCTACGCCAACGCCGACCTCGAGCCCGAGCATTGAAAATGTGCCCATGCCGAGCCCAAGCACTGAAGCGGTGCCCACGCCGACGTCGGTGTTGACCTCGGCCAACCCTACGGTAGAGGAGACTACTGTTTTGATGAAGCTCCATGTCTACTGTTCCTACCTTTTGATCGCCGGACTTTGGCTACGTTCGATCGTCGACCCTGTGGCATGATGATTGCTGACCTGTGGCATGATGATCGCCGAACTATGTTGTTTTTTGGTAGCGGGAAAGTGAACTTTGAATTTTGATGCGTTTGGGGGGCGAAACCTAGGGGGTGCGGCTGGAAACTCCACCACCCCCAGGCCGAAAAAACCGCGGGCGCAAACGCCAAAAGGCCTTCGCCGGGTGCGCTGGGGGGCCGAACAGCTGGAGATGCTCTAAGGATGAAACAACGGTGACTCATCATATTGATTGATGTTTTGTTGTCTACATTATGTCATCATGCATATTGCAATGCTCTATTTATTGTAAACTTAATAGTCTGAGATTCATGCTGGATAGCGATCTTGAGTGAAGTATTAGTAATAGATGAAGTTGGATTAACGGTTTACTTATCATGGATGTAACTCCTATATGAGATTGTACCATGAATGATTATAGTCATAAATATAAATATTGCAATTTAATCGCTGCCGAACTGTAATTGTTCACCACACGTCCACACCACACTTGTTTGCTTGAGAGCGATGCCACTAGTGAACCTATGGTCCCCTGGGTCTATCTTCCTATACCAAAATATTTGTTACCATTGCTATTTTTGCTTTTACCGTTTTACTTTGCTACCAACTATATCTATCACTTGAAGTTTAACCTTCTAATTAGCAAGAAAAGGTGATTGCCAACCCTCTTGTCAGGTTAGGGACAAGCTTGTTTGTGTTTTATGTGCACACACACCATTCACTTTGTTTTTCTGGGAGACTGCTACGGGTTCTATAAACCTTAGTTCTATAAATCAAGGGAAATACTTACTACTAAGTTACATCACCCTTACACAGGTCAATTGGGTCGTGGCTGTCACGCCCAATATGCGATACTATCCTAAAGAGACTCGAAGGTCCCACCAAGGATAGAACCGCATATTGATACGCTTTTGCAAGGTGGATATCATTACATAAACATTACATAATATATGGGGATACATACAAAAGGCATACAATGCCACACGAATACAACCTCATCTTACATGAGAGCAACATCCGACTACGGATGAAACACAAACAGAAGCTCAAACAACATCCACCCTGCTAGACCAGGCTACCGACCCGGAACCTATCCCCTGATCGAAGAAGAAGAAGAAGAAGAACTCTAAAACAAGTAACATCGCTCTCGCGTCATGATCATTGCATAACCTGTACCTGCAGTTGTTGTAGTAACTTTTGAGCCACGAGGACTCAGCAATCCCATTACCATGGGTATCAAGACTAGCAAATCTTAATGGGTAAGGAAGGGGTAAAGTGGTGAGGTTGCAGCAGCGACTAAGCATATATGGTGGCTAACATACGCAAATAAGAGCGAGAAGAGAAGCAAATGGAACGGTCGTGAAGCTAGCAATGATCAAGAAGTGATCTTGAACTCCTACTTACGTCGAACATAACCCAAAACCGTGTTCACTTCCCGGACTCCGCCAAAAAGAGACCATCACGGATACACACGCGGTTGATGCGTTTGAATTCGAATCTGGTGGCAAGTTATCTACAACCAGACGTTAACAAATTCCCATCTACCACATAACCGCGGGCACGACTCTCGAAAGTTTATACCCTGTAGGGGTGTCCCAACTTAGCCCATCACAAGCTCTCATGGTCAACGAAGGATATTCCTTCTCCCAGGAAGACCCGATCAGTCTCGGAATCCCGGTTTAAAAGACATTTCGACAATGGTAAAACAAGACCAGCAAAGCCGCCCGATGTGCCGACAATCCCGATAGGAGCTGCACATATCTCGTTCTCAGGGCAACACCGGATGAGACTAGCTACGAGTAAAACCATCCCTCAAGTTTCCCCGAGGTGGCCCCGCAGGCAGCTCGGTTCGGACCAGCACTTAGAGAAGCACTGGCCTAGGGGGGCTAAAATAAAGATGACCCTCGGGTTGGCCGACCAAAGGGAAGGGTATAGGTGGTGGTGAGGCAAATGGTAAAACCAAGGTTGGGCCTTGCTGGAGGAGTTTTATTCAAAGCGAACTGTCAAGGGGGTCCCATAAATCACCCAACCGCGTAAGGAACGCAAAATAAAGGAACATAACACCGGTATGACGGAAACTAGGGCGGCAAGAGTGGAACAAAACACCAAGCATAAGGCCAAGTCTTCCACCCTTTACCAAGTATATAGATGCATTAATTAAATAAAAGATATTGTGATATCCCAACATAATCCTGTCCACCATGGAGCAATCTTCAACTTCACTTGCAACTAACAAAGATATAAGAGGGATAAGCAAAAGCGGTAACATAGCCAAGCAACAGTTTGCTAGGAAGGGTGAAAAAGGTTAGAGGCTGACATGGCAGTTTGGGAGGCTTGAAGAACAAGTGATAGGTAGCGCAGCAAAGCGATAGAACGAAGCAACTAGCATAGCAATGATAGTAGTGAGACCCAAGGTGACGGTCATCTTGCCTGAAATGCCGCTAGGAAGAAGAACGAATCCATGAAGAAGAAGAAGCCACGAAGACGAACCAAGTGTAGACGAACGAATCCTCGCGATCGCAACGAAACAAGAACTAACGAGAAGGAGCACAACCGGAAAGAAGCAAACAACAAGGTAAACACACAACACATAGACATAGCATGATTGTCAACCAAGTATGATGCATGACAAAGTTATATGAAGCTACTCATGGCAAGAGATGATGCATACAAGAATAACACATCAAAGCAAGTTTAAATGAGGCCGGAAACAACATATAACAAATCCGGTAAGTCCTCATATGCAAATTTCGAAATTGGTCCAGATCTGAATAAACCTTATGTTCAAGTTGTTGACCAGCAAGTTAAGATGCACCAAGATGATCTACATGAAATTCTAGTCAAATTACATATAAAGTTCGTTTAATTCGGAGCTACGGCCTAGAAGATATGAGCAAAACAAGTTAAACATGACATTGATGCAAAATGCATACAAACATCAAGCAAACACTTCCAAAACATGGATGCAACATGATAATATGAAACTTCATGCACAATCAAGCAAGTTTCATATAGAGCACACTCAAAACGGAGCAACGGTTCAACACATACACTCTATACAAGTTTAAAGGACAAACTGTCCAAAACAGCAACTAGGAATCTTGCGAGCATCAAAACAATATGCTATGGCATCTCAACATAAGAACAAAAGGCATGGACATGATGTACAGGTAAAGCATAACAAAACATGAACACTGAGCTATCTCCAGAAAACACTAGAACATGCTCAAAAAGACATGGTAAGATTGCAAATAATAACAGTTTCAGGCTTAACAGAAATAACATCAGGTTGCAATGTTTAGAGCTATAAAATTACATGCTACAGGAACTTAACATGGAAAAGAAAGGCATGGAATGCTAGTACTAAAGACAAAGAACAAAACACTCTTACTGAACTAATTCCAAAGATCAACGGAAAAGATGGTAGCATCCATGCAAACATGGCAAATGATATGACAGATTCAGACATGGCAGGAACAACAATAAGTAGGCATGTTGGTGAGATTGTACCACTCACCACAGAGCAATACATGGCATGACAAGGCAACCAACAGTAAGAAGACATGTTTATGGAGCTAAGCATGGCAAGAACAAGTTCATAGGGTGCATGTATCACTAGCAAAGCTCATGGCAAAACTGAACTTAATGTTAACAGGCTGACAACAACATTATTTAGCAACTTGAGAGCAAGATTACAATAAGCTACAGCAGGATATAAATGCAAACAGGGGCATGGATGGATAGAGCGTGACATGTGTAACAAAACATCCTTAGTGAACATCTCCAGATTATGCATAGAATGACTTGTAGTAGCAGGTTTACATAGCATCATGATATAGCAGATTCAGCCTAGCAAAACAGCAACAGCAAGTACCCTACTTCACGAGCTTGATGCACTCATCACAAGACTCAAAAAAATACATGGATTGCACCACAGTAAAGATGACATGATGTAGCTCAAAACTCATGTAGACATTAAACTCATAGGATGCACACACAAAATGCAACGAAAAAGACAAATCAGCAATTTCTGTTAACAGACATCAGTTAACATCATATAGCACTCTTGCAACGATGATAAAGGCATCAGTATGGACTCAAACAAGCATGGCACAATGGAGCAAAAGGAAGGGCATCTCATGATGAACATTTTGATATATCATGCGCACTAAACGGAGCAGTATGCAAAGATATATGATGTACTGAACAGGGCAACATAATGTGAGCAAATCGGGACTTAGCAAAAAACGGGGGGGGGGGGAAGTCAACATCGTTTTTAGATCTGGATCTAGCGCGCAGTTTGAGGTGGGGCCGGACTCTCCCGGAGATGGGGCGGTGCGACGGCCAGAGCGGGACGGGGGGAGGCGCCG
>NC_041387.1:605727540-605734311 GCF_002162155.2 Triticum dicoccoides | reverse complement strand
GGGCTCGTGGGCCCGCCGTGGGCTCGCGGGCCGGCGGTGGCTGGCGACGGGGATCGCCACGTGGCGCGCTGGGATTCGTCGAGCGGCGGCGGCGGACGTGTCCGGCCGTCGCGGACGCGTCCGATGGTAGCGGGGGAGGTTTAACTAGGGTTTGGACTCGGATTTCGGGGAGGATCACATATTTATAGGTAGGAGGAGTTTGGAGACTCCAAATGGAGAGCGGTTTTCGCACACACGATCATGATCGAACGACCGAGAGCATGGAGGGGTTTGGATGGGCTCATGGGCTATGGTGAAGAGGGGCTTGGCTGCAAAGAGAGAGGGGTTTCGGGCTACGCAGTTAACCGTTGGGGCATCAAATGACCTCCAAATGGAACGAAATTTGACGGGCGGTCTACCGGTGATATACCAAGGCCACTCGGCAAAAATCATTCCATTTCGAGAATGTTTTTTATCCCACTCACGAAACAAGGTCTGAGAGGGGCGACGGGCGCGTGCGAGTGTGGTTGGACTCAGAACGGACAACGGAGAGAACCGGGGGAACCCGAACGGATGCAAGTTCTAAAAAACATGCAGATGAAATGCAGATGATGACATGGCAAAATGCAACACGCAAGAAAATGACATGGCAACAACGACGAGAAAACGAAAGACACATGGCGCATCGAATCCGGGGCGTTACAACTCTCCTCCACTAACAAGAGATCTCGTCCCGAGATCTTAGGACCGAGACGGAAGGGAAAAGGGATGAGGTGAAACAAGAACTCAAGAGAAGAAGCAAAGAATCGAGAGCACTCGAGAAGAAGAGAGGAACAACGAGAATGACGAGAATCGAAAGCTCATGGAATCAGATAGACTATGAAACCACTCCAGTTAGAACAAGATAAGAAACGAATAATACTGAAAGGATTTAGGCAGCACTCCGGCTGAAAATGGAAGGAAAAGAGACCTGAGCTTCACAAGATGGGATGACCCTTGATGAGATAAACAACACAATGCCTCCGGAAGAATTGAAAGAATGGAATGACAAGAACTTAGAAGGAAGGATTGAACGGAGTTGTTGAGAAAATCAACAACGAAAGAATAAGCTTGTTGCGGACTTATCAAAAACAATTCAAAACTTGAGGTGAAAATATACCACAACCAAAAGTCTGAATAGCTGAGCGGAACGAAGAAAATGCAAAACTCCACTTCAGAAGAATACGAAGAATTAATTGCACTTTAAGACGTAAGAGGAAAAGATACTTGAACTCAACCAACAAGAATCTTGCTGAACTCTTGAAGAATGAATTAAATCATGAAGAACCACCATGAAGAACTCCGGTGACAAAAAGGATGATGAGATAGAATGAAGGATGAAAAGAATAAGATTAAAGCCTTGCAGTGATTTAGATGGAGGTTCCGACGAAATGGCCGAGGAAATTTGAACTCCGGAAAAGAAAAGATGAAAACACTTGGAACTAGAATTTATTCAACAAGAACAAACTCCGAAGGAAGGGATTACTCACTTGGATGAAAGAAGAATAAGATTTATTGTATGCTTATCCTTCATCAAATTAAATTGATGACAAGCAATGGATTTTTCATACTACTTATTCTTCTTGAAAAGGATTGAGAAGTGACATATCGCAAATTTGAGAAGGTCTTCATGAATCATCGGTAGGATTGAAAAGAATGAATGAATTAAAATGATAATCAAGGAAAAGAATCTTGAACGAACCACCGTAAGAATTCGAAAATGACTAATGTAAGAGAATGAATCACCGAGATAATTGGATAACGGTAGCTGAAATGTGAGGACGAAGAATTCTTCTGGGACGATGGCCTCCGGTGAAAAGAAACGGGAAAACGACTTCTGACATACTCCGGATGGGTAAGAAAAGGAATATCTGACAAATGGAAGAATTCGCAGGATAACATGAAGCTAGAACCACGAAACTTTGAGAGGACAAACAAGATTTAGAGGAAAATTCTTCTTCGGTCTTCAAATGACAACGGAAAAACACCACCAAAATTGTTAAGGCACTCCGGGGGAACGAAAAGCAAAGAGGTAGAGGCCACAATGAAAATGATTTGAAATCGATCTTGGAGAAGGCATGTGACTGATGGAATCCATTATTACGTCACACTTGAAAAGAATTTGAGAATAACCCCGGGAGAATTAGAAGAGTCAGGTAAGATCCTGGGAAAAGACCTGTGGGTTAGGGCCCACTAAAAAAACACCATTGGAAAGGGTTGTTGAAGAGGTACATGATGCACCAGAATGATTGAAATATTTGAATGAGGTGACAACCTCGAATTAATTGAAACACAGACGAATCTCCTGAGATGTCTTGAGCACTCCGGAAGGATAAACTGGCGAGAGGCGAACGAGCAGGGAAAACACTTGAGCCGAGGAAAAAATATAATCACTACCGAATATTAGAATTGAATCCACCGGAGAAGAAAATAGATGAAGAATGTCCACCGAGACAAGAATTCACCGGTTGAAATGATTGAGGGAAGACTGAAGAGGCTCCACACGAAAGAAATTGATGGTCGAAAGAGGCTCATGCTCCGGGAAGAAAAAGGGTGGGAGGGCGGGAAAACAAAGGCAACTTGGAAGGTAGAACCGACGAATAGCTTGAAGGGAAAACATCGGTTGAAAGAATGCAAAGGCTTCACACGAGTAGGATGGATACTCGATTACGGACTTCGGCTCCGATAAGAAAAAAGGGTGGCCGGGTGGGAAAAAAAGAAAACAACTGAGGATTGAACTTGCAAAAATGGAGAGGGTCAAATCACCTTGACGAGAAATGCACCGGATGCAAAGAGCTGAGGAACAACGATCGAAAAACCAACTGTGTGAACCTAAAGAAAATTTTGAAGGGGAAGAGGAGTAATACAAAACACCAACGTCAAGATTCCTCACCAGAGCGACGAAGGGGGCTGAGGAGTAAAAGAATTCCTACTCTCCGATATAACTAGACTCCGAAAAGTTTTTTTCTAGACACGACACCAGCCAAGCTACATGATCAAACAAGGGGGCTCCTATGGTCGGTCGAGGCTCTGATACCAACTTGTCACGCCCAATATGCGATACTATCCTATAGAGACTCGAAGGTCCCACCAAGGATAGAACCGCATCTTGATACACTTTTGCAAGGTGGATATCATTATATCAACATTATATAATAGATGGGGATACATACAAAAGGCATACAATGCCACATGAATACAACCTCATCTTACATGAGAGCAACATCCGACTATGGATGAAACACAAACAGAAGCTCAAATGACATCCACCCTGCTAGCCCAGGCTGCCGACCTGGAACCTATCCCCTGATCGAAGAAGAAGCAGAAGAAGAACTCCAAAACAAGTAACATCGCTCTCGCGTCATGATCATCGCCTAACATGTACCTGCAACTGTTGTTGTAGTAATCTGTGAGCCACGAGGACTCAGCAATCCCATTACCATGGGTATCAAGACTAGCAAAGCTTAATGGGTAAGGAAGGGGTAAAGTGGTGAGGTTGCAGCAGCGACTAAGCATATATGATGGCTAACATACGCAAATAAGAGCGAGAAGAGAAGCAAATGGAACGGTCGTGAAGCTAGCAATGATCAAGAAGTGATCCTGAACTCCTACTTACGTCGAACATAACCCAAAACCATGTTCACTTCCCAGACTCCGCCGAAAAGAGACCATCACGGCTACACACGCGGTTGATGCATTTTAATTCGAATCTGGTGGCAAGTTATCTACAACCAGACGTTAACAAATTCCCATCTGCCACATAACCGCGGGCACGGCTCTCGAAACTTTATACCCTGCAGGGGTGTCCCAACTTAGCCCATCACAAGCTCTCACGGTCAATGAAGGATATTCCTTCTCCTAGGAAGACTCAACCAGTCTCGGAATCCCGGTTTACAAGACATTTTGACAATGGTAAAACAAGACCAGCAAAGCCGCCCGATGTGCCGACAATCCCGATAGGAGCTGCACATATCTCGTTCTCAGGGCAACACTGGATAAGACTAGCTACGAGTAAAACCAGCCCTCAAGTTTCCCCGAGGTGGCCCCGCAGGCAACTCGGTTTCGACCAGCACTTAGAGAAGCACTGGCTCGGGGGGCTAAAATAAAGATGACCCTCGGGTTAGCCAACCCAAGGGAAGGGTATAGGTGGTGGTGAGGCAAATGGTAAAACCAAGGTTGGGCCTTGCTGGAGGAGTTTTATTCAAAGCGAACTGTCAAGGGGGTCCCATAAATCACCCAACCGCGTAAGGAACGCAAAATCAAGGAACATAACACCCGTATGACGGAAACTAGGGCGGCAAGAGTGGAACAAAACACCAGGCATAAGGCCGAGTCTTCCACCCTTTACCAAGTATATAGATGCATTAATTAAATAAGAGATATTGTGATATCCCAACATAATCCTGTCCACCATGGAGCAATCTTCAACTTCACCTGCAACTAACAACGATATAAGAGGGCTGAGCAAAAGCGGTAACATAGCCAAGCAACGGTTTGCTAGGAAGGGTGAAAAAGGTTAGAGGCTGACATGGCAGTTTGAGAGGCTTGAAGAACAAGTGATAGGTAGCGCAGCAAAGCGATAGAACGAAGCAACTAGCATAGCAATGATAGTAGTGAGATCCAAGGTGACGGTCATCTTGCCTGAAATCCCTCTAGGAAGAAGAACAAATCCATGAAGAAGAAGAAGCCAGGAAGATGAACCAAGCATAGACGAGCGAATCCTCACGATCGCAATGAAACAGGAAGTAATGAGAAGGAGCACAACCAGAAAGAAGCAAACAACAAGGTAAACACACAACAGATAGACATGGCATGATGCTCAACCAGGTATGATGCATGACAAAGCTATATGAAGCTACTCATGGCAAGAGATGATGCATACAAGAATAACACATCAAAGCAAGTTTAAATGAGGCCGAAAACAACATGTAACAAATCCGATAAGTCCTCATATGCAAATTTCGAAATTGGTCCAGATCTGAATAAACATTATGTTTAAGTTGTTGACCAGCAAGTTAAGATGCACCAAGATGATCTACACAAAATTCCAGTCAAGTTACATATAAAGTTCGTTTAATTCGGAGCTTCGACCTAGAAGATATGAGCAAAACAAGTTAAACATGGCACTGATGTAAAATGCATACAAACATCAAGAAAACACTTCCAAAACATGGATGCAACATGATAATATGAAAATTCATGCACAATCAAGCAAGTTTCATATAGAGCACACTCAAAACGGAGCAACGGTTCAACACATACACTCTATACAAGTTTAAAGGACAAACTGTCCAAAACAGCAACTAGGCATCTTGCAAGCATCAAACCAATATGCTATACCATCTCAACATAAGAACAAAAGGCATGGACATGATGTACATGTAAAGCATAACAAAACATGAACATTGAGCTACCTCCAGAAAACAATAGAACATGCTCAAAAAGACATGGCAAGATTGCAAATAATAAACAGTTTCAGGCTTAATAGAAATAACATCAGGTTGCAATGTATAGAGCTATCAAATAACATGCTACAAGAACTTAACATGGCAAACAAAGGCATGGCATGCTAGTACTAAATACAAAGAATGAAACTCCCTTACTGAACTAATTCCAAAGATCAACATAAAAGATGGTAGCATCCATGCAAACATGGCAAATGATATGACAGATTCAGACATGGCAGGAACAACAATTAGTCGGCATGTTGGTGAGCTTATACCACTCACCACAGAGCAATACATGGCATGACAAGGCAACCAACAGTAAGAAGACATGTTTATGGAGCTAAGAATGGCAAGAACAAGTTCATAGGATGCATGGATCACTAGCAAAGCTCATGGCAACACTGAACTTAATGTTAACAGGCAGGCTATAAATGCAAACAGGGGCATGGATGGATAGAGCATGACATGTATAACAAAACATCCTTAGTGAACATCTCCAAGTTATGCATAGAATGACTTGTAGCAGCAGGTTTACATAGCATCATGATATAGCAGATTCAACCTAGCAAAACAGCAACACCAAGTACCCTACTTCACGAGCTTGATGCACTCAACACAAGACTCACAAAAATAGATGGATTGCACCACAGTAAATATGGCATGATGTAGCTCAAAACTCATGTAGACATAAAGCTCATAGGATGCACACACAAAATGCAACGAAAAAGATAAATCAGCAAGTTCTGTTAACAGACAGCAGTTAACATCATATAGCACTCTTGCAACGATGATAAAGGCATCAGCATGGACTCAAACAAGCATGGCACAATGGAACCAAATGAAGGCCATCTCATGATGAACATTTTGATATATCATGTGCGCAAAACGGATTAGTATGCAAGGAGATATGATATAATGAACAGGGCAACATAATGTGAGCAAATCGGGACTTAGCAGAAAAACGAGGAGGGAAAAGTCAACCTCGTTTTCATATCTAGATTTGGCGCGCCATTCGAGGCGGGGCCGTACTCTCGCCGGAGATGGGGTGGCGCGGCGGCCGGAGCAGGCCGGGGGGAGCCTCCGGCGGGACGGGGCCGCGGGGCCGGCGACCGGCGGGAGTAGGCGGAGGACGGGCGCGACGGCTGGGTGCGGTGCGGAGGCGGAGGCCGGCGGCGGGGAGCTGCGGTGGCCGGGCCGGCAAGGTCGCCGGAGTCCGGCGCGGCGGCGGACGAGGAGGGGGATGGCGGGCGGTGGAGTGGGGCTTCCGACGATGGCCGGCGGAAGGAGGTGGCGAGGCCCGTCGGCG
>NC_041387.1:605710733-605727078 GCF_002162155.2 Triticum dicoccoides | reverse complement strand
CGGCGGAGTCGGGCTCGCGGGCCCGTCGTGGGCTCGCGGGCCGGCGGTGGCTGGCGGCGGGGATCGCCATGTGGTGCGCTGGGATTCGCTGGGCGGCGGTGGCGGACGTGTCCGGCCGTCGCGGACGCATCCGGCCGTCGCGAACGCGTCCGGTGGTGGCGGGGGAGGTTTAACTAGGGTTGGGACCCGTATTTTGGGGAGGATCACATATTTATAGGTAGGAAGTGTTTGGAGACTCCAAATGGAGAGCGGTTTTCGCACACACGATCATGATCGAACGACCGAGAGCATGGAGGGGGTTTGGATGGGCTCGTGGGTGTGGTGAAGAGGGGCTGGGCTGCAAAGAGAGAGGGGTTTCGGGCTATGCGGTTAACCGTTGGGGCATCAAATGACCTCCAAATGGAACAAAATTTGACGGGCGGTCTATCGGTGATATACGAAGGCCACTTGGCAAATCTCGGTCCATTCCGAGAATGTTTTTAATCCCGCTCATGAAACAAGGTCTAAGAGGGGCGACGGGCACGTGCGAGTGTGGTTGGACTCAGAATGGACAACAGAGAGAACCGGGGGAACCCGAACGGATGCAAGTTTTGAAAAACATGCAGATGAAATGCAGATGATGACATGGCAAAATGCAACACGCAAGCAAATGACATGGCAACAATGACGTGAAAATGGAAGACACCTGGCGCATCGAATCCGGGGCGTTACAGTGGCTGAGTCTCGCATGGCGTCCCTGTGATGTGTCGCAAGAGTCAGCATCTCTGCGCCAACGAGGCGGAGCCAACTGGTTCCTTGAAGGGCTGGCGGTGGAGGATGACGGCGCGTCGGAGTAGCACGACGATGATGCCAAATAGGTATCCATTGTCAGTTTGCCTCATTCATGTCAGACACCAAGGACGACGAGGCTGAACCGTCCCATGTGGAGCTTGTCGACCTCACCTCCGATGGGAGAGATAGAGTTGGATTTAGTTATTTTTAGGTCCTTTTGCTAAGTAAAGTTAATTCCAAAAATCAATGAAAATTGGTCCACTTTTATCTCATGACTCCGATTGGATGGTTGGTGCCCTGCCTGCCATCCGCGGACACGTCCAGACATGTGTGCAGACATTTGGTGTCATCTGTTTGGTGATCCGCGTCAGAGTTGCCCGTAGGGTTTCTATTTGGTCGCGAAAGTATTCTACATGTAAATGAAGAAAAATATGCCCTAGAGGCAATAATAAAATTGTTATTTTATATATCCTTGTTCATGATAAAGATTTATTATTCATGCTAGAATTGTATTGATCGAAAACTTAAATACATGTGTGACTCCTAACCATAGACATGTGTTGTCATTTGATAATGGGATCACTGTTGGGGAACGTAGTAATTTCAAAAATTTCCTATGCACACGCAAGATCATGGTGATGCATAGCAACGAGAGGGGAGAGTGTTGTCCACGTACCCTCGTAGACTGAAAGCGGAAGCGTTATGACAACGCGGTTGATGTAGTCGTACGTCTTCACCGCCCGACCAATCAAGCACCGAAACTACGACACCTCCGAGTTCTAGCACACATTCAGCTCGATGACGTTCCTCGAACTCCGATCTAGCCGAGTGTCGAGGGATAGTTCCATTAGCACGACGGCATGGTGACGATCTTGATGTTCTACCGTCGCAGGGCTTCGCCTAAGCACCGCTACAATATTATCGAGGAGGACTATGGTGGAGGGGGGCACCGCACATGATTAAGAGATCAATGATCAATTGTTGTTGTCCCTAGAGGTGCCCCCATGCCCCCGTATATAAAGGAGGGGCGCGCCAAGGGGAGTCCTACTCCCACCGAGAGTAGGACTTCCTCCTTCCTTGTTGGAGTAGGAGAAGGGGGGAAAGAGGGGGAGCTAAGGAAGGAAAAGGGGGCTGCACCCCTTGTCCAATTCGGACCAGAGGGGGGCTGCGCGCCTCCTTCCTTTCGTCCTCTCTCCTCTATTCCCGTATGGCCCAATAAGGCCCATATACTCCCCGGCGAATTCCCGTAACTCTCCGGTACTCCGAAAAATACCCGAATCACTCGGAACCTTTCTGAAGTCCGAAAATAGTCGTCCAATATATCGATATTTACGTCTCGACCAGTTCGAGACTCCTCATCATGTCCCCGATCTCATCCGGGACTCCAAACTCCTTCGGTACATCGAAACTCATAAACTCATAATATAACTGTCATCGAAACCTTAAGCATGCGGACCCTACGGGTTCGAGAACAATGTAGACATGACTGAAACACGTTTCTGGTCAATAACCAATAGCGGAACCTGGATGCTCATATTGGCTCCCACATATTCTACGAAGATCTTTATTGGTCAAACCACATAACAACATACGTTGTTCCCTTTGTCATCGGTATGTTACTTGCCCGAGATTCGATCGTCGGTATCTCAATACCTAGTTCAATCTCGTTACCGGCAAGTCTCTTTACTCGTTACGTAATGCATCATTCTGTAACTAACTCATTAGCTACATTGCTTGCAAGGCTTATAGTGATGTGCATTACCGAGAGGGCCCAGAGATACCTCTCCGACAATTGGAGTGACAAATCCTAATTTCGAAATACGCCAACCCAACATGTACCTTCGGATACACATGTAGAGCTCCTTTATAATCACCCAGTTACGTTGTGACGTTTGGTAGCACACAAAGTGTTCCTCCGGTAAACGGGAGTTGCATAATCTCATAGTTATAGGAACATGTATAAGTCATGAAGAAAGCAATAGCAACATACTAAACGATCAAGTGCTAAGCTAACGGAATGGGTCAAGTCAATCACATCATTCTCCTAATGATGTGATCCCGTTTAATCAAATGACAACTCTTTTGTCCATGGCTAGGAAACATAACCATCTTTGATAAACGAGCTAGTCAAGTAGAGGCATACTAGTGACACTATGTTTGTCTATGTATTCAGACATGTATTATGTTTCCGGTTAATAAAATTCTAGCATGAATAATAAAGATTTATCATGAAATAAGGAAATAAATAATAACTTTATTATTGCCTCTAGGGCATATTTCCTTCAGTCTCCCACTTGCACTAGAGTCAATAATCTAGTTCACATAACCATGTGATTTAACACCAATATTCACATATGTATGTGATTAATACCCATAGTTCACATCGTCATGTGACCAACACCCAGAGGGTTTACTAGAATCAATAATCTAGTTCACATCGCTATGTGATTAGCACCCAAAGAGTACTAAGGTATGATCATGTTTTGCTCATGAGAGAAGTTTAGTCAACGGGTCTGTCACATTCAGAGTCGTATGTATTTTGCAAATATTCTATGTCTACAATGCTCTCCACGGAGCTACTCTAGCTAATTGCTCCCACTTTCAATATGTATCCAGATTGAGACTTAGAGTCATCTGGATCGGTGTAAAAGCTTGCATCGATGTAACTCTTTACGACGAACTCTTTTATCACCTCCATAATCGAGAAACATCTTCTTAGTCCTGACTAAGGATATTCTTGACCGATGTCCAGTGATCTACTCTTAGATCAAAATTGTATTCCTTTGCGAAACTCAAAGCAAGGTATACAATAGATCTGGTACACAACATAGCATACTTTATAGAACCTATGACTGAGGCATAGGGAAAGACTTTTCATTCTCTTTCTATTTTCTTCCATGGTCGGGTTTTGAGTCTTACTCAACTTCACACCTTTGCATCACAGGCAAGAACTCTTTCTTTGACTGTTCCATTTTGAACTACTTCAAAATCTTGTCAAGGTATGTACTCATTGAAAATCTTATCATGTCAGGACCCCGATTCTATGCCACGCCGATCTAGCATGTAACACCTCATATCACTTTGCGGCCTCATGCATGGTATTCCCACGGGTGTCGCCTTACCATGCCCGGGACCGTTTGCGCCTTTTGGCACACGTATACGATAGTGTCGCTAGCATCCATATGACAAAGAACCCGGGCTGACATGGCTAGTCGTGAACCCAAAGTGGCACTAACTTACAGGGACATGCATACATGACCCAACAACGAACGTGTCGGTCATCAACGAGTGAATCCAGGCTGTAGCAACTGGGCTAGCAGGACTCCGGTAAACCGGGCTGTAGCAGGCTAACAGGACTCCGGTAGACACCGCGTTACATTTCCTCGAAGGGACAGACACAGGAACGAAGAAGGACACATGCCGGTCAGCCTAAGTGTTCCAGAGCAGTAGCAAGCTACCAGGGCTCAGTGGAAGCACTAGGAGACATTTCCCGGTAAGAGAGGCTACTAAGGATAAACAACTAGATAGTCAGATCCTACACATAGCAATACACATTACACGTATGCATAACATGCAAGTATGTGCTGTACAACATGGCATCACAACATAACTCAACAACTCATATAGATAAGGCTCAAAGAGCCATCATAACATTTATTGCAAACAGGGGTCACAGGACCCATCATACAGAGCATAGAAGCAACAAGCGGAAGCATTACATGTCTGAGTACAGACATCTACAAATGAAAAAGGCTGAAGAGCCTGACTATCTACAACATCCTATCAAGATCGTAGCTGAGGTACAAGCTACTTGTCAAAGTCCACGGGAACACTAGTAAGACCGAAGTCTCTGCTGCAAAAACATAAATAAAGCAACATGAGTACAAAGGTACTCAGCAAGACTTACATCATATCCTATCATACATGCATTTGTATCAAGAGGGTAATGTTGGGTTTAGTTGCAGCAAGCCAACTTTGACTCAGTGGCTATCCTGTTCTATGACTATGAGAAACTTCTTGAGGTGATATGGCGCACACGAGTCCACTAATCACCACACAATACACTACTATGGATTCATCCCCATCACCCTACGAGAAGGCCATCCATAGCACTCACACTTTGTCTTGAGCATTTTAGAGTATCCACTTCAAGTTGTCTATGTACCATGTAAGCATCCAAGAAGTCCATAACCACAGACCCGGCTATTCGAATAGATCATGTTAACCCTGCAGGGGTGTACTTCTTCACACACGCTCTCGCCACTTACCGCCATGTACACGTCATGTATCTCGGCAACCTTCAAGTGGAAGCCTGGCGAGGGTGTCGGCCACGACCTGACTAACCACACAAGACTCTAGTCCAGGTTTATCGCCTATTCGGGTTCAATCCGCAAGGAGATCCGGCCGGGGTGTCGCTCACGGCCCCAAACGATGTGAGAAGGGTTCCCAAGCACACCATCCGGGTGCCACTTGGTACACCGTGCCACCTGTGCCTAGCCTATCCCAAGCCCACCCTGCCGGGTGCCACTCGGTAGAAAAATAACACTACCTACAAACACCAGAAACTAGTTGCGACTCTTGGACAAAGATCAAGTCGATTAATAAGTCGAGAGAGTCAATTAAGGATCCCAATGTGTGGTAGTAACGAGTCATTGGACAACATACATAGAACGGTTCCAGTGAGACAACCCACCATGTACTCCTACATGGCCTCTCACCGCTACCTTTACCAGATCGTGTTCACACACTTCACTCTCAGCATCAGAACATTTTGTAACACTCCAATTCATTCCCAATGAATCAGACCTGACACAACTCTAAGCAATAGCAGGCATAGCATGGTAAGAACACAACATGGCTCAATAACCTCCTACACATGCTAGTGGGTTTCAACTATTTACTGTGGCAATGACAAGTCATGCAGAGGAATGGGTTCAACTACCACAGCACAAAGTAGCAGTTGAATCGCTGTTGTCCTAATGTAATAAAAGAGAGAAGGAGCGAGAGAGTAGGATTGTATCGGAATGAACAAGGGGGTTTGCTTGCCTGATAGATCAACAGGGTGGCACTGCTCCTTAGACAGGTACTCTGGAACACTCTTCGAAGCAGGACCTATCGAGAAGGAACGGTGTCGACAATCAATACACAAGCATATGCAACAATATGATGCATGAACATGGCATGAAGATGTGATGCTGTTTGAGCTAATGCAGCTAGAAATCATTTGGTTGAAGTTCATTTGAACCAAGAGTTCAAACGCAACTCCAAATTAACTCATTATAAATGCCATTTACATGTTTTCACTTATACAGTAGGTATAAGTTGGTTTTTCATGCATGAAACTAGTACAGATGGATATATTGCATTTTTCTGATAATTTTTCATATATAAATTATTTCAATCTGAGCTACGGTTGAATTTCTATGAATTTTTGAAGTTTATATCATTTTCTGGAATTTTCTAAGTTATTTTAAATCCAAAAAATGGATAACTGCATCAGCATGACGTCTAAGTGACATCAGCAGGTCAACGGGTCGGTCCAGGTCAAACCTGACCAATGGGACCCATGTGTCAGTGACTGTGGCTAATCTTAAATTAAATTAAACCTAAACTGGTTTAATTAACGGGGCTGGCCCCACGCGTCAGTGACACAGGGTGGTCAAACCCTGGTCAGACGGGGTCAAACCCGGTCAACCGGGGCTAACCCCATCGGCGAATCGACGCCGGCGAGGCCAGATGCGGCGGCGGCCTGCGGAAATCGCCCTCCGGCGACCAAACGCGTGGCGGAGACCACCTACGCGATGCCCAGGCTCGCGCACATCCAATGGGTCACGCGGGAGGCCGTGGGGTGGCCGGAGGCGACGGTGGCATCGATCGCGGCGGTGGCCGGAGTTCGGCGAGGAGGGGGAGAAGGGGCTACGATGCACGGCAGGGGCTACGGGCAGTCGCGTTGGCTTGCTAGGAGGCAGCTGAGCACGTTGACATGCGCGGGCGTGAGCTATGGCAGCTAGCGCGATAGCGGCGACATGGACGGCAACGAGGTGCTACGGCCGTGGTGGCGAATGGGAGCTATGGCGCGAGGACGGAGAAACGGAGAGAGGGGGCGGAGAAGAAGCTCACAGCGGACGCGACGGGCTTGTCGGCGAGCTCAGGGACGCGCTGAAGACGGCGGGGCGGTGAAGACGATCTTCAACGACCGGAGATGAAGATGGCGATGGCGACGGCTCCATGGTGCGCTCCAGCTTGCGTGGCCCGGCGGAGAGCTTCAGAGCGAGGAGGCGGAGCTCCTGCGCGTGTCAGAGAGGCGAGGGGGAGGCGGTGGCTACGGTGACGGCGAGCAGCGGCGACGGTGGCGTTCGGCCGTGCGCGTGGGAGAGAGACCAGGGGAGGGGGAGGAATGAGAGAGAGGAAGAGAGGTGCGGGGCGTCATGGCGACATCCAGGGAGGCCAGAGCGACGAGGAGGGGAAGAAGGAGGTGGCGGGAGACGTGGCCGTGGGCGAGCGCACGCGCGACACGCACAGTGCCAGTAGGCGTGAGGAAGAAGACAGAGGAGGAGGCGGGCTGGGCTAGCTGGGCCGCACAGCTGGGCCTCTGGGCTGCACAGGGAGGTAAGCCCCCCTTTTCCCATTTCTTTATCTTTTCTAATTTTCTAACATTTGTTTTGATTTAATAATAATACAAAATCATTTTATTTACTTATACCAATTTTTGTAGGAACTTGTTGTTGGGGAACGTAGCAGAAATTCAAAATTTTTCTACGTGTCACCAAGATCTATCTATGGAGAAACCAGCAACGAGTGGAAGGAGAGTGCATCTACATACCCTTGTAGATCGCTAAGCGGAAGCATTCAAGAGAACGGGGTTGAAGGAGTCGTACTCGTCGTGATCCAAATCACCGGAGATCCTAGTGCCGAACGGACGGCACCTCTGCGTTCAACACACGTACAGCCCGGTGACGTCTCCCACGCCTTGATCCAGCAAGGAGAGAGGGAGAGGTTGAGGAAGACTCCATCCAGCAGCAGCACAACGGCGTGATGGTGGTGGAGGAGCATGGCAATCCAGCAGGGCTTCGCCAAGCACCGCAGGAGAGGAGAAGGTGTCACGGGAGGGAGGGAGGCGCCAGGGCTTCAGGTGCGGCCACCCCTCCCTCCCCTCCCTTTATATAGGGGCAAGGGAGAGGGGGGAGGCGCAGCCTTGCCCCTTCCTCCAAGGAAGTGGTGCGGCCAAGGGGGGGAGGAGTCCATCCTCCCCAAGGCACCTCGGAGGTGCCTTCCCCCTTGAGGACTCTCCCCTTTTTCTTATATCTTGGCGCATGGGCCTCTTGGGGCTGGTGCCCTTGGCCCATATAGGCCAAGGCGCACCCCCTACAGCCCATGTGGCCCCCCGGGGCAGGTGGACCCCCCCGGTGGACCCCCGGACCCCTTTCGGCACTCCCGGTACAATACCGATAAAGTGCCAAACTTTTCCGGCGACCAAAATAAGACTTTTCATATATAAATCTTTACCTACGGACCATTCCGGAACTCCTCGTGACGTCCGGGATCTCATCCGGGACTCCGAACAACATTCGGTAACCACATACAAACTTCCTTTATAACCCTAGCGTCATCGAACCTTAAGTGTGTAGACCCTACGGGTTCAGGAACCATGCAGACATGACCGAGACAACTCTCTGGCCAATAACCAACAGCGGCATCTGGATACCCATGTTGGCTCCCACACGTTCCACGATGATCTCATCG
Source organism: Triticum dicoccoides (assembly GCF_002162155.2). Classification (NCBI taxonomy): domain Eukaryota; kingdom Viridiplantae; phylum Streptophyta; class Magnoliopsida; order Poales; family Poaceae; genus Triticum; species Triticum dicoccoides. Next base: position 605,718,564 of record NC_041387.1, on the reverse strand, counting down.
GATGAACCACGATGTCAAGGACTCAATCAATCCCGTATACAATTCCCTTTGTCTAACGGTATTGTGCTTGCCCGAGATTCGATCGTCGGTATCCCGATACCTTGTTCAATCTCGTTATCGGCAAGTCTCTTTACTCGTTCCGTAACACATCATCCCGTGATCAACCCCTTGGTCACATTGTGCACATTATGATGATGTCCTACCGAGTGGGCCCAGAGATACCTCTCCGTCACACGGGGTGACAAATCCCAGTCTCGATTCGTGCCAATCCAACAGACACTTTCGGAGATACCTGTAGTGCACCTTTATAGCCACCCAGTTACGTTGTGACGTTTGGTACACCCAAAGCATTCCTACGGTATCCAGGAGTTGCACAATCTCATGGTCTAAGGAAATGATACTTGACATTAGAAAAGCTTTAGCATACGAACTACGATCTTTGTGCTAGGCTTAGTATTGGGTCTTGTCCATCACATCATTCTCCTAATGATGTGATCCCGTTATCAATGACATCCAATGTCCATGGTTAGGAAACCGTAACCATCTATTGATCAACGAGCTAGTCAACTAGAGGCTTACTAGGGACATGGTGTTGTCTATGTACCCACACATGTATCTGAGTTTCCTTTCAATACAATTATAGCATGGATAATAAACTATAATCATGAACAAGGAAATATAATAATAACTAATTATTATTGCCTCTAGGGCATATTTCCAACACTAGTGGTATTATTCCAGAGCTCCTCAACAAATGGCATAATTTTTGGACATATATTATATATATAACAAATATATATCCAATGCAAATAATTATGCATTAATTCCAAATGACCAAAATAAATACTTATGAGCTCCTAAAAATATTGGTTTGATTTTTATCTCGGTCCAATATTTTCAGAGAGCAACATGAACATTTTCTTGGACCTTTTTGGAGCAGTTTTTATCTAGGTCATTTCCAGAGATGATTATGAGGGTTTCACAAATCCTCATTTCAAATTTAAATGGAATTTTAACATGATGCACACATGACTAGCTAGCCTCGAGCATACCAGAACTAGGGATGTGACAACTCGCCCCCACTTGAAAGAATCTCGTCCCGAGATTCAGGGGTCGACAGAAAGAAAGCGGGGTACTCCAGTCGAAGACGATCTTCTCGCTCCCAAGTAGCTTCTCTCTCGGAATGATGAGACCACTGAACCTTGAGAAACTTGATGTTATGACGTCGAGTGACACGCTCTGCTTGATCAAGAATGCGAACCGGGTACTCTCGGTATGTGAGGTTATCTTGGAGATCAAGCGTTTCGTGGTCCACTCCGCGGATGGGATCAGAGAAGCAACGCTTGAGTTGAGAGACGTGGAAGACATCATGAACTCGAGAAAGATGTGGGGGTAGTTCCAACTGGTAGGCAACCTCTCCTCGTTTAGCGAGAATGCGAAAAGGACCAATGTAACGAGGAGCCAACTTGCCCTTGATACCGAAACGATGGGTACCCTTCAAGGGAGTAACCCGAAGATAAGCTTTGTCGCCAATTTCATAAGTCATATCCTTATGATGCGGTCATACTGACTCTTTTGACGAGACTGGGCTGTTTTCAAATTCTCACAAATAATGCGAACTTGCTCTTCTGCCTCCTGGATCATGTCCGGTCCAAAGAATTGTCTTTCACCGGTTTCTGACCAGTTCAAAGGTGTTCGACATCTTCGTCCATAGAGAATCTCAAAAGGAGCTTTCTTGAGACTGGATTGATAGCTATTGTTATAAGCAAACTCGACAAAAGGAAGAAATTTCTCCCAATCCATACCGAATGAGATAACGCAAGCTCTAAGCATGTCTTCGAGAATTTGATTGACCCTTTCCACCTGACCACTCGACTGAGGGTGGAAAGCGGTACTGAAGGAAATATGGGTTCCCATGGCAGTTTGGAAACTCTCCCAGAAATGAGAAGTGAAAAGACTACCACGGTCTGAATTGATCTCTAGTGGAACACCATGAAGTGACACTATTCGAGAAATGTATAAGTCAGCAACCTGGCTAGCAGTGATACTCTCTCGAACAGGAAGGAAGTGAGCCACTTTGGAAAGACGATCAATGACTACGAAGATAGCATTATTCCCTTTCTTGGTCCTAGGAAAGCCGGTGATGAAGTCCATACCAACTTTCTCCCATTTCCACTCAGGAATAGCTAAAGGCTGAAGGGTGCCAGCAGGTCTCTGATGCTCCACCTTAACGCGACGACAAATGTCACAGTTAGCAATAAACTGAGCAACTTCTCTCTTCATCCTAGTCCACCAGAACCTCTGGCGTAGGTCCTGATACATCTTAGTACTACCGGGATGAATTGTGAGAGGAGATTCATGCGCCTCCTTAAGGATCAGTTGTCGAAGATGTTGCTTCTCGGGAACCACCAGACGGTTCTCGAAGAAAACAACACCTCGATCATCAACAAAGAAACTACTAGCAACTCCCTTCTTAACGTTATCCTTGACTCGAGAAATACCCGTATCATATTGCTGGCTAGTTATGATCTGATCCTCAAGAGTAGGTTTCACCATTAAGGTAGAAAGGAATCCGTGAGGAGCAATGTGAAGATTAAGCTTACAGAATTCCTCATGGAGAAGTGGTTGGCCTTGCTGCAACATGAGATTGTTGCAATATGATTTACGGCTTAGCGCATCAGCCATGACATTGGCTTTGCCTAGGGTGTAGGTAATCCCTAGATCATAATCTGAGATCAACTCCAACCAACGTCTTTGCCTAAGGTTCAAATCTGGCTGGGTGAAGATATACTTGAGACTCTGGTGATCGGTGTAGATCTCGCAACGTTTACCAAGAAGGTAATGTCGCCAGGTCTTGAGTGCATAGACTACCGCTGCAAGCTCTAGATCATGTGTAGGATAATTCTCCTCATGTGGATGCAACTGTCGAGATGCATAGGCAATCACATGACGATCCTGCATAAGAATGCAACCTAGTCCCTATCGTGAGGCATCGCAGTAGATAACAAAGTCTTTAGTGAAATCCGGTGGCACAAGTATGGGAGCAGAAGTCAGGCGCCTTTTCAGTTCCTGAAAACTGTACTCACACTGTGGGGACCACTCAAACTTTTTATCTTTCTTGAGAAGTTCCGTGAGAGGTTTGGACACTTTGGAGAAGTTTTCAACAAAGCGGCGACAATAGCTGGCTAGACCAAGGAAACTCCTAACTTGTTTAACGGTTTCAGGTGGAGCCCAATCGAGAATGGCCTTAACTCTCTCGGGGTTGACAACAATGCCCTTACCAGAGATTATGTGGCCTAGGTAGGTCACTTCTGGCAACCAAAATTCACACTTGGAGAACTTGGCATAAAGGCGGTGCTCTCTGAGTTTTTCTAACACAAGTCTAAGATGTTCGGCATGCTCCTCCTTGTTCTTCGAGTAAATAAGAATATCATCGAGGTAAACCACGACGAACTTATCTAAGTACTCCATGAAGATCGAGTTCATCAAGCGGGAGAATGTAGCTGGAGCTTTGGTTAGACCGAAGGACATGATGGTGTACTCGTACTGGCCATAACGAGTGACAAAAGCCATCTTAGGAATGTCCCCATTTCTGATCTTGATTTGGTGGTAGCCTAACCTCAAATCCATCTTGGAGAAGACTGAGGATCCAGCGAGCTGATCTACAAGTCATTGATCCTGGGGAGCGGATACTTGTTCTTTATTGTGACCAAATTAATGGGACGATAATCCACAACCATCCAGTCCGTACCATCCTTCTTCTTAATGAAGAGGACGGGGCAAGCCCATGGAGAAGAACTAGGACGGATGAAACCCTTTTGCAAGGACTCATCAAGTTGTTTCTTAAGCTCGGCTAGTTCTAAGGGTGCCATTTTGTAAGGTCTCCTAGAGATTGGAGCGGTTCTTGGGATAAGATTTATGACGAACTCTACATCTCTGTCAGGTGGAACACCTAGCAGTTCCTCTGGAAAGACATCTGGAAAGTCACGGACTACCGGGATATCTTCAAGGTCTGGAAGAGGGTTGGCATTGAGAGAATAGAGCTGACGCCTTGCAACTCTAGTGGAGACAGTGACTATCTTGCCAGATGGGTGTGTGAGATGAACGGACCTAGTGTAACAATCAATCTTGGCATAATGAGCTTTCATCCAGTCCATACCCAAGATGATGTTAATATCTGTAGACTTGAGGGCTATAAGTGAGGCAAGGAATACAAGTCTGTCAACAAGGATCTCGTTACCATGGCTTACACTAGAGGTTTGCCATTTGGATCCAGGAGTTTGAATGACTAGTGGAGAGGGCATATCACAAAATGACATGGTGTGCAAGTTATCATAGCTTTAAGAAATGAAGGAGTGAGATGCTCCAGTATCGAACATAACCGATGCTGGATGACAATTGACAAGGAGTGTACCAAGAACGACATCCGGATCATCATGAGCGTCTTTAGCTGAGATGTGATGCACACATCCACATTTAGTGCGAGCTGACTTGGCTTTGATCATCTTGCTTGATGGCTTGACACAGCCAACAGACTTCTCGGGCTGGGGTGGAGCATAACTAGCCTGAGAGCAGTCACGTGCATAGTGTCTTGGCTTTCCGCATGTGAAGCAGGTCCCTGAAGTTGGATGTGGACCCGCACTAACAAGCGGTCTACCAATAGGTCTACCAATAGGCACCACATAAGATGGCATCGGTGAATATCCGGAAGGAAGAGCAGAGTTTGGAACCCAAATCCGGCGCTTCTGAGAACTAGAACCGGAGGAAGATCCCAAATCACGGGTGTGCTTACGAGACTCCTCGTAAGTGAGCTGTGCTGTCTCTGCATTAATGGCCTTGTTCACAAGGGCCTCGAATGTATCACAATGATGCAGGTGGAGATCATGATGCAACTTGGGGTTGAGACCCTTCCGGAACCTAGCCTGCTTCATGGCGTCTGTGGACACTTCTTCTGTGGCATAGCGGGCGAGGTTCTCAAACTCTCTACTGTAAGCATCAACAGCCATCTTACTCTGGGTGAAACTACAGAACTCTTCTCTCTTGCGATCGATGATGGCCTCAGGAATGTGATGCTCGCGAAAAGCCTCAGTGAAATCTCTCCAGGTAGGAATCTGGCCAGCTGGAAGCATAGCCTCATAGTTCTGCCACCAAAGACTAGCAGAACCTTCCAGATGGTATGTGGCATAGGTGATCTTGTCATCTTCAGCTACGTTTGCGGAACGCAGCTTATGAGTGATGCTACGGAGCCAGTCATCTGCATCGAGTGGCTCGATGGAATGATGAAAGGTAGGTGGGTGCAAGCGAATGAAGTCATGAATGGTTGCAGACCCTTTGAACTGATGTGCGGTGTTCTCCTCGATACGTGCCAACAAGCGGTTAGACTCACACTTGTTCCTCTCCATCTCTAGCATGAACTCTATCAACGAAGGTTGATCGGGAGGATCCTCGTCCCTACCATCTCCGTGGGTCTGGCTACGAGCAACAGAATCTCGCTTAACTGATGACATCCTGAGAAACGAAACCAAGGACGGAATCAGCATCAACTATAGGCTGTAGAATGTAAGACAAGGGAATTAGTAACTCTCGAACTCCTAGGGCAACTCCGGTAGCATAACGGTAGTAAAATGCTTAGAATGAGACATCCTGCCAAAATGGGGTAGTACAACAACTCAACATCACCACTCAGGGTTCTGGGACAGTACTAAACAAGCTACACCGGAAATACTCGAAAACTGGGGTATGACTCTAATCAACCAATCCTATGGGACTACGGAGTAGTAACACGTGATCCTGATAGACGGAAGAGAAGCCTAGTTCCTTAACCCCGTAGGAAAGATAGGATGACTCAGATCAGAAGGCCATGAGGTAAAGGAGTAAAAAGAGCCTTACGTTCCTTCCCACAATCAATTCCCTTACATAACTAAAGAATTTCTAGACTCAACTTCGACCAGTTTGGCTTGGTAATCCTACAGGCAGTCAGGCTCTGATACCAAAGCTGTCAGGACCCCGATTCTATGCCACACCGATCTAGCATGTAACACCTCATATCACTTTGTGGCCTCACGCACGGTATTCCCACGGGTGTCGCCTTACCATGCCCGGGACCGTTTGCGCCTTTTGGCACACGTATACGATAGTGTCGCTAGCATCCATATGACAAAGAACCCGGGCTGACATGGCTAGTCGTGAACCCAAAGTGGCACTTACTTACAAGGACATGCATACATGACCCAACAACGAACGTGTCGGTCATCAGCGAGTGAATTCGGGCTATAGCAACTGGGTTAGCAGGACTCCGGTAAACCGGGCTGTAGCAGGCTAACAGGACTCCGGTAGACACCGCGTGACATTTCCCCGAAGGGACAGACACAGGAACGAAGAAGGACACATGCCGGTCAACCTAAGTGTTCCGGAGCAGTAGCAAGCTACCAGGGCTCAGTGGAAGCACTAGGAGACATTTCCCGGTAAGAGAGGCTACTAAGGATAAACAACTAGATAGTCAGATCCCACACATAGCAATACACATTACACGTATGCATAACATGCAAGTATGTGATGTACAACATGGCATCACAACATAACTCAACAACTCATATAGATAAGGCTCAAAGAGCCATCATAACATTTATTGCAAACAGGGGTCACATGACCCATCATATAGAGCATACAAGCAACAAGCGGAAGCATTACATGTCTGAGTACAGACATCTACAAATGAAAAAGGCTGAAGAGCCTGACTATCTACAACATCCTATCAAGATCGTAGCTGAGGTACAAGCTACTTGTCGAAGTCCATGGGAACACTAGTAAGACCGAAGTCTCTGCTGCAAAAACATAAATAAAGCAACATGAGTACAAAGGTACTCAGCAAGACTTACATCAGATCCTATCATACATGCATTTGTATCAAGAGGGTAATGTGGGGTTTAGTTGCAGCAAGCCAGCTTTGACTCAGTTGCTATCCTGTTCTATGACTACGAGAAACTTCTTGAGGTGATATGGCGCACACGAGTCCCCTAATCACCACACAATACACTACTATGGATTCATCCCCGTCTCTCTACGAGAAGGCCATCCATAGCACTCACACTTTGTCTTGAGCATTTTAGAGTATCCACTTCAAGTTGTCTATCACTAGTGCAGAACCGGGCAATAGCACCGGTTCGTAAGGCCCTTTAGTGCCGGTTACATAACCGGCACTAAATTGTGGTCACTAAAGCCCCCCCCTTTAGTACCGGTTCAGCACGAACCGGTGCTAAAGGGCAACCACGTGGCACGAGCCAGCTCCGGGGGCCTGGAGCCCTTTAGTACCGGTTGGTAAGACCAACCGGTACTATAAGGTTTGGTTTTTTTTAGTTTTATGATTTCTTTTTCATTTAATTTTGTGTTTCCATTTTAATTCTTTTTTGTGTGCTGGTATTTTACGATACTACACATTGTACACATTATGCATATATATATATATATATATATATATATATATATATATATATATATATATATATATATATAGAATTTCTAGTAGAACCAATCATCGAGTTCAACATGATTGTCATGATATAAGCGTTCATATATAACACCACAAAAGCAAATCACTTAAGTTCAGAACGAAGAACACGGACATGAAAGGACAAGTACTAATTAAGAGCAGCATGAAGAACTAGCTAAATCACTCCTGCTAGCTACTCTCTCTCTGGTAAAATAGCATAGAACATGTATAGCTCTCCTGATTGATCATACTGGAGCATGCCGATGAACCTGTCTCCTAATCATGGGCTGCGCTTCTCATTGCTGCCCCCTAGTACTTCTCTGCGATCATTAACAATTTTCC
>NC_041387.1:605708955-605710723 GCF_002162155.2 Triticum dicoccoides | reverse complement strand
CTAGTAGAACCAATCATCGAGTTCAACATGATTGTCATGATATAAGCGTTCATATATAACACCACAAAAGCAAATCACTTAAGTTCAGAACGAAGAACACGGACATGAAAGGACAAGTACTAATTAAGAGCAGCATGAAGAACTAGCTAAATCACTCCTGCTAACTACTCTCTCTCTGGTAAAATAGCATAGAACATGTATAGCTCTCCTGATTGATCATACTGGAGCATGCCGATGAACCTGTCTCCTAATCGTGGGCTGCGCTTCTCATTGCTGCCCCCTAGTACTTCTCTGTGATCATTAACAATTTTCCTCCAATCTTTCACTATTAAGCATTCATCGCTTCTAGAAATCTTGAATGCATTCATGTGCAATGCCGGATATCTTGGCCGTAAGCTAACAATTGACATCTGACCTTTAGTCTCGATCCCCTGAGGCACAACTGTCATCGGGAGTCCCTGTTGAAGAACATCGTATAGTACTTAATTAACATACTTAGCAATGAAAGTTTAGCAAAAAAAATATGTATGCAAAATATGCACTGAGGACAAATAGTAAATATCTTACCATCATTCCTAAATAGATGTGACCGTAGTTCAATACCATCACTATTGGTCACACGTTTTGAGTACTAACATTTCTAAGTGCAGGAAGAAAATTTGTCTTGACAGTATGAAGATCCTCAAGCCATGAAACATAATGACTTATCTCCTCACAGTTTAGTTCAGCGTCGGGACAGTAGTAGGTCCTGTCTACCAAGCGCCGGACATGTTTGGTTGAATGGAGATAAGCTGTCAATAGAAATTAGTTGTCAGTTATTTTTGAATAAGCAATATCAAAGACAAAAATATAGTTGAGAAGAACTCACATAATGGTAGAACTGGAGGCGTCAGCACATCGACCCATATGTCTCTATTACCTTCAATATCATCTTCCGGACAAATATCAAAGATGATAACCATACCAGGCTCAAATGCATAAGCCTTGCATAGTGCTTGCCAAGTTTTGCATTCAAAATAGGTGTACGTATGTGCATTGTATACTTTGACGTTGAAAGTATAACCATCATGCTCAGTTTTCAGGTAAGCTCTCTTTACCTCCATAGTTTCCATATCTTTGAAACCTATCTTATCCAAGACAAAAATTCTTGCATGGCAGGGGATGCGCTAGTAGAATAGTGAAAATTAAAAATTATAAGTCAGGCAAATGAAGCATATATAAGTCATGCTTAATTACGAAAAGAGACTTGTCATTGTGACTTACTGTATCGAATTCGAAAGTCTCATCCAGCTTGATGCTGAATCGCCTACCATCAACAAGGAAATTTCTGTCGCATTGGCCGCGCTGGTCTTCACAGTATTCGCACATAATGAAATTTTTTCCGTCGTCAGACGACATTTCCTATGTTCATATTAGGTGAAACATTAAACACTGACTAATTCAATTAATTCAACTACTTCTATTAATTCAACTAAGCATTTACTAAAAATAAACTAGTTATATTAATTCAATTAGTTCAACTAAGCATTTACTAAAAATAAACTAGTTCTATATATTAATTCAACTAGTTCAACTAAACATTTACTAAAAATATACTAGTTATATTAATTCAACTAGTTCAAAGTAAGCATTTACTAAAAATAAACTAGTTCTATATATTAATTCAACTAGTTCAACTAAACATTTACTAAAAATAAACTAGTTATATTAATTCGACTAGTTCAAAGTAAGCATTTACTAAAAATAAACTAGTTCTATATATTAATTC
>NC_041387.1:605708041-605708540 GCF_002162155.2 Triticum dicoccoides | reverse complement strand
TTCAACTAAGCATTTACTAAAAATAAACTAGTTCTATATATTAATTCAACTAGTTCAACTAAGCATTATATTTACTAAAAATAAACTAGTTATTATATTAATTCAATTAGTTCAACTAAGCATTTACTAAAAATAAACTAGTTATATATATTAATTCAACTAGTTCAACTAAGTATTTACTAAAAATAAACTAGTTATATTAATTCAATTAGTTCAACTAAGCATTTAATAAAAATAAACTAGTTTGTTCTATATATTAATTCAACTAGTTCAACTAAACATTAACATATATATTTCTAATTCATCGATGATAACATTTCTAACATTCTAAAAATAAACTAGATAGTGTATGTGTGTGTGTGTAGTGTGTGTGTGTGTGTAGTGTGTGTGTGTATGCGTGTGTGTATGGAGTGGGCCGGGCGCGTACGGGTGGCGGGGGCAGCGACGACGGGCGGCGGGGGCCGGGGACGGCGACGAGACGGGCGGCGGCGGCCGGGGA
>NC_041387.1:605706663-605707542 GCF_002162155.2 Triticum dicoccoides | reverse complement strand
GCGGGGGCCGCGACGACGATGGGCAGCGGGGGCGCGCGGCGACGACGATGACGGGCGGCGGGGGCGGCGAGGGCGACGACACGGTGGCGCGACGGCGGCGGCGTCTGCTAGATCGATGTCTCGCGCGAGAAGTGAAACGAAGTGGCTACGATAACTGATTTTTCGTACGTGGAGTATATATAGGGGGAGCCTTTAGTATCGGTTGAAGCCACCAACCGATACTAAAGGCCAATTTTTGCCAACCCAAGCGGCGGGAAACGTGGGCCTTTAGTACCGGTTGGTGGCTCCAACCGGTACTAAAGGGCAACACATTAGTACCGATTGGAGCCTCCAACCGGTACTAATGCCTGTGCGCTGCCACCCGCTATGCACTACGTTTAGTCCCACCTCGCCGAGCGAAGGGCAGCCGCACTGGTTTATAAACCCAGCCGTGGCTGCCCTTTCGAACTCCTCTATATAGCAGGCTTCTGGGCTTAATTAGGGCGCGCTGCCCTGTGAGCCTGCTGGCCCTACTGGGTATGTATTTGCACACCCAAGGTCTGGCAGGCCCACCGGGCAGTGCCCCAACATGTTTTTTATAAATTTTTTTCTTTTCTGCATTATTTACTTTCTTCTATTTATTTTTGAGTAATTTTTTATATAGTTATTTCTTTTCTGCTTTATTTTTTTCTTCTATTTATTTCTGAATAGTTTTTTTTGCTGTATTTAGTTTCTTCGTGAAGTTTTTTGCTTAATATTATTTATTTTCTTCTATTTATTTCTGAGTAGCTCTTCTTCTTCTTCTTCCTCCTCTTCTTCTTCTTCTTCTTCTTCTTCTTCTTCTTCTTCTTCTTCTTCTTCTTCTTTTCTTCTTCCACCACCTCCTCCTCCTCTTCTTCT
>NC_041387.1:605649611-605702842 GCF_002162155.2 Triticum dicoccoides | reverse complement strand
AATAGTTTTTTCTTTTCTGCTATATTTATTTTCTTCTATTTATTTCTGAGTAGTTTTTTTATTTTGTTTTTTTTCTTTTCAGCTATAGTTTTTCTTCTTTTCTGCTATTTTTTCTTTTCTGCAAAACTTGATGGTCAAAGTCTGGAGTTATAACTTAAAAAAAAAAAGAAATGTCGACGTGCAATTAGTTTTTGCCATAACAGAAGAAGTCCGGAGTTTTAATAAGTTATTAAAAATAAAAAAGAGGTGCAATGCTCGTTAATTTGCTTCAAGCCATTCGGAATAGTGTAAACTGCACTGCGCATAGCTCCATGCAGTCTACCGTATTCCTGAAGGCTTGAAGCTAAGCAACGTGAGCATTGAGCCTCTTCTTCATCGTCTCTGCACTCAGGGCTTATAAACCGCTCCTAGTCCCTCTCACTTCGCGAGGTGGGACTAAAAAACAGCTTGCCATAACCTCATTAGTACCGGTTCGTGGTACGAACCGGCACTAAATGGTGGTGGTGGGGCTATAGCCTGACCGCAGGCTGACACAGCCTCTTTAGTACCGGTTCATGGCATGAACCGGTACTAAAGGTTCGCCACGAACCGGTGCTATTGATCGCCGCCACGAACCGGCACTAGTGTGCACATTAGTGCCGGCTGAAATTCCAACCGGCACTATTGTGCTTCACATTTGACCCTTTTTCTACTAGTGTATGTACCATGTAAGCATCCAAGAAGTCCATAACCGCGGACCCGGCTATTCGAATAGATCATGTTAACCCTGCAGGGGTGTACTTCTTCACACACGCTCTCGCCACTTACCGTCATGTACACGTCATGTATCTCGGCAACCTTCAAGTGGAAGCCTGGCGAGGGTGTCGGCCATGACCTGACTAACAACACAAGACTCTAGTCCAGGTTTATCGCCTATTCGGGTTCCATCCGCAAGGAGATCCGGCCGGGGTGTCGCTCACGGCCCCAAACGATGTGAGCAGGGTTCCCAAGCCCACCACCGGGTGCCACTTGATACACCGTGCCACCTATGCCTAGTCTGTCCCAAGCCCACCCTGTCGGGTGCCACTCGGTAGAAAAATAGCACTATCTACAAACACCAGAAACTATTGCGACTCCTGGACAGAGATCAAGTCGGTTAATAAGTCGAGAGAGTCAATTAAGGATCCCAATGTGTGGTAGTATCGAGTCATTGGACAACATACATAGAACTCAGTGCTTAAGGACGGTTCCAGTGAGATAACCCACCATGTACTCCTACATGGCCTCTCACCGCTACCTTTACCAAATCGTGTTCACACACTTCACTCTCAGCATCAGAACATTTCGTAACACTCCAATTCATTCCCAATGAATCAGACCTGACACAACTCTAAGCAATAGCAGGCATAGCATGGTAAGAACACAACATGGCTCAATCAACTCCTACACATGCTAGTGGGTTTCAACTATTTACTGTGGCAATGACAGGTCATGCAGAGGAATGGGTTCAACTACCGCAGCACAAAGTAGCAGTTGAATCGCTGTTATCCTAATGCAATAAAAGAGAGCAGGAGCAAGAGAGTAGGATTGTATCGGAATGAACAAGGGGGTTTGCTTGCCTGATAGATCAACAGGGTGGCACTGCTCCTTAGACAGGTACTCTGGAACACTCTCCGGAGGAGGACCTATCGAGTAGGAACGGTGTCGACAATCAATACACAAGCATATGCAACAATATGATGCATGAACATGGCATGAAGATGTGATGCTGTTTGAGCTAATGCAACTACAAAACATTTGGTTGAAGTTCATTTGAACCAAGAGTTCAAATGCAACTCCAAATTAACTCATTATAAATGCCATTTACATGTTTTCACTAATACAGTAGGTATAAGTTGGTTTTTCATGCATGAAACTAGTAAAAATGGATAGATTGCATTTTTCTGATAATTTTTCATATATAAATTATTTCAATCTGAGCTACGGTTGAATTTCTATGAACTTTTGAAGTTTATATCATTTTCTGGAATTTTATGAGTTATTTTAAATCTAGAAAATGGATAACTGCATCAGCATGACGTCTGAGTGACATCAGCAGGTCAACGGGTCGGTCCAGGTCAAACCTGACCAGTGGGACCCATGTGTTAGTGAGTGTGGCTAATCTTAAATTAAATTAAACCTAAACTGGTTTAATTAATGGGTCTGGCCCCACACGTCAGTGACACAAGGTGGTCAAACCCTGGTCAGACGGGGTCAAACCCGGTCAACCGGGGCTAACCCCACCGGTGACTCGACGCCGGCGAGGCCAGATGCGGCGGCGGCCTGCGGAAATCGCCCGCCGGCGACCAAACGCGTGGCGGAGACCACCTACGCGATGCCCAAGCTCGCGCGCATCCAATGGGTCACGCGGGAGGCCGTGGGGTGGCCGGAGGCGACGGTGGCATCGACCGCGGCGGTGGCCGGAGTTCGGCGAGGAGGGAAGAAGGGGCTACGATGCACGGCAGGGGCTATGGGTAGTGGCGTTGGCTTGCTGGGAGGCAGCTGAGCACGTTGACGTGCGCGGACGTGAGCTACGGCAGCTAGCGCGACGGTGGTGACATGGACGGTGGCGAGGTGCTACGGTCGTGGTGGGGAACGGGAGCTATGGCGCGAGGACGGAGAAATGGATAGAGGGGGACGGAGAAGAAGCTCACAGCGGACGCGACGGGCTTGTCGGCGAGCCCGGGGACGCGCTGAAGACGGCGGGGCGGTGAAGACGATCTCCGGCGACCGGAGATGAAGATGGCGATGGCGACGGCTCCATGGCACGCTCCGGCTTGCGTGGGCCGGCGGAGAGCTTCAGATCGAGGAGGCGGAGCTCCTGCGCGTGTCAGAGAGGCGAGGGGGAGGCGGTGGCTACGGGGACGGCGAGCAGCGGCGACGGTGGCGTTCGGCCGTGCGCGTGGGAGAGAGACCAGGGGAGGGGGAGGAATGAGAGAGAGGGAGAGAGGTGCGGGGCGTCGTGGCGATATCCAGGGGGGCCAGAGCGACAAGGAGGGGAAGCAGGAGGTGGCGGGAGACGTGGCCGCGGGCGAGCGCGCGCACGACACGCACAGTGCCAGTAGGCGCGAGGAAGAAGACAGAGGAGGAGGCGGGCTGGGCCAGCTGGCCCGCACAGCTAGGCCTCTGGGCTGCACATGGAGGTAAGCCCAGGTAAGCTCCCTTTTTCCCATTTCTTTATCTTTTCTAATTTTCTGACATTTGTTTTGATTTAATAATAATACTAAATCATTTTATTTACTTATACCAATTTTTGTAGGAACTAGTGGTATTATTCCAGAGCTCGTCAACAAATGGCATAATTTTTGGACATATATTATATATATAACAAATATATATCCAATGCAAATAATTATGCATTAATTCCAAATGACGAAAATAAATACTTATGAGCTCCTAAAATATTGGTTTGCTTTTTATCTCTGTCGAATATTTTCAGAGAGCAACATGAACATTTTATTGGACCTTTTTGGAGCAGTTTTTATCTAGGTCATTTCCAGAGATGATTCTGAGGGTTTCACAAATCCTCATTTCAAATTTAAATGGAATTTAAACATGATGCACACATGACTAGCTAGCGTCGAGCATACCAGAACTAGGGATGTGACATATCAAGCGTCTTGATCTATCTCAATAGATCTTGATGCTCAATATGTAAGTAGCTTTGCTGAGGTCTTGCTTTGAAAAACTCTTATTCAAATACTCCTTTATGCTTTCCAGAAAATTCTACATTATTTCTGATCAACAATATGTCATTCACATATACTTATCAGAAAGGCTGTAGTGCTACCACTCACTTTCTTGTAAATACATGCCTTTCAAAAAGTCTGTATAAAACCATATGCTTTGATCAATTCATCAAAGCATATATTCCAACACCGAGATGCTTGCACCAGTCCATTGATGGATCGCTGGAGCTTGCACATTTTGTTAGCACCTTTAGGATTAACAAAACCTTCTGGTTGCATCATATACAACTCTTCTTTAAAAAATCCATTAAGGAATGCAATTTTGACATCCATTTGCCAGATTTCATAAAATGTGGCAATTGCTAACATGATTCGGACAGACTTAAGCATTGATACGAGTGAGAAAATCTCATCGTATTCAACACCTTGAACTTGTCGAAAACCTTTCGCAACAAGTCAAGCTTAGTAGATAGTAACACTACTACCAGTGTCCGTCTTCCTCTTGAAGATCCATTTATTTAACATGGCTTGCTGATCATCGAGCAAGTCAATCAAAGTCCATACTTTGTTCTCATACATGGATCATATCTCAGATTTTATGGCCTCAAGCCATTTCACGAAATCTGGGCTCATCATCGCTTCCTCATAGTTCATAGGTTCATCATGGTCTAGTAACATGACTTCCAGAACATGATTACCGTACCACTCTGGTGTGGATCTTACTCTGGAAGACCTATGAGGTTTGGTAGATAATTGATCTAAAGTTTCATGATCATCATCATTAACTTCCTAATTAATTGTGTAGGAATCACAGGAACTGATTTCTGTGATAAACTACTTTCCAATAAGGGAGCAGGTACAGTTACCTTATCAAGTTCTACTTTCCTCCCACTCACTTCTTTCGAGAGAAACTCCTTCTCTAGAAAGGATCCATCTTAGCAACGAATAACTTGCCTTAGGATCTGTGATAGAAGGTGTACCCAATAGTTACCTTTGGGTATTCTATGAAGATGCACTTCTCCGATTTGGGTTCGAGCTTATCAGGTTGAAACTTTTTCACATAAGCATCGCATCCCCAAACTTTAAGAAACGACAACTTTGGTTTATTGCCAAACCACAATTCATAAGGCATCGTCTCAATGGATTTTTTGATGGTGCCCTATTTAAAGTGAATGCAGCTGTCTCTAATGCATAACCCCATAATGATAGTGGTAAATCGATAAGAGACATCATAGATCGCACCATATCCAATAAAGTGCGGGTACGACGTTCGGACACACCATAACGTTGTGGTGTTCCAGGTGGCATGAGTTTGTGTAACTATTCCACATTGTTTTAATTGAAGACCAAACTCGTAACTCAAATATTTGTCTCCGCGATCAAATCACAGAAACTTTATTTTCTTGTTACGATGATTCTCCACTTCACTCTGAAATTCTTTGAACTTTTCAAATGTTTCAGACTGTGCTTCATTAAGTAGATATACTCATATCTGCTCAAATCATCTTGTGAAGGTCAGAAAATAATGATACCTGCCACGAGCATCAATACTCATTGGATCGCATACATCGGTATGTATTATTTCCAACAAGTCAGTAGCTCGTTCCATTGTTCTGAAGAACGGAGTTTTAGTCATCTTGCCCATAAGTCATGGTTCGCAAGCATCAAATGATTCATAACCAAGTGATTCCAAAAATCCATCTTTATGGAGTTTCTTCATGCGCTTTACACCGATATGACCCAAACGGTAGTGCCACAAATAACTTGCACTATCATTATTAACTTTGCATCTTTTGGCATCAATATTATGAATATGTGTATCACTACGATCGAGATCCAACAAACTATTTTCATTGGGTGTGTGAACATCGAAGGTTTTATTCATCTAAACAGAACAACAATTATTCTCTGACTTTAAATGAATAACCGTTTTGCAATAAACATGATCAAATCATATTCATGCTCAACGCAAACGCCAAATAACATTTATTTAGGTTCAACACTTATCTCGAAAGTATAGGGAGTGTGCGATGATGATCATATCAATCTTGGAACCACTTCCAACACACATTGTCACTTCACCCTCAACTAGTTTCTATTTATTCTGTAACTCCTGTTTCGAGTTACTAATCTTTAGCAACCGAACAAGTATCAAATACTCAGGGGCTACTATAAACACTAGTAAGGTACATATTAATAACCTGCATATCAAATATACCCTTGTTCACTTTGCCATCCTTCTTATTCACCAAATAATCAGGGCATTTACGCTTCTAGTGACCATTTCCTTTGCAGTGTAAGCACTCAGTTTCAGGCTTTGGTCCAGCTTTGGGCTTCTTTGCGGGAGTGACCACTTGCTTGTCATTCTACTTGAAGTTCCCTTTCTTTCCTTTTGCCCTTTTCTTGAAACTAGTGGTCTTGTCAATCATCAACACTTGATGCTCTTTCTTGATTTCTACCTTCGTCGATTTCAGCATCACAAAGAGCTCAGGAATCGTTTTTGTCATCCCTTGCATTATAGTTCATCACGAAGTTCCAGTAACTTGGTGATGGTGACTAGAGAATTCTGCCAATCACTATTTTATCTGGAAGATTAACTCCCACTTGATTCAAGCGATTGTAGTACTCAGACAATCTAAGTACTTGCTCACTAGTTGAGCAATTCTCCTCCATCTTTTAGGAGAAGTATTTGTCAAAAGGTCTCATACCTCTTGACACAGGCATGAGTCTGAAATACCAATTTCATCTCTTGAAACATCTTATATGTTCCATGACATTTCAAAAACGTTTTTGTAGTCCCGGTTCTAAGCCATAAAGCATGATGCACAAAACTATCAAGTAGTCATCATATTGAGATAGCCAAACGTTCATAACGTCTGCATCTGCTCCTGCAATAGGTCTGTCACCTAGCGATGCATCAAGGACATAATTCTTCTGTGCAGCAATGAGGATAAACCTCATATTACGGATCAAGTCCGCATCATTGCTACTAACATTTTTCAACTTAGTTTTCTCTAGGAACACATATAAAAACATAGGGAAGCAAAAACATAGGGAAGCAACAACATGAGTTATTGATCTACAACATAATTTGCAAAATACTACCAGGACTAAGTTCATGATAAATTAAAGTTCAATTAATCATATTACTTAAGAACTCCCACTTAGACAGACATCTCTCTAGTCATCTAAGTGATCACGTGATCCAAATCAACTAAACCATGTCCGATCATCACGTGAGATGGAGTAGTTTCAATGGTGAACATCACTATGTTGATCATATCTACTATATGATTCACGCTCGACCTTTCGGTCTCCGTGTTCCGAGGCCATATCTGTATATGCTAGGCTCGTCAAGTTTAACCTGAGTATTCCGCGTGTGCAACTGTTTTGCACCCGTTGTATTTGAACGTAGAGCCTATCACACCCGATCATCACGTGGTGTCTCAGTACGAAGAACTTTCGCAACGGTGCATACTCGGGGAGAACACTTCTTGATAATTAGTGAGAGATCATCTTAAAAAGCTACCGTCTAATTAAGCAAAATAAGATGTATAAAAGATAAACATCATATGCAATCAAAATATGTGACATGATATGGCCATGATCATCTTGCGCCTTTGATCTCCATCTCCAAAGTACTGTCATGATCTCTATCGTCACCGGCACGACACAATGATCTTCATCATCTTGATCTATATCAATGTGTTGTCACATGGTCGTCTCGCCAACTATTGCTCTTGAAACTATTGCTATCGCATAGCGATAAAGTAAAGTAATTATTTGGCTTTTGCATCATATGCAACAAAGAGACAACCATAGGGCTTCTGCCAGTCGCCGATAACTTTAACAAAACATGATCATCTCATACAACAACTTATATCTCATCACGTCTTGACCATATCACACCACAACATGCCCTGCAAAAACAAGTTAGACGTCCTTTACTTTGTTGTTGCAAGTTTTATGTGGCTGCTATGGGCTGAGCAAGAACCTCTTACCTACACATCAAAACCACAATGATAGTTTGTCAAGTTAGTGCTGTTTTAACCTTCTCAAGGACCGGGCGTAGCCACACTCGGTTCAACTAAAGTTGGTGAAACTGACACCCGCCAGCCACCTGTGTGCAAAGCACGTCGGTGGAACCAGTCTCGCGTAAGCGTACGCGTAATGTCAGTCCGGGCCGCTTCATCCAACAATACCGCCGAACCAAAGTATGACATGTTGGTAAGCAGTATGACTTGTATCGCCCATAACTCACTTGTGTTCTACTCGTGCATATAACATCTACGCATAAAACCTGGGTTCGGATGCCACTGTTGGGGAACGTAGTAATTTCAAAAATTTCCTACGCACACGCAAGATCATGGTGATGCATACCAACGAGAGGGGAGAGTGTTGTCCACGTACCCTCGTAGACCGAAAGCGGAAGCGTTATGACAACGCGGTTGATGTAGTCGTACGTCTTCACGGCCCGACCGATCAAGCACCGAAACTACGGCACCTCCGAGTTCTAGCACACGTTCAGCTCGATGACGTTCCTCGAACTCCGATCCAGCCGAGTGTCGAGGGAGAGTTCCGTTAGCATGACGGCGTGGTGACGATCTTGATGTTCTACCGTCGCAGGGCTTCGCCTAAGCACCGCTACAATATTATCGAGGAGGACTACGGTGGAGGGGGGCACCGCACACGGCTAAGAGATCAATGCTCAATTGTTGTTGTCCCTAGAGGTGCCCCCTGCCCCCGTAGATAAAGGAGCAAGGGGGGAGGGGGCGGCCGGTCTAGGAGGGGGCGCGCCAAGGGGAGTCCTACTCCCACCGGGAGTAGGACTCCCTCCTTCCTTGTTGGAGTAGGAGAAGGGGGAAAGAGGGGGAGAGGAGGAAGGAAAAGGGGGCTGCACCCCTTGTCCAATTCCGACCAGAGGGGGGCTGCGCGCCTCATTCCTTTCGTCCTCTCTCCTCTATTCCCGTATGGCCCAATAAGGCCCATATACGCCCTCGCGAATTCCCGTAACTCTCCGGTACTCCGAAAAATACCTGAATCACTCGGAACCTTTCCGAAGTCTGAATATAGTCGTCCAATATATCGATCTTTACGTCTCGACCATTTTGAGACTCCTCGTCATGTACCCCATCTTATCCGGGACTCCGAACTCCTTCGGTACATCAAAACTGATAAATTCATAATATAACTGTCATCAAAACCTTAAGCGTGCGGACCCTACGGGTTCGAGAACAATGTAGACATGACCGAAACACGTTTCCAGTCAATAACCAATAGCGGAACCTGGATGCTCATATTGGCTCCCACATATTCTACGAAGATCTTTATCGGTCAAACCGCATAACAACATACATTGTTCCCTTTGTCATCGGTATGTTACTTGCCCGAGATTCGATCATCGGTATCTCAGTACCTAGTTCAATCTCGTTACCGGCAAGTCTCTTTACTCGTTACGTAATGCATCATTCCGTAACTAACTCATTAGCTACATTGCCTGCAAGGCTTATAGTGATGTGCATTACCGAGAGGGCCCAGAGATACCTCTCCGACAATCGGAGTGACAAATCCTAATCTCGAAATACGCCAACCCAACATGTACCTTCGGAGACACCTGTAGAGCTCCTTTATAATCACCCAGTTACGTTGTGACGTTTGGTAGCACACAAAGTGTTCCTTCGGTAAATGGGAGTTGCATAATCTCATAATTATAGGAACATGTATAAGTCATGAAGAAAGCAGTAGCAACATACTAAACGATCAAGTGCTAAGCTAATGGAATGGGTCAAGTCAATCACATCATTCTCCTAATGATGTGATCCCGTTAATCAAATGACAACTCTTTTGTCCATGGCTAGGAAACATAACCATCTTTGATAAACGAGCTAGTCAAGTAGAGGCATACTAGTGACACTATGTTTGTCTATGTATTCACACATGTATTATGTTTCCGGTTAATACAATTCTAGCATGAATAATAAACATTTATCATGATATAAGGAAATAAATATTTAACTTTATTATTGCCTCTAGGGCATATTTCCTTCAATCACATCATTAGGAGAATGATGTGATGGAAAAGACCCATCCGTTAGCTTAGCATATGTCGTTCAGTTTATTGCTACTGCTTTCTTGAATGTCAAATACATGTTCTTTGACCATGAGATCATGCAACTCCCGAATACCGAGGAATACCTTGTGTTCTATCAAACATCACAACATAATTGGGTGATCATAAAGATGCTCTACAGGTATCTACGAAGGTGTTTATTGAGTTGGCATGGATCGAGATTGCGATTTGTCACTCCGAGTATCGGGGAGGTATCTCTAGAACTTCTCGGTAATACAGCATCACAAGAAGCTTGCAAGCAAAATGACTAAGGAGTTAGTTACAAGATGATGTATTACGAAATGAGTAAAGAGACTTGCCGATAACGAGATTGAACTAGGTATGAAGATACCGATGATCAAATCTCGGGCAAGTAAAATGCTGACAGACAAAGGGAATTATGTATGTTGTCATAAGGTTTGACCGATAAAGATCTTTGTAGAATATGTAGGGACCAATATGGGCATCCAGTTTCCGCTATTGGTTATTGACCGAAGAGGTGTCTCGGTCATGTCTACATAGTTCTCAAACTCGTAGGGTCCGCACGCTTAACGTTGATTGACGATATAGTATTATATGAGTTATGTATGTTGGTGACTGAATGTTGTTCGGAGTCCTGGATGAGATCACGGACATGATGAGGAGCTCCGGAGTAGTCCAGAGGTAAAGATTGATAAATGGAATAATCGTGTTTGGTCTCTGGAAGGGTTCCGAAATTCACCGGAAGAGGTTTCGGATGTTTCCTGAAATTTTCGGACATGAGAACACTTTATTTGGGCCAAGGGTAAAGCCCACAGGGCTTTTGGTAAGTGCAAAAGGCAGCTTTGCAAAGGCCAGGGGCCAGACGCCAGGGACCCTGGCGTCTTGTCCTGGAGTCCGAGTAGGACTCTTGCCTTGTGGGCAAAACCGGCTTTGAGGAGGCTTTTTCTCCAAGTTTCGACCCTAGGGCTCAACATATAAATAGAGCGGCAGGGCTAGCACCTGGAACACATCAAGATACACCAAGCCGTGTGCCGGCAACCCCGACCCTCTAGTTTATCCCTCGTCATAGTTTCGTAGTACTTGGCGAAGCCCTGCGGAGATTGTTCTTCACCACCACCATCACCACGCCGTCGTGCTGCCGGAACTCATCTACTACTTCGCTCCTCTTACCGGATCAAGAAGGCGAGGGCGTCATCGAGCTGAACGTGTGTTGAACTCGGATGTGCCGTATGTTCGGTACTTGATCGAGACGGATCATGAAGGTGTACGACTACATCAACCGCGTTGATAAACGCTTCCGCTTAGCGATCTTCAAGGGTATGAAGTTGCTCTCCCCCTCTCGTAGCTATACATCTTCATGGATCGATCTTGCGTGTGCGTAGAAAATTTTTGTTTTCCATGCAACGTTCCCCAATAGCCAAAGCCTTATTTTTTGGTAAATTCCCTAAAATACATTATCGGCTTTTGTAAATTCTAGGACGAAGTTTTGCACTCTGAAGCTTTCAAATTTTTTGAAACTTTCAGAATTTAAAAGGTCGGAGATTTTTGAAACTGTCAGAAAATCATGAATCCCACTTCCTTTGTTTTGGGACTCAAACAAATTCCCAACCTAGACAGATGGTGAGTGGTAAAATAATCTTCGCAGTTTGCGAAAGTACTTAATAGTGCGCTTGTTTTTCTCTTAATACCTTTTTTTGCAGAAAAACTTTCAATCTATTCATCTGCGATCATGGTAGTACAACAGACACTAGAAATAATAAAAATTACATCCAGAACCGTAGACCACCTAGCGACGACTACAAGTACTGAAGCGAGCCGAAGGTGCGCCGCTGTCATCGCCGCTTCCTCGACAGAGCCGGGCAAACATTGTTGTAGTAGACAGTCAGGAAGTCGTCGTGCTAAGGCCCCATGGAACTAACGCACCAGAACAGCAACCGCCGCAGATGAAGTGTAGATCAAAAGGATCCAACCTGAAGACACACGAACAAAGACGAACAACGAACAGATCCGAGCAAATCCACCAAAGACAGATCCGCCGGAGACACACCTCCACACGCCCATCGATGATGCTACACACATCATCGGAACGGGGACTAGACGGGGAGACCTTTATTTCATCTTCAGGGAGCCGACACCGTCTCGCCTTCCTGAGCAGGACACACACCCTAACAAAGCTCGAAAAAAGATATGAAAGCGGAGCCCTCCCACCGACAAGGGCCGAGATCCACTCCGCCTCCATGGCCCTAAGGCCACCGGAGACGGGACGGACCGGTGTGCCGGCGCCGGTGGGAGACAAAGAACCCTAGTTTTGGGGAGGCGGCGGCTGGCTACATTGGAGGCGGCGGCTAAGGAAAGGACTCTTTGGATGGTTAATTACTTTCTCTTAATACCTTGATGTAGCGATTTAACGCACCTCAAAATCTGAACAAATAATGACGGGAAAAATAAAAATAAACTTCTATAAAAAATAAGGTACGCCCCTAAATCGGGAGGGGAGAGAGTAAGGGCATCTAAAGCCAGACTGAGCAAATTTGCCCCTCAAACGTCCACATACGCGTCTGATCATTATCAGGGCGTGTTAGTTTTGACTCTCTATTTGTCTGTCCACGCAACCACGTCCTTCATTTTTTTCCTATACGTTTAGTCACATGCATGTGATTGGTGGAGAAGGAGAGAAAGAAAGAAAAATAATAATAAAGAAAGTAGAAAATATGCTTCGTGGTGGGCCAAATCCTATGTGACAGACTCAGAACCACTGACTGGACACACCCAGACACTCCTCATACTCATCCCATACATGAGGCCAATATAAGTATTTCTCTCCTGTCCAGTCAATGGTCTTGCGTCCGTCTTATTAAAAAAAATTGGAGTACGACCCTTCTAGGCATTTATTCATGCATCCATCGTACTACATAGGAGGTATTTGGTTCAGGAACTTTTTAGTCCCAAAGACTAGAAAAAGTCCCTAAAAAATCCCTAGGAACCAAACGGGAGGGACTTTTTCTACAGGGACTAGAAAAAGACTCTACTAGAGAGTCTTTTTTGATTAGTCCCCGGGACTAGAAAAAGTCCTAGGACTTGTGAACCAAACACCCCCATAGTCTAACTGCACCTCGCCAGTGATCTTGCGTCCGTCTGGTTAATTTCGGGAATCGAGCCGTAGATGCTGCTTTTATATACTCCCGTTCGTAAATATAAGTTTTTTAGATATTCCACTACAAACTACATACGGATGTATATAGACGTATTTTAGAGCGTAGATTCACTCATTTTACTCCGTATGTAGATCATAGTGCAATTTTTAAAAGACTTATATTTAGGAACGGAGGGAGTATTTCATACTTCTAGAACAATACAGACTTTGAGAAATTTCAAAATCCACACGAGTAAAAAGAAGACAAATGTCACATGATGGGTCCCGCTTCAGTGGAGAGGGAAGCCCGAGGGAGAGAAAAATCTGCATGCTCCCCAACGTTTGGCTGCGTGTACAGTACGTGCATGCAACAGCCGCTGTGCGCCCAGGCGGGGGGTCACCGCGCTCGCCCAGGAGTCATCTCGAGTTCTATTTTTCACCGGAAAGGAAAACACTGCATGTACTAGGCCGCGTTCCATCACTCTCATGAAGTAGTATATGTGTTGCTCCTCGAATGATTTCTCTCATCCGGTTAATTGCTACTTTTGTGTGGTCTAGGTACAGTTCTCCGTTCCCAAGGGTAAATAATCGGCATCTTCTGTGTTTTGAACGGGAGAAGAATGCAGAACCATATATAAACAGGGCGCTATCATGCCGGCCTCCCTCCCGAGCTCCCTTCCAAGACTCCAACCAGACGCCCCATCAAACAACCTCCCTCGTCTTCTTCTTCTCTCGCCCCCGATGGAGGACAAGTGCCCCAAGCCCATCCGCTGCAAAGGTACGCCGCCAAAATCAAAATCCCGAGCTTCTCCGCATAAAACGTCCGTAGTAGTTAGCGATTCTGCTCCGTGGCCCGTCTTTTCTCGCGTACCCGCGCGCCATGCATGGGCGTATGGCTAACCGTGTGTCCGCGCCGGCGAGCAGCGGCCGTGTGCAGGGCCGCCGGCGAGCCGCTCGCGGTGGAGGAGGTCGTCGTGGACCCGCCCAAGGCCCACGAGCTCCGGATCAAGATCGTCTGCACCTCGCTCTGCCACAGCGACGTCACCTTCTGGCGCATGAAGGTATGCACCTCAACCCGCTCCACCGCGCGCGCGTGTGTCCGCCATTGCTGTGCTGCTCCACAGCAGCACAGCAGCTCACGCGCCGCACGGCAGCACAGCCCATGCACGCGCGCGCGGTACTCGCCCCACACGTGTGAAGGCCATTAATGACGCGTGTCTGCTACTGCCCGTGCGTTTGCAGGACTTCCCCGGCGTCTTCCCGAGGATATTTGGCCACGAAGCGTTCGGGTGAGTGCTCCGTTTTCCATCCCTGTCTGTCTGTCCGTAGAATTGTAGTACCGCGCACTCTCTTTGAAAATTCCGCCCGTGACTTGTATGGGCTTCCGTTGATCTTACAAGTCAAGTCTGCACGGCACATCATGGGTTTCGACCCAAATCAGCCTATGTACACACCTCTCACGATCCTCCTTTTTCTAGGGATGTACATTGCCCGGCACTGTTTGATAGGAACAGAGTAGAAAGTTGCTGCTTCCAGTGTACTGCATATCTTCTTTTCATTGTACAATGAAAAACGCGTCAATATCATCTAATTGTCAACTAACTAATTAGTAGGAAAATGCTCTACGACCAGGAAATAGCAAGTGGGTAGTTATACGTATGATTATTACAATGTTAGTAGCTTAGAAAAAAAACTCACCAGCAAAAAAAAAACTATTCCAAGTATTCAGCAATTGAGCCGGGTCAATCCTCATTTTCTAAAATAATGTATTCAGTAATTGTAAAGAAAACATACATGTAGTATACATATAGAACATGTATTGGTTGTGTGCATTGATGTAGAGGCCGGGATAATCCTCCTTTTCAAAAAACATATAGCGCATGTACATGTAAACTTTAGCAAAATAATGTGATCTTTTCATGGTCAGCTCTCACTACGACTTAAAAACAAAATTAGAACCACACATTTTTTTTAGAAAAGTGGGTGAACAGTAAATTTGAAAAAAGTAAATTCCATTAGGTAACCATTCGCTTTTCAGCAAAAAAAATCCTGTAGTACTAAGTCTCACGATGGGCATAGTATACCCCCTTGTACGGCTTTGCCATCAAAGTTGTAATGGAGCTTCATTATGCAACCGATAAATTAATAGTAAATCATAATTTTCGTCCGCAAAAAGAAAAAAAATCATACTTTTCGTCCCTCGTCTTTATTGAAATAATTTATCCCTCGACTTCACCCACGAAGTCAGTAGTGTCTCAACTTTCAGAACCAGGTAAGTTTAGTCCTTTAGACTGTTTGAGGTGGTTTCCTGTCTGCATGGGCATGGTTTTCATAGAGACCCGACATGTCACAGATGTTTGAATATTATGACATTATCTGGTAGTAGCATGTCATTATGGTATTTAGAAAATAATATTATTATCACACTATCTGGCTATTCAAAAACAAATTAAAGTCAAACATTGTCTATGTTGTACCAACTTTATAGAAAAAATATATAAAGATTTACAATACTAAATATATAAAGTATAAAAATATATTTCATGTTGATCTAGTGACAATGGTTTGGTATTCCAGACATTGATATTTTTGTCAATAAACTTGGTCAAAGTTAGGGAAGTTTAACTTTTGAAAAAAAAATACACCTTATATTCAGGAACCGAGAGAGTACTACAACTCAGATTTTTTTAACTGATAGCCATGATTTGGTTGGTTAGTAGGTTAAAACGAAATATGATAATTTCGCAAAAGGTTGAAATATGATAAATGGGGCCCGCATGTCATTGACTATGGTAGGCTTGAGAGGGCAAACAATTTTTTTTGGATAATTCAATCAATCTTTCCCTGAGTATTCTCAGATTTTTTCGGCACATTTTGCTGGGCCATTTCAAACTTTTTGCCTGTTTTTGTATTCCTCAGCCAGATATTTTTGAAACGGATGGCAAAAGCTTTGCCTCGTCTCATTAATTAAGAAGGGGTAAGACAATGTTTTGAGATTACAGGTTCAATCAAAAGGATTACTCTCCCGGAATTAAATTGTCCAATAATTTAGCCCCGGCGATCACCCACGTCTTTGCCTCATCTTTAATCGTTGCGACCACTCTTGATGGAAGGGAAGCTTTGGCGGAATACCCTAGCATTCCTCTCGTTCCAAATCTACCAACATACCCTAGCGTACCTCGGCCAGATGTGAAGTCACACTCACACGTAATCAAGTTGGTTAGTACTCCCTCTGTAAAAAAATATAAGATCATTTAATCACTACTTTAGTGACCTAAAAGCTCTTATATTTCTTTACAGAGGGAGTAGGTTATGGTGAAATATGATAAATGGGAGCTGCATGTCATCGACGTGGTACTGGCAAATGTGCTCGGTCAGAAAAACTGAAAAAATATCGGATAATTCAATCAATCTTTACCCGAGTATTTAGGGGGAAATCGAGCACAGTTTGCTAGGCCATTTGAAACTTTTGGTTGTTTCTCTATTTACCGGCAAGATTTGAAGTCAAGCAAATTTGAGTTTCTCCTGAACCGTCGCTCCGTGACTGCAGGGTGGTGGAGAGCATCGGCGAGCAGGTGGAGGGCTTCGCGGCGGGGGACGCGGTGGTGCCGACGTTCCTGGCGCAGTGCAGCGAGTGCGCGGACTGCAGGTCGTCCCGGAGCAACGTGTGCTCCAAGTACCGATTCGCGGTGCGGCCGGGGATGCCGCGCGACGGCACCACCCGCTTCCGCGACGGCGACGGGAACCCCATCCACCACTTGTTCGGCGTGTCCAGCTTCAGCGAGTACACCGTGGTGGACGTGACCCAGGTCGTCAAGGTCGACCCCGCCGTGCCGCCGGCCACCGCCTGCCTCCTCAGCTGCGGCGCCACCACCGGTCAGTCCACTACACCCACTGTGCTCTGCAGTCTGGAACTGCTAGTAGTCAGTACAGTACGTACTGAAATGTTTGTGATCAGGCGTCGGAGCGGCATGGAAGCTGGCCAAGGTCGAGCCGGGATCTTCGGTCGCTATCTTCGGCCTCGGCGCCGTCGGATTGGCGGTAATCTGATTCCTGCTGCTGTAGTTCTGTACATGTTTAGCCATTGCATTGCACTCCATTGCGGAAATTTACTGGACAACATTTCGCGGTCAGGTGGCTGAAGGCGCCAGGATTTGTGGGGCGTCGAAGATTATCGGCGTGGACTTGAACCCCGATAAAGAAGAGCTCGGCAAGGCCGTCTTCCGTTTTACGCCATGAAATTGCTCTGAAAACTGCACTGAATACTTAAGTCGTTCTGTTGTCTGACACGTTTCAGCACCTGCTTCGTGTTTCAGGAAAGAAGTTTGGCGTGACACATTTCATCAATCCAAAAGAGCTTGGGGAGAAAACTGTGAGCCAGGTGAGCACCTGTCTATGCTGTTTCACCATTGGCCTCGTGATCTGGTCAATGTTTTTGTTGAAATCGTGCACTTAGACACCTGGTTCCGCGTGATAAACAGGTGATCATCGAGATGACCGACGGCGGCGCCGACTACTGCTTCGAGTGCATCGGGCTGGCGGCGCTGATGAACGACGCCTTCCAGAGCTCCCGGGCGGTATGTGCACACACACATTCCTCCATCTGTCATGCAAAGATGACTTTCACTTCTTGACATGGCTTTGCCGACGCAGGGATGGGGCAAGACGATCATCCTCGGGGTGGAGATGCACGGCGCCCCTCTCACCATATCTTCGCTGGAGATCCTCCACGGGAAATGCGTCATGGGGTCGCTCTTCGGAGGGGTGAAGCCCAAGCAGGACATTCCAATCCTCGCCGACAAGTACCTGAACAAGGTGACACTCATCAGACTGACCATGCGTAGCACTGTCGATGTTCTTGAGAGCTTCTGATTCAGAGAATTTTTCCATGTGTTTTGTTTTGTTGGACAACACAGGAGCTGGAGCTGGACAAGTTCATAACCCACGAGGTTGGCCTCAAGGACATCAACACGGCGTTCGACCTGCTGCTGCAGGGGAAGAGCCTCAGGTGCACCATATGGATGGACAAGTGACAATGCCGCATGGCTGTTAAGTGGAGTTTGCTGCTCATTCCAGTACAAAATAATTGGGTTTCATTGCTGCCGCGTGTAGTAGTCCTCTTTGTGCCGTGCATGTGTTGACTTAATGTGCCGATGTAACTTCATCCATCCGTGTTGAACTTCATTGTTCATCAGTACACTATCACCAGTTGTGTGAATTGTAACCGTTATCTGTGTGTCTCCGTTAGTGCAATAGTTGACTTGTTTCTTCAGTGATTCAGAGAAGTCTCGGGCGTGATCTTTTCTTGCTGAAAAACCAGAACTTTCACATGTTCCTAAACCAAAGCTAACAACCGTCTCAACTTGTCATCACGCCCAAATTTAGGCACCCGGTTCCCAGCCACATATTTACCAACCACTTCGAACGCACGCGTAATGCACCTCCCTCTTTTATCCTCTTCTTCCCCCACATGCCTAAAATTTTAGCGCATTGCCAACCGCAGCACCGTTATGGCCTGAGAGTTGTTGCCCCGGTCATCCATTTCAGCAAACGGCTCGGTCCGGATGCAGGCGGTCCGGCCGGACATGGAGCAGCAGGTCGCCGAGCTCCGTGGAGAGCTGCGCAAGGTGCGGGAGGAGCGCGACCGCGCCCACCGCGTCCTGGAGGTGACGGAGTGGAAGGCGCTCGACTCGGCCAACGACCGCACCACCATCGAGACGCTGGAGGCGCAGCTGGACGCGTCGCGGGAGTCCGAGTCCCGGATGCTCGAGTCGCTGTCGCTGCAGACCAAGCAGCTGGAGATCACCAAGATGGCGCTCGAGGAGGCCAGGATCGACGTCGCGTCGCTGCGGGACACGGTGCAGCGGCTCGAGGCCAGCGCCGTCGCCGTCGCCGCCGCCAAGCCGAGGGGCCGCTACGACCGCGAGCTGCAGCGGGTCAGCGGCGAGCTGCGGGTGGCGCTGGCCGGGGAGGAGAAGAACAAGCGGGCCATGGAGGAGCTCGTGCTGGCGCTCAAGGAGGTGAACGCGGAGCTGCACACCACGCGGCAGCAGCTGGCGCGCGCGCAGCACGAGTCGGAGACGGCGAGGCTCGAGTCCGACCGGCTGCACGTGTCGCTGAAGCGCAAGGACGACAAGGTCCGCGCGCTGTCCGACGAGGTGGCCCGGCTCCGCTCCGACGCCGAGGAGGCGTTCGCCACGTTCCGGGGCAAGGAGGCCGGGTTCACGGCGTGCATGAAGTCCTCGGAGGCGGAGCTGGCCGCGTCCCGGCGCGAGAACGCGCGGCTCCTCGAGTCGCAGCGGTCCGGGCGGCACGAGGTGGCCAAGCTGCGGGACATCCTGAAGCAGGCCGTCAAGGACACCAAGTTCGTCAAGGAGGCGCTGGAGGAGGCGAGGAGCGAGAACGCGGCGCTCAAGGAGATGGTCGGGAGCAAGGACACCGCCGTCAAGTGCAGCAAGGAGGAGCTGGAGTGCCTGCGGGTCAGCGAGGCCGCGGCGCGCGACAGCGTCAAGGAGCTGCAGAGCCTGCTGGTGGCCACGTCGTCGAGCCCCACCCCCACGCCGTCCGCGGCGGCGGGAGCGGGGAGGTCGTTCGACCTGGAGGTCGACCCGTCGTCGCCGTCGCCGCGGACGCCGGCGGATCAGCCGCCCGAGGGCGAGAGCCGGCTGTTGGACGCGAGGATGAAGCCGCCGCCGGACGGGTTCCCGCTGCCGCGGCAGATGTCGGAGAACTACGAGGGGTCCGTGTACGACATCTTCGGGACGGTCGAGGAGCCCAAGGGCGAGATGGGCGTGTTCACCAGGATGACGACGATGCCTGGCCGGCGGCGCGTGGTCATGCGCAAGGTCGGCAGCTTGTTCCGGTGGAAGAGCTTCAACAACAAGTAGCGACTTTGTGATGCTCACGGCGGGAGCCGTGTGCCGTGTATGTATGTTGTACAATGTCCTTGGAATTGCTAGTTTGTGTTGGGTAATTGGCGTCTTGATCGGGAGGGGGAGATATTTCGCTGCCCTGTGATAATAATTGCCCTTGTAAATGACTAATAAGTGTGTATATGTGATCACCTCATTGCGGCTTGGAAATGCTATTTTGCAGCGCCCGCCTGGAGAAGGCCGCTTGGCGCGTGACATGTCAAGCCCTAGTTTGAAACGAAGGCAGAAGTTGTACCCTATCTCATTAACAAATGCCCACGCTAGACAGCGTGGAACATGAATACTACAAAGGCATACTCGACCAACCTATCTCACAACAAATACATTACACACAGCCTAGAAGATAAATACACCGCTGAGGTTGCACATAAGTCTCATTGTCAATTCGTCATCACCGCTCTACAAGCAACCGACTCCGATTTACCGTCGACGAAGTCCTCCCAACAACATGTGTGAAGCCACGCTAAGGTCAACAAAATAGTCGTCCACATCGGCGGAAAATGAGATGGGTGCGTGCATGAGTATGTTGCGCAGGTTGCGGAATGTTGGACCTACTCCTCAAACTAAAACTACATGATTATTTTTCAAGGATCATTCTCATCTATCAACGACCAGGTTATCTCAAAAGCGTGGGTGAAAAGTTTATTAGGCTTTTCATGTGGCTTTAGGTACGGTGCAACATTCTCACGGACGATGCGTTATCCATGAAGGGGATAGCCTTGTAGCATGCTTGGGCCCCTCATTGGTACGCCCTTGATACCACGAGTCACCTCGCTCAGGGATGCAACATCTCGTTGCTGGTGCCGCACACGATTCACTATGGTAGGTAATCATGCGCTCGCTGAGTTCCAGGCTATGTCAACGCCAAATTCTTCTACATTGGTGTAATTGCGTCGGTGCCTCGATTTATGTTAGGGTTAGGTTCATTGGATGGGTACAACAGGTTGGTACTTTAGATATGTTTTGTCCCAATAGTATATCAACCGCAAGTGTTATGGATTTCTCCAAACTTTCTTCTCGTTTTAATTTCTAATAAAATTAACTTGTTTTGCCCGAATAATGGCAAAACTTCGAGCAACAATGGGCCTATCTTGTACCATGTAAAGGATGCTCTCATTTTCCCTCCTTTTCTCCCTTCTCCCTCACCCTTGAGAGTTGCCACTACTTCCATGGCTCCTCTCCCCATCTCCTCATGGGGTCTACCCGCAAGGAGTAGGCATGTTAGAGCAGTCTGGTTGTCGCTTTGCTTAGTAGGTGTAGGATTAGAACTAGGTCCAGGATTGTCTTAGAGGCAATGGACTTGATGTCATACCAAAGTTGTGCCCTGGCGCTTGGGAGTCGCTCCTGTTGTCGTGTACTCCTTCTCCCGCTCACCCTCCATAGCGGGGGATGATTTCTAGAGTTGTATTTAGTGAAGGCACATGTACTAACCTCAACAGCTCACATGAGTGAGTTGATGTGGTTGTCACTCCTATCTTCCTCGGTCATAGAAATAGAATGGGAGATGGGGACATAGCCGCATAACACTTGTCCAGATTTGGCGTTCCATAGGGTGTTGTAGCTGGCATGAGGTATCATCGTATTCCTCTAGCCACTGCATTATGGGCATGTTTGGTAACCCGCATAGAGGCCAACCAGGCCCACACAGGAAGAAATTGGGTTGTTTGGTAGCCCACATTCACTATTTGGCCCGCATCGCACGGACCTCAAAGCACCTCCCAGCTAGGCCACTGGGAACACTCAAATCATCAGTTTCCATCGAGCCGGGGTGAGGTGAGGCATATCGAGCGCACATGGTACTCCCCAAAATTAATCTACATGATTTGGTTCCAGGGATCATTCTCATATACCAAGGACCAGACTATTTTGAGGAAATGGGCGAAAAGTTTATCAGGGTTCATATTTTGCTTTAGGTATGGTGCAGCATCCTCACGGCCGATAGGCTACCCGTGAATGGGTGGTTTTGTAGCATGCTTGTCCCCTTCCACAGTAACGCCCTTGAGACGATGACTCACCTCGCTCAGGGGTGCAACATCTCGTGGCAGGTGCAGCACACGGTTCGCTTTGGTGACAAACCATGCATTCTCGAGTTCCAGGTTATGTTGACTTCAAAGTATTATTTCAGACATTGGTGTGATTGCGTTGGGGCCTTGATTCATGCTAGGGTTACGTCAGTAGGTGGGTGATGACACAAATAGGTTGGTAATTTAGATATATTTTTTCCCAATAGGACATTGGCCACAACTGTTATGGATTTCACCAATATTTCTTACCATGTCAATTTCTAACAAAATTTACTTCCTTTTTTTCAAAGTACAACAAAACTGTTGGGGAACGCAGTAATTTCAAAAAAAATCCTACGATCACGCAAGATCTATCTAGGTGATGCATAACAACGAGGGGGAGAGTGTGTCCATGTACCCTCGTAGACCGAAAGCGGAAGCGTTATGTAACGCGGTTGATTTAGTTGAACATCTTCGCGATCCAACCGATCAAGTACCGAACGCACGACACCTCCGTGATTTGCACACGTTCAGCTCGGTGACGTCCCTCAAACTCTAGATCCAGCTGAGGCCAAGGGAGATTTCTGTCAGCAGGACGGCATGGTGACGGTGATGATGAAGTTACCGGCGCAGGGCTTCGCCTAAGCACTACGACGGTATGACCGAGGTGGAAAACTGTGCAGGGGGCACCGCACATGGCTAAAGATCAACTTGTGTGTCTATGGGGTGCCCCCTCCCCTGTATATAAAGGAGGAGAGGAGGGGGCCGGCCGGACACAAGGGGTGCGCCCAAGGGGGGAGTCCTACTCCAAGTAGGAGTAGGTTTCCCCCTTTGGGTATCCTATGAAAACACACTTCTCCGATTTGGGTTCGAGCTTATCAGGTTGAAGTTTTTTCACATAAGCATCGCAAGCCCAAACTTTAAGAACGACAACTTTGATTTCTTGCCAAACCACAGTTCATAAGGCGTCGTCTCAACGGATTTTGACGGTGCCCTGTTTAACATGAATGCAGTTGTATCTAATGCATAAACCCAAAACGATAGTGGTAAATTGGTAAGAGACATCATAGATTGCACCATATCCAATAAAGTGCGGTTACGATGTTCGGACACACCATTATGCTGTGGTGTTCCAGGTGGCGTGAGCTGTGAAACTATTCCATGTTATTTTAAATGAAGGCCAAACTCGTAACTCAAATATTCTCCTCCACGATCAGATCATAGAAACTTTTTTTTCTTGTTACGATGATTCTCTACTTCACTCTAAAATTCTTTAAACTTTTCAAATGTTTCAGACTTGTGTTTCATTAAGTAGATATACCCATATCTACTCAAATCATTTGTGAAGGTCAGAAAATAACGATACATGCCACACGCATCAATACTCATTGGACCACATACATCGGTATGCATTATTTCCAATAAGTCACTATCTCATTCCATTGTTCCGGAGAACGGAGTTTTAGTCATCTTGCTCATAAGGCACGGTTCGCAAGTATCAAATGATTCATAATCAAGTGATTCCAAAAGTCCATCTTTATGGAGTTTCTTCATGTGCTTTACACCAATATGACCCAAACGGCAGTGCCACAAATAAGTTGCACTATCATTATCAACTTTTCATCTTTTGGCATCAATATTGTGTGTATCATTACGATCGAGATTCAATAAACCATCAACATTGGGTGTATGACCATAGAAGGTTTTATTCATGTAAACAGAATAGCAATTATCCTCTGTCTTAAATGAATAACCGTATTTCAATAAACATGATCTAATTATATTCATGCTCAACGCAAACACCAAATATATTTAAGTTCAACACTAATCCCGAAAGTATAGGGGGGTGCGATGATGATCATATCAATCTTGGAACTACTCCCAACACACATTGTCACTTCACCCTTAACTAGTCTCAGTTTCTGTAACTCCTGTTTCGAGTTACTAATCTTAGCAACCGAACAAGTATCAAATACCCAGGGGTTACTATGAACACTAGTAAAGTACACATCAATAATCTGTATATCAAATATACCTTTGTTCACTTTGCCATCCTTCTTATCCACCAAGTATTTGGGGTAGTTTCGTTTCCAGTGACCATTTCCTTTGCAGTAAAAGTACTTAGTTTTAGGCTTAGGTTTAGCTTTGGGCTTCTTCACGGGAGTGACAACTTGCTTGCCATTCTATTTGAAGTTCCCTTTCTTTCCCTTTGCCTTTTTTGAAACTAGTGGTCTTGTCAATCAACACTTGATATTTTTCTTGATTTCTACCTTCGTTGATTTCAGCATCACGAAGAGCTCGGGGATCGTTTTCGTCATCCCTTGGATACTATAGTTCATCATGAAGTTACAGTAACTTGGTGATGGCGACTAGAGAACTCTATCAATCACTATCTTATCTGGAAGATTAACTCCCGCTTGATTCAAGTGATTGTAGTACCCAGACATTCTGAGTACATGCTGAAGTAAATATGCCCTAGAGGCAATAATAAAGTTATTATTTATTTCCTTATATCATGATAAATGTTTATTATTCATGCTAGAATTGTATTAACCGGAAACATAATACATGTGTGAATACATAGACCAACATAACGTCACTAGTATGCCTCTACTTGACTAGCTCATTAATCAAAGATGGTTATGTTTCCTAACCATAGACATGTGTTGTCATTTGATTAACGGGATCACATCATTAGGAGAATGATGTGATTGACTTGACCCATTCCGTTAGCTTAGCACTTGATCGTTTAGTATATTGCTATTGCTTTCATCATGACTTATACATGTTCCTGTAACTATGAGATTATGCAACTCCCGTTTACCGGAGGAACACTTTGGGTGCTACCAAACGTCACAACGTAACTGGGTGATTATAAAGGAGTACTACAGGTGTCTCCAAAGGTACATGTTGGGTTGGCATATTTCGAGATTAGGTTTTGCCACTCTGATTGTCGGAGAGGTATCTCTGGGCCCTCTCGGTAATACTCATCACTTAAGCCTTGCAAGCATTATAACTAATGAGTTAGTAATAAGATGATGTGTTACAGAACGAGTAAAGAGACTTGCCGGTAACGAGATTGAACTAGGTATTGGATACCGACGATCGAATCTCGGGCAAGTAACATACCGATGACAAAGGGAACAGCGTATGTTGTTATGCGGTTTGACCGATAAAGATTTTCGTAGAATATGTGGGAGCCAATATGAGCATCCAGGTTCCGCTATTGGTTATTGACCGAGAATAGTTCTAGGTCATGTCTACATTGTTCTCGAACCCGTAGGGTCCGCACGCTTAAGGTTTCGATGACAGTTATATTATGAGTTTATGAGTTTTGATGTACCGACGGAGTTTGGAGTCCCGGATGAGATCGGGGACATGACGAGGAGTCTCAAAATGGTCGAGACGTAAAGATTGATATATTGGACGACTATATTCGGAGTTCGGAAAGGTTCCGAGTGATTCGGGTATTTTTCGGAGTACCGGAGAGTTACGGGAATTCGCCGGGGAGTATATGGGCCTTATTGGGCCATACGGGAATAGAGGAGAGAGGCCTAAAGGAAGGAGGCGCGCAGCCCCCCTCTGGTCCGAATTGGACAAGGGGTGCGGCCCCCCTTTCCTTCCTCCTCTCCCCCTCTTTCCCCCCTTCTCCTACTCCAACAAGGAAAGGAGGGAGTCCTACTCCCGGTGGGAGTAGGACTCCCCTTGGCGCCTCCTCCTGGCCGGCCGCCCCCTCCCCCTTGATCCTTTATATACAGGGGCAGGGGGGCACCTCTAGGCACGACAACACAAGTTGATCTACGGATCATTCCTTAGCCGTGTGCGGTGCCCCCCTCCACCATATTCCACCTCGGTCATATCGTCACGAAGTTTAGGCGAAGCCCTGCGCCGGTAGAGCATCATCATCGTCACCACGCCGTCGTGCTGATGGAACTCATCCCCGACACTTTGCTGGATCGGAGTTCTGGGATCGTCATCGAGCTGAACGTGTGCTGAACTCGGAGGTGCCGTACGTTCGGTACTTGGATCGGTCGGATCGTGAAGACGTACGACTACATCAACCGCGTTGTGCTAACGCTTCTGCTTACGGTCTATGAGGGTATGTGGACAACACTCTCCCCTCTCGTTGCTATGCGATCACCATGATCTTGCATGTGCGTAGGAATTTTTTTGAAATTACTACGTTCCCCAACAGTGGCATCCGAGCCTAGGTTTTATGCGTAGATGTCATATGCACGAGTAGAACACAAGTGAGTTGTGGGCGATACAAGTCATACTGCTTACCAGCATGTCATACTTTGGTTTGGCGGTATTGTGAGATGAAGCGGCCCAGACCGACATTATGCGTACGCTTACGCGAGACTGGTTTCACCGCTACGAGCACTCATTGCTTAAAGGTGACCGGAGGGTGTCTGTCTCTCTCACTTTAGTTGAATCGAGTGTGGCTACGCCCGATCCTTGCGAAGGTTAAAACAGCACCAACTTGACGAACTATCGTTGTGGTTTTTATGCGTAGGTAAGAACGGTTCTTGCAAAAGCCCGTAGCAGCCACGTAAAATTTGCAACAACAAAGTAGAGGACGTCTAACTTGTTTTTGCAGGGCATGTTGTGATGTGATATGGTCAAGACGTGATGCTATATTTTATTGTATGAGACGATCATGTTTTGTAACCGAAGTTATCGGCAACTGGCAGGAGTCATATGGTTGTCGCTTTATTGTATGAAATGCAAACGCCCTGTAATTGCTTTACTTTATCACTAAGCGGTGGCGATAGTCGTAGAAGCAATAGATGGCGTAACGACAACGATGCTACGATGGAGATCAAGGTGTCGCGCCGGTGACGATGGTGATCACGACGGTGCTTCGAAGATGGAGATCACAAGCACAAGATGATGATGACCATATCATATCACTTATATTGATTGCATGTGATGTTTATCCTTTATGCATCTTATCTTGCTTTGATTGACGGTAGCATTTTAAGATGATCTCTCACTAAAATTATCAAGAAGTGTTCTCCTTGAGTATGCACCGTTGCCAAAGTTCGTCGTGCCCAGACACCACGTGATGATCGGGTGTGATAAGCTCTACGTCCATCTACAACGGGTGCAAGCCAGTTTTGCACACGCAGAATACTCAGGTTAAACTTGGCGAGCCTAGCATATGCAGATATGGCCTCGGAACACGGAGTCCGAAAGGTCGAGCGTGAATCATATAGTAGATATGATCAACATATTGATGTTCACCATTGAAACTACTCCATCTCACGTGATGATCGGACATGGTTTAGTTGATTTGGATCACGTGATCACTTAGATGACTAGAGAGATGTCTGTCTAAGTGGGAGTTCTTAAGTAATATGATTAATTGAACTTTAATTTATCATGAACTTAGTCCTGGTAGTATTTTGCAAATTATGTTGTAGATCAATAGCTTGCGTTGTTGTTTTCATATGTTTATTTTTATATGTTCCTAGAGAAAATTGTGTTGAAAGATGTTAGTAGCAATGATGCGGATTGGATCCGTGATCTGAGGTTTATCCTCATTGCTGCACAGAAGAATTATGTCCTTAATGCACCGCTAGGTGACAGACCTATTGCAGGAGCAGATGCAGACGTTATGAACGTTTGGCTAGCTCAATATGATGACTACTTGATAGTTTTGTGCACCATGCTTTATGGCTTAGAATCGGGACTTCAAAAACGTTTTGAACGTCATGGACCATATGAGATGTTCCAGGAGTTGAAGTTAATATTTCAAGCAAATACCCGAGTAGAGAGATATGTAGTCTCCAACAAGTTCTATAGCTAAAAGATGGAGGAGAATCGCTCAACTAGTGAGCATGTGCTCAGATTGTCTGGGTACTACAATCGCTTGAATCAAGTGGGAGTTAATCTTCCAGATAAGATAGTGATTGACAGAATTCTCTAGTCACCATAACTAAGTTACTAGAACTTCGTGATGAACTATAGTATGCAAGGGATGACGAAAACAATTCCCGAGCTCTTCGTGATGTTGAAATCGACGAAGGTAGAAGTCAAGAAAGAGCATCAAGTGTTGATGATTGACAAGACCACTAGTTTCAAGAAAAGGGCAAAAGGGAAAGAAAGGGAACTTCAAGTAGAATGACAAGCAAGTTGTCAATCCCACGAAGAAGCCCAAAGCTGAACCAAAGCCTGAAACTGAGTGCTTACACTGCAAAGGAAATGGTCACTGGAAGCGGAAATGCCCTGAATATTTGGTGGATAAGAAGGATGGCAAAGTGAACGAGGGTATATTTGATATACAAGTTATTGATGTGTGCCTTACTAGTGTTTATAGTAGCTCCTAAGTATTTGATACTTGTTCGGTTGCTAAGATTAGTAACTCGAAACAGGAGTTACAGAATAGACAGAGACTAGTTGAAGGGGAAGTGACGATGAGTGTTGGAAGTAGTTCCAAGATTGATATGATCATCATCGCACACTCCCTATACTTTCGGGATTAGTGTTAAACCTAAATAAATGTTATTTGGCATTTGCGTTGAGCATGAACATGATTTGATCATGTTTATTGCGATACGGTTATTCATTTAAAGTCAAAGAATAATTGTTGTTCTGTTTACATGAATAAAACCTTCGATGGTCATACACCCAATGAAAATAGTTTGTTGGATCTTGATCGTAGTGATACACATATTCATAATATTGATGCCAAAAGATGCAAAGTTAATAATGATAGTGCAACTTATATGTGGCACTGCCGTTTGGGTCATATCGGTGTAAAGCGCATGAAGAAACTCCATAAAGATGGATTTTTGGAATCACTTGGTTATGAATCATTTGATGCTTGCGAACCGTGCCTTTTGGGCAAGATGACTAAAACTCCGTTCTCCAGAACAATGGAACAAGCTACTGACTTGTTGGAAATAATACATACCGATGTATGTGATCCAATGAGTGTTGATGCTCGTGGCAAGTATCGTTATTTTCTGACCTTCACAAGATGATTTGAGCAGATATGGGTATATCTACTTGATGAAACATAAGTCTGAAATAGTTGAAAGGTTCAAAGAATTTCAGAGTGAAGTGGAAAAATCATCGTAACGAGAAAATAAAGTTTCTGCAATTTGATCGTGGAGACAAATATTTGAGTTACGAGTTTGGTCTTCAATTAAAACAGTGTGTAATAGTTTCACAAACTCATGCCACCTGGAACACCACAGCTTAATGGTGTGTCCGAACGTCGTAACCGCACTTTATTGGATATGGTGCGATCTATGATGTCTCTTATTGATTTACAATTATCGTTTGGGGGTTATGCATTAGAGACAGCTGCATTCACGTTAAAAGGGCACCATCTAAATCCATTGA
The DNA here is from genome assembly GCF_002162155.2 of Triticum dicoccoides. NCBI lineage: Eukaryota > Viridiplantae > Streptophyta > Magnoliopsida > Poales > Poaceae > Triticum > Triticum dicoccoides. The sequence continues at coordinate 605,673,623 of NC_041387.1, read as the reverse complement.
GACGACACTATATGAACTCTGGTTTAGCAAGAAACCCAAGTTGTCGTTTCTTAAAGTTTGGGGCTGCGATGCTTATGTGAAAAAGTTTCATCCTGATAAGCTCAAACCCAAATTGGAGAAGTGCGTCTTCATAGAATATCCAAAGGAAACTGTTGGCTACACCTTCTATCACAGATCCGAAGGCAAAAACATTCGTTGCTAAAGAATGGATCCTTTCTAGAGAAGGAGTTTCTCTCGAAAGAAGTGAGTGGGAGGAAAGTAAAACTTGATAAGGTAATCGTACCTTCTCCCAAATTGGAAAGTAGTTCATCACAGAAATCAGTTCCTGTGATTCCTACACCGATTAGTGAGGAAGTTAATGATGATGATCATGAAGCTTCAGATCAAGTTACTACTGAACCTCGTAGGTCTTCCAGAATAAGATCCGCACCAAAGTGGTACGGTAATACCGTTCTAGAAGTCATGTTACTAGACCATGATGAACCTACGAACTATGAGGAAGCGATGATGAGCCCAGATTCCGCGAAATGGCTTGAGGCCATGAAATCTGAGATAGGATCCATGTATGAGAACAAAGTATGGACTTTGATTGACTTGCTCGATGATCAGCAAGCCATGTTAAATAAATGGATCTTCAAGAGGAAGACGAACACTGATAGTAGTGTTACTATCTACTAAGCTCGACTTGTTGCGAAAGGTTTTCAACAAGTTCAAGGTATTGAATATGATGAGATTTTCTCACTCGTATCGAAGCTTAAGTCTGTCTGAATCATGTTAGCAATTGCCACATTTTATGAAATCTGGCAAATGGATGTCAAAACTGCATTCCTTAATGGATTTATTAAAGAAGAGTTGTATATGATGCAACCAGAAAGTTTTTGTCAATCCTAAAGATGCTAACAAAGTGTGCAAGCTCCAGCAATCCATCAATGGACTGGTGCAAGCATCTCGGAGTTGGAATATACGCTTTGATGAGTTGATCAAAGCATATGGTTTTATACAGACTTTTGGAAAGGCCTGTATTTACAAGAAAGTGAGTGGGAGCTCTGTAGCATTTCTGATATTATATGTGCAAGACATATTGTTGATTGGAAATGATATAAAATTTCTGGATAGCATAAAAGGATACTTGAATAAAAAGTTTTTCAATGAAAGACCTCGGTGAAGCTGCTTACATATTGAGCATCAAGATCTATTGAGATAGATCAAGACGCTTGATAAGTTTTTCAATAAGTACATACCTTGTCAAGATTTTGAAATAGTTCAAAATGGAACAGTCAAAGAAAGAGTTCTTGCCTGTGTTGCAAAGGTGTGAAATTGAGTAAGACTCAAGACCCGACCATGGTAGAAAATAGAAAGAGAATGAAAGTCATTCCCTATGCATCAGTCATAGGTTCTATAAAAGTATGCCATGCTATGGACCAGACCTATTGTATGCTCTGCCCTGGTTTGGCAAGGGAGTACAATAGTGATCTAAGAGTAGATCACTGGACATTGGTCAAAATTATCCTTAGTAGAATGAGGATATGTTTCTCGATTATGGAGGTGATAAAAGAGTTCGTCGTAAAGAGTTACATCGATGCAAGCTTCTACACCGATCCAGATGACTCTAAGTCTCAATCTGGATACATATTGAAAGTGGGAGCAATTTAGCTAGAGTAGCTCCGTGCAAAGCATTGTAGACATAGAATATTTGCAAAATACATACGACTCTGTAATATGACAGACCCGTTGACTAAACTTCTCTCACGAGCAAAACATGATCATACCTTAGTACTCTTTGGGTGTTAATCACATAGCGATGTGAACTAGATTATTGACTCTAGTAAACCTTTTTGGGTGTTGATCACATGACGATGTGAACTATGGGTATTAATCACATACAGATGTGAATATTGGTGTTAAATCACATGATGACGTGAACTAGATTATTGACTCTAGTGCAAGTGGGAGACTGCAGGAAATATGCCCTAGAGGCAATAATAAAGTTATTATTTATTTCCTTATATCATGATAAATGTTTATTATTTATGCTAGAATTGTATTAACCGGAAACATAATACATGTGTGAATACATAGACCAACATAACGTCACTAGTATGCCTCTACTTGACTAGCTCATTAATCAAAGATGGTTATGTTTCCTAACCATAGACATGTGTTGTCATTTGATTAACGGGATCACATCATTAGGAGAATGATGTGATTGACTTGACCCATTCCGTTAGCTTAGCGCTTGATCGTTTAGTATATTGCTATTGCTTTCATCATGACTTATACATGTTCCTATAACTATGAGATTATGCAACTCCCTTTTACCGGAGGAACACTTTGGGTGCTACCAAACGTCACAACGTAACTGGGTGATTATAAAGGAGTACTACAGGTGTCTCCAAAGGTACATGTTGGGTTGGCATATTTTGAGATTAGGTTTTGTCACTTCGATTGTCGGAGAGGTATCTCTGGGCCCTCTCGGTAATACTCATCACTTAAGCCTTGCAAGCATTATAACTAATGAGTTAGTAATAAGATGATGTGTTACAGAACGAGTAAAGAGACTTGCCGGTAACGAGATTGAACTAGGTATTGGATACCGACGATCGAATCTCGGGCAAGTAACATACCGGTGACAAAGGGAACAGCGTATGTTGTTATGCGGTTTGATCGATAAAGATCTTCGTAGAATATGTGGGAGCCAATATGAGCATCCAGGTTCCGCTATTGGTTATTGACCGAGAATAGTTCTAGGTCATGTCTACATTGTTCTCGAACCCGTAGGGTCCGCACGCTTAAGGTTTCGATGACAGTTATATTATGAGTTTATGAGTTTTGATGTACCAAAGGAGTTCGGAGTCCCGGATGAGATCGGGGACATGACGAGGAGTCTCAAAATGGTGGAGACGTAAAGATCGATATATTGGACGACTATATTTGGAGTTCGGAAAGGTTCCGAGTGATTCGGGTATTTTTCGGAGTACCGGAGAGTTACGGGAATTCGCCGGGGAGTATATTGGCCTTATTGGGCCATACGGGAATAGAGGAGAGAGGCCTAAAGGAAGGAGGCGCGCAGCCCCCCTCTGGTCCGAATTGGACAAGGGGTGCGGCCCCCCTTTCCTTCCTCATCTCCCCCTCTTTCCCCCCTTCTCCTACTCCAACAAGGAAAGGAGGGAGTCCTACTCCCGGTGGGAGTAGGACTCCCCTTGGCGCGCCTCCTCCTGGCCGGCCGCCCCCTCCCCCTTGATCCTTTATATATAGGGGCAGGGGGGCACCTCTAGGCACGACAACACAAGTTGATCTACGGATCATTCCTTAGCCGTGTGCGGTGCCCCCCCTCCACCATATTCCACCTCGGTCATATCGTCGCGGAGTTTAGGCGAAGCCCTGCGCCGGTAGAGCATCATCATTGTCACCACGCCGTCGTGCTGACCGAACTCATCCCCGACACTTTACTGGATCGGAGTCCGGGGATCGTCATCGAGCTGAACGTGTGCTGAACTCGGAGGTGCCGCACGTTCGGTACTTGGATCGGTCGGATCGTGAAGACGTACGACTACATCAACCGCGTTGTGCTAACGCTTCCGCTTACGGTCTACGAGGGTATGTGGACAACACTCTCCCCTCTCATTGCTATGCCATCACCATGATCTTGCGTGTGCATAGGATTTTTTTTTGAAATTACTACGTTCCCCAACACATGCTCACTAGCTGAGTAATTCTACTCCATCTTTTAGGCGAAGTATTTACCTGAGGTCTCATACCTCTCGGCGCGGACATGAGTCTGAAATACCAATTTCAGCTCTTGGAACATCTCATATGCTCTGTGGCATTCAAAAACGTTTTTGAAGTCCCGGTACTAAGCCGTAAAGCATGGTGCACTAAACTATCAAGTAGTCATCATTGAGCTAGCCAAACGTTCATAATGTATGCATCTACTCCTGCAATAGGTCTGTCACCTAGCGGTGCATCAAGTACATAATTCTTCTGTGTAGCAATGAGGATAAACCTCAGATCATGGACCCAGTCCGCATCATTGCTACTATCACCTTTTAACTTATTTTTCTCTAGGAACATATCAAAAATAAAGGGAAGCTATGACGCAAGCTATTGATCTAAAATATAATTTGCAAAATACTATTAGGACTAAGTTCATGATAAATTAATGTTCAATTAATCATATTACTTAAGAACTCCCACTTAGATAGACATCCCTCTAGTTATCTAAATGATCACGTAATCCATATGAACTAAACCATGTCCGATCATCACGTGAGATGGAGTAGCTTTCAATGGTGAACATCTCTATGTTGATCATGTCTACTATATGATTCACGCTCAACCTTTCGGTCTCCAGTGTTCCGAGGCCATATCTGCATATGCTAGGGTCGTCAAGTTTAACCCGAGTATTCTGTGTGTGCAAAACTGGCTTGCACCCATTGTATGTGAACGTAGAGCCTATCACACCTGATCATCATGTGGTGTCTCGGCATGAAGAACTGTCGCAACGGTGCATACTCAGGGAGAACACTTATACCTTGAAATTTAGTAAGGAGTCATCTTATAATGCTACCGCCGGAGTAAGAAAAATAAGATGTATAAAAGATAAACATCACATGCAATCAAAATATGTGACATGATATGGCCATCATCTTGTGCTCATGATCTCCATCGTCACTGGCGCGACACCTTGATCTCCATCGTAGCATCATTGTCGTCTCGCCAACTATTGTTACTATGACTATCGCTACCGCTTAGTGATAAAGTAAAATAATACACGGCGATTGCATTGCATGCAATAAAGCGATAACCATATGGCTCCTACCAGTTGCCGATAACCTTGCTACAAAACATGATCATCCCATACAACAATTTATATCACATCATGCCTTGACCATATCACATCACATCAAGCCCTACAAAAACAAGTTAGACGTCCTCTACTTTGTTATTGCAAGTTTTACGTGGTTGTTACAGCCTTATTGCAAGAACCGTTCTTACCTATGCATCAAAACAACAACGATTTTTCGTCAATTGTGCTATTTTGACCTTCAACAAGGATCGGACGTAGCCACACTTGATTCAACTAAAGTTGGAGAAACAGACACCCGCCAGCCACCTATGTGCATAAGCACGTCAGTAGAACTAGTCTCACGAACGCGGTCATGTAATGTCGGTCCGGGCCGCTTCATCCAACAATACCGCTGAATCAAAGTATGACATGCTGGTAAGCAGTATGACTGTTATCGCCCACAACTCTTTGTGTTCTACTCATGCAAATAGATGCCACTGTTGGGGAACACAGTAATTTTAAAAAAATTCCTATGATCACGCAAGATCTATCTAGGTGATGCATAGCAACGAGGGGGAGAGTGTGTCCATGTACCCTCGTAGACCGAAAGAGGAAGCGTTATGTAACGCGGTTGATGTAGTCGAACATCTTCACGATCCAACCGATCAAGTACCGAATGCACGACACCTCTGCGATCTGCACACGTTCATCTCGGTGACGTCCCTCGAACTCTAGATCCAGCTGAGGCCGAGTGAGGGAGTCCTGGACTAGGGGGTGTCCGGATAGCTGAACTATCATCGTCGGCCGGACTCCAAGACTATGAAGATACAAGATTGAAGACTTCGTCCCATGTCCGGATGGGACTTTCCTTGGCGTGGAAGGCAAGCTTGGCAATACGGATATGTAGATCTCCTACCATTGTAACCGACTCTGTGTAACCCTAGCCCTCTCCGGTGTCTATAAACTGGATGGCTTTAGTCCATAGGACGAACAACAATCATACCATAGGCTAGCTTCTAGGGTTTAGCCTCCTTGATCTCGTGGTAGATCTACTCTTGTAATACCCACATCATCAATATCAATCAAGCAGGACGTAGGGTTTTACCTCCATCAAGAGGGCCCGAACCAGGGTAAAACATAGTGTCCCTTGTCTCCTGTTACCATCTGCCTAGACGCATAGTTCGGGACCCCCTACCCGAGATCCGCCGGTTTTGACACCGACATTGGTGCTTTCATTGAGAGTTCCTCTGTGTCGTCACCGATAGGCTCGATGGCTTCTTCGATCAACAACGACGCAGTCCAGGGTGAGACCTTTCTCCCTGGACAGATCTTCGTATTCAGCGGCTTTGCACTGCGGGCCAGTTCGCTTGGCCATCTGGAGCAGATCGAAAGCTACGCCCCTGGCTGTCAGGTCAGATTTGGAAGTTTGAACTTCACGGCTGACATCCGCGGAGACTTGATCTTCGATGGATTTGAGCCACAGCCGAGCGCGCCGCACTGTCACGACGGGCATGATTTAGCTCTGCACCCGGACAGTACCCTGGAGGCCGCACACGAGTCCGCTCTGATCCTCAATTCGGAGCTGGCTACGCAGATCAAGGAAGGGTGGCTAGACACCGCCTCGGGGGCTGCAACCTCTACGGCGATAGAGCCGAACACTGACCTTGTCCCTCATGAAGCCCGTGACTCCGAGGTGCCGGACTCCTCGCCGGACTCCGAACCTCCCGCGCCCCCTCCAATTGAATCCGATTGGGCGCCGATCATGGAGTTCACCGCTGCGGACATCTTTCAACACTCACCTTTCGGCGACATCTTGAGTTCGCTAAAGTATCTCTCATTATCAGGAGAGCCCTGGCCGGACTGCGGTCAGGACGGTTGGGATGCGGACGGCGAAGAAATTCAAAACCCACCCACCACCCACTTAGTAGCCACTATCGACGATCTAACCGACATGCTAGACTTCGACTCTGAAGACATCGACGGTATGGACGACAATGCCGGAGACGACCAAGAACCAGCGCCTACTGGGCACTGGAAAGCCACCTCAACTCACGACGTATACATGGTGGATGCGCCAAAAGGAAGCGATAACAAGGAACAACGGGACGTGGCGAAGGACAACTCCCCAGACAAAAAAACCAAAACGGCGATGCAAGCACCGCCCAAAGTCCCGCCTCAATAACAACGTCACCCATACTGACCTGGCCTTAGAGCAGAGTGAAGCAGTGGGCGACGAACATGCCACCAAGCAACCATCCGAACAGGATGAATTGGACAAGCAACCCATCCCCAGCGAAAACAACAGTCCAGACGATCTCACGTCAGACACATCACCGGAGTATAAGAACCTTCATAAAAGGCTCGTCGCCACTGCAAGAAGTTTGAAGAAGCAAAAGCGGAAGCTCAAAACAGCGAAGGACGCACTCAGAATGAGATGGAGCAAAGTACTCAATACCGCAGATAAATGCGGCGATAATCACCAGGCAAAGAGCTACCCGAAGCGCAAGCTGCTGCCCGAATTTGACGAGGAGGCCGTAGAGCCCTCACAGTCAAAAAAATAAAGAGGCCGTCTGGCCGGATAGACGACCAGATGACAGGCTAAGAGCGGCAAGCGGCGCCGCACACAAGCCGGCACATGATCCACATAAGGATCCTCGCAAAAAGGATGTCCCGGTCAGGTCCATCTATGGGCCAAAAAAGAATACTCCAGGGAACAACACAACCTGCCGAGTGTTTGAAGACAATGGCACACCTAAATACAGGGGCGCCGCACACCCACTATGTTTCACCAATGAGGTACTGGATCATGAATTTCCAGCGGGATTCAAACCCGTAAACACAGAGGCATATGACGGAACAACAGACCCCGGAGTCTGGATGGAGGATTATATCCTACACATACATATGGCCAGAGGAGACGACCTCCATGCCATAAAATACCTACCCCTCAAGCTCAAAGGGCCAGCTCGGCATTGGCTCAAAAGCCTCCTGGAAAATACCATTGGAAGTTGGGAAGAGCTCGAGGATGCGTTTCGAGCAAATTTTCAGGGGACTTATGTTCGCCCTCCGGATGCAGACGATCTAAGTCACATAACTCAACAGCCCGGAGAGTCAGCATGCAAATTCTGGAATAGGTTCCTCACCAAAAAGAACCAAATAGTCGACTGTCCGGACGCCGAAGCCTTAGCAGCCTTTAAGCATAACGTCCGAGACGAATGGCTCGCCAGACACCTCGGCCAGGAAAAACCAAGAACAATGGCCGCACTAACAAGCCTCATGACCCGCTTTTGCGCGGGGGAAGACAGCTGGCTGGCTAGATGCAGCACCAGCGACCCGAGTACATCCGAAGTCAGGGATGGAAATGGGAAATCACGACACAGAAAAGATCAGCGCCGGAATAAGGAAAATGGCCCAAATAGCACGGCGGTCAATGCCGGATTCAAAAGCTCTCGGCCGAATAATAAAACACTGCCCCTCAAGGACAACAGTGATGAGCTATCCAACCTAAACAAAATTTTGGATAGGATATGTCAAATACATAGTACCCCCGGGAAGCCTACAAACCATACCCACAGAGATTGTTGGGTCTTCAAGCAGTCCGACCGACTTAACGCCGAACGCAAGGGGCTCGACACACCAAGTGAAGACGATGACGAACCCCACAAGCAGCACGCCGGAAAACAGAAGACTTTCCCACTAGAAGTCAAAATAGTGAAGTCACTTCATGTGATAACACGGAAAAATAGTGCGACACCTACTAAAACACGCGCCGCACGGTCCACCCCAGCAGAGTCCTGGAATTGGATGTTTAAACCAATTACTTTCGACAATCAGGATTACTCCAGAAGCGTTCGAAACACAGGAGGGATTGCTTTGGTACTGGATCCCATAATCGACGGACTACAATTCACACAAGTCCTAATGGATGGCGGCAGCAATATAAACCTGCTATACCAGGACACCGTCCGTAGAATGGGGATAGACCCTACCAAAATTCACCATAGCAGCACTTCCTTCAAAGGAGTGACGCCTGGCCTTTACGCCAATTGTACAGGCTCTGTACTACTAGAGGTTGTGTTCGGTTCATCCGACAACCTCCATCGTGAAAAGCTCATTTTCCATATCGCCCCATTCAAAAGTAGCCATCAAGCACTACTAGGACGCGAAGCATTCGCCCACTTTAACGCAATACCGCATTTCGCGTCTCTTACGCTTAAAATGCCTGGTCCGCGCGGCATAATCTCAGTAAAGGGTAAATCTGAGTGTTCCTCGACCACGGAAAACGTGAGACTGCTTTGACAGCCGCACACTAATCCGACCTTGCTGGTCAAAGCCCCTAAAAACAGGTCATTCAGACCTTGGACACGGTTAGGCGAGTCCTGCATAAATAAACAAGGGGCTTCCCCGCCGCATACCTCTTTACAAGGGGCTGCATGTATAAACAATGAGAGCCAATAAAGCTCAACTTTATCATACTTTATTTTAAAACATCTTTTGCACGATATTTTTTCCCAAACTAAGTTCTTCTCCTTTACATATGAAGCACGTGCTACACCCGTCCAGGATACAGCACAACAGAGACAGAGACGCAGACGTGCAGCAGGGACCCGTTACAAGGATTCTTTTCAGATTAAGACCCTGCGTAAACCTTTCTCACTGTCTCTTGTTGATACACATCCCCCGGTTTCCTACCATAACCGAGGAGGAGGCTGGCGTTTTGGCATCGGCCGCGTCAGAAGTTCTCGCCCGTACCTGGACACTAGGGGCTTAGGGCATTGTTCTGCCCGGTATCATAAAGACCGAATACCTCAGGGAGTGTTCTGCGTCTCGAGTTAGGCCTTATATGCATCAGCTCCGAGTCATGTCTTTGGTCAAATGTTGGGTTTGCCCAGCTCCTGTGTTTTGCTGCCTTACATTCCGCTCCATCGGCTAATGCGGCACCAGGATAACTACTGCAATTGTGCCCCGGTTCGGCCGGGCGAGCACCTCAGTAGAGAAAGCCGAAAACTGACTGTCATGATATAGCGAGAGACTGGTCAACCGCTCGATCGACTACTGGATTGTTTAGAAGTCCTCCGCTTTGATGAAGGACCGCTTCCCGGTCAGGCACATACGCGCCCTGAGTTCGGAGAAGCGCGGTGCCTCTAGGGGCTATATCGTAGCCCCACCTTCAAGCTCCTATGGCTAAGTGAAAGTGATAAAGCATTATAGTTCGGTTGCCTAGTTTGCTACGCTATCACCTCCTTCAAAGGACCAAGACGTTGGATGAAGTGTGAAAAAGCGCTTTTCTTTTGCAAACACCCCCGCACTATGTGCGTAGGGGCTGAAGCCAAAGACTGCCATCTTTCAGATTATACATACATATACGGCCGCACAGGAGATAGTTCAATACTTGAACGCACAAGTATAAAAAGCTGTTGCATTATAAACATGATCTCACAAATCATACACGTCATTTGAACATAACATCTTTCGAGCACTGCGACTCTATTAAACGAGCGCCCTGTAGGACTTCCTCAAAATAGTGCTCGGCGGGTAATCGGCTTTTGTCCGAACCCCGGGATGCAACAGCGGTGGGATCCATCTCCGCCCAGTATGTCTTAACACGGGCAAGAGCCATCCGTGCACCCTCTATGCATGCCGACCGCTGCGTCGCCTCGATATGCGGCACCGCCCCAAGGAATTGCTGCAACAAGCCAAAATAACTCTCCGGCTTGGGCCTTTCTGGCCACAGATGAGCCACCACATCTGTCATGGCAAGTCCGGACAACCTATTCAGCTCAGCCCACTCCGCCAACCGGTCAGTCAACGGAAGTGGACGCTCCGGACTATGGAATTGAGACCAGAAAAGCTCTTCCATTTTGTGATCCTTCTGGCTTCGAAAGTGCACGACTGCGTCCACCGCACTCGCCGCCAAATCCAGATAAGGATCCTCCACACCACACAATTGGCCCAACTGAGCATACTTCGGATCCGTGAACTTCCTACGCAGCAGAAAGGGCTTTCCAGCCGCAATGTCTCCGGCCTGACGCAATTCCTCCTTCATAGCCCGCATCACGCTACGGGCATCCTTGGCTTCGGCGACGGCTTTCTTCAGGTCCTCTTGCTCCACTCGGCGTTCTCTTTCAAGAACCTCATAGCGGTCGGTAGCATCTTTTAATCTCACGGCCATTCCGGCCATCTCCTCCCTGCTTCGGCAGTGAGCAGCCTTTTCGGCTTTTAGCTCTTCTGATGCCTTCGAGGCAGCCACATCACTTTTCCTGGCTTGCTCCTTGGCTTGAGCAAGCTCTTCTCGAAGGTCTTCCACAGCAGCGGCACCATCTGCATCAAGCATACAAATTGTAAGAAACGGGCATCAGCTCCCTTACTCGGTGACCGTGGAGAAACCATTTACCTTGTGATTCGTCAAGTCGTTTATTGACCAGCGCGATGTCCGCATCCGCAATGTTGAGTTGCCGCTTCAGCTCGGCAGCTCCATCAGTTCGGCTGGCCACCGATCGTTCCACCACCTGCATAGGAAAGGCAACATTCTATAACTGAGATAATGATCCTCGGCACGCTGTCACTTTCGGCAACATACCAAGTCTCAGGGGCTACTATCTATACAGGGCGCACTCCATGTGCAAAACTATCAAAAGGTATGTCATTTTTTGCATACCTCAAACCCCATCAGTAAACTTCCGACGGCCTCATACAACCCGCTCTCGGCGAATGAGATCCTTTCAATCACCATACTCATTAATGTGCAGTGATCTTCTGAGATAGACGCCCTCTCGAGCAAATCCTGCAGCTCCACCGGCCGTACTCCAGTGGGTGCCGAACTCCTCGGCCCCGCCGGACTCGGGGGGACCCTCCGTGACGACACCTCAGGGTCGTCCGCCCCGCCTGACGGGGCGGCAGATGGAGGCATTTCGCTCTCCATCATCTCCGAACGAAGGTCCCCCGAAGATGAGCTCTACTGAGAAGGGCTGAGATCCGAACTACAAGGTGAAAACTTCGGTTAACCTTAGAAATAAAGTAGGGATGTCCCCTATTACAAAACCCCCCTTTTTACTTACGGCTCGCTGGAGGGCTGATTCCTTTGGGGAGACTGTGCGGCCGGGGCTTTTCCCGGCACGGCACCTTCTGGTGATTTCCTTCCCCGCTTTGAGGCCTTGGCCTTCGGGTCTTCGGAAGCGGTCCTCTTCTCCCCCTGGAGGGAGGGACCCTCGATTCCCCCCTTACTGCAAGCCTCCTTGGCAGAGATGGTAGTTTCCCTGTGCTCCCCTTTGCCCTTCTCCGAAGGTGCGACCTCCAACATTTAATTAACACGGGATCCGGCGTGGTCTCAGGGAGGGGGGCCGGACACCGTATCAATTTTGCTTGCGCTATCCACTCCTATTCAAGGGATAGCTGGTTAAAAGGAAAACCCATGATAAATAAATGGACAATGTGTCCGGACATAGGGCTACTTACTTGAGTATCCGGGCGATTGCAGCTTAGGCCAGCGTCCTCGGTCAAGTCCAGACGCATCTCTTGTGATCCGAAGAACAGTTCGTACATCTCCACGGGTGTCAAACCCATGAAGTGTTGGAGAGCTCGTGGTCACTCCGGATTAAATTCCCACAGGCAGAGGGGGCGACGTTTGCAGGGCAGAAGGCGCCGAATTACCATAACCTGTGTCACTACGACCAGATTGATCTCCCCTTCCTGGAGGTCTCGAATCTGGCCCTGCAACAGGGGTACGTCTTTGGACGGACCCCAGTCAAGCCCTTTGTTGACCCATGACGTTAGCCGTTGTGGAGGGCTCGAGCGAAAGACGGGCAGCGGCCTCTGCCTGCTGCCCTTGGGAGCGGTGATATAGAACCACTCCTGTTGCCACAAACCGAGCTCCTCCTGAAAAAAGCCCTCGGGCCATGGAGCATCGTCCCTCTTGTTTATAACCGCCCCGCCGCACTCTGCTTGACGCCCCGCGATCATCTTCGGCTCCATGTTGAAGGTTTTGAGCCACAAGCCGAAGTGAGGGGTAGTGCGGAGGAAGGCTTCACAGACGACAATGAATGATGAGATGTGGAGGATGGACTTCCGAGCCAAGTCGTGAAATTCCAGCCCATAATAAAACATGAGCCCCCTCACGAAGGGATCCATTGGGAAGCCTAAACCCCGACGGAGGTGAGACACGAACACAACACTCTCGCTGGGCTTGGGAGTAGGAATAACTTGCCCTTGGGCAGGCAACCTATGCGAGATCTTGTAGGTTAAGTACCTGGCGTCTCTCAGCTTGAGCACGTCCTCTTCCGTGACAGAGGAGGGCATCCACCGGCCTCGTAGGTCGGAGCCGGACATTGTCGAAGGGCGAAAGTACCAGAATCTGGAGCCTTGGGTGTTGGAACTCGGGGCGAGGGGCGGATTCGATTGAGGGTTGAAGAAAAAGAACGGGCCTTGGTCTCATTATAAAGAGGGAGAATACCAAGAGCCGTCCCCGTGACCGTTTGGAACCTGCCTTCGATGGAGGGGGCGTGGCAACAGGCGCGGTTGGGTTACCCACGTCCGTATTAATGGGAATCCCGGGATAAGGGGAACACGATCTCTGCTTCGACAAGACATGCCAAGGAAACTGCTTCGCTAAACGCGCTGAGGTGGTACAATAAAAACAATTCGAGTAAAGGCTTGGTTGTGGTGTGACATCACGCCACAAAATACGTCAGCAGATTGAACTTGTGTAAATATTATTCTCTCTACAGTGGTATGTGGAATTTATTTTGCAGAGCCGGACACTATCCTGGTGTTCACAATCTTCTATAAATTATTCGGAGAAGGAACCCGCCTTGCAACGCCGAAGACAATATGCGCGCTGGACTCGTCGTCATTGAAGCCTGGTTCAGGGGCTACTGAGGGAGTCCTGGACTAGGGGGTGTCCGGATAGCCGAACTATCATCATCGACCGGACTCCAAGACTATGAAGATACAAGATTGAAGACTTCGTCCCGTGTCCGGATGGGACTTTCCTTGGCGTGGAAGGCAAGCTTGGCAATACGGATATGTAGATCTCCTACCATTGTAACCGACTCTGTGTAACCCTAGCCCTCTCCGGTGTCTATATAAACCGGATGGCTTTAGTCCATAGGACGAACAACAATCATACCATAGGCTAGCTTCTAGGGTTTAGCCTCCTTGATCTCGTGGTAGATCTACTCTTGTAATACCCACATCATCAATATCAATCAAGCTGGACGTAGGGTTTTACCTCCATCAAGAGGGCCCGAACCTGGGTAAAACATCGTGTTCCTTGTCTCCTGTTACCATCCGCCTAGACGCAAGTTCGGGACCCCCTACCCGAGATCTGCCGGTTTTGACACCGACACCGAGGGAGAGTTCCTTTAGCATGACAGCGTGGTGATGGTGATGGCGAAGTTACCGGTGTAGGGCTTGACCTAAGCACTACGATGATATGACCGAGGTGGAAAACTGTGGAGGGGGGGGGCACCACACACGGCTAAAGATCAACTTGTGTGTCTATGGGGTGCCCCCTCCCCCATATATAAAGGAGAAGAGGAGGGGGGCGGCCGGCCACAAGGGGCGCGCCCAAGGTGGGGAGTCCTACTCCAAGTAGGAGTAGGTTTCCCCCTTTCCTAGTTCAACTAGGAGGAGAAGGAAGGAGAGGGAGAGGGAGAGGGAAAGAGGGGCCGCGCCCCCTCCCCTTGTCCTATTCGGACTCCCCTTGGGGGGGGAACCTCCTGGTGCAGCCCTCTCTCTCCCCTATAGGCCCACTAAGGCCCATTACTTCCCGGGGGGTTCCGGTAACCCCCAGCACTCCAGTATTATCCGAAACTTCTACGGAACACTTTTGGTGTCCGAACATAGCCGTCCAATATATCAATCTTTATGTTTCTATCATTTTGAGAATCATCGTGAGGTCCGTGATCTCATCCAGGACTGTGAACAAACTTTGGTACATCAAATCACATAAACTCATAATGCCAATCATCATCAAACGTTAAGCGTGCGGACCCTACGGGTTCGAGAACTATGCAGACATGACCGAGACACGTCTCTGGTCAATAACCAATAGCGGAACCTGGATGCTCATATTGGTTCCTGCATATTCTCTGAAGATCTTTATCGGTCAAACCACATAACAACATACGTTGTTCCCTTTGTCATCGATATGTTACTTGCCCAAGATTCGATCGTCGGTATCATCATACCTAGTTCAATCTCATTACTGGCAAGTATCTTTACTCGTTTCATAATGCATCATCCCGCAACTAACTCATTAGTCACATTGCTTTCAAGGCTTATTGTGATGTACATTACCGAGAGGGCCCAGAGATACCTCTCCAAAACACGGAGTGACAAATCCTAATCTCGATCTATGCCAACCCAACAAACACCTTCGGAGACACTTATAGATCACCTTTATAATCACCCATTTATGTTGTGACGTTTGATAGCACACAAGGTGTTCCTCCGGTATTCGGGAGTTGCATAATCTCATAGTGTGAGGAACATGTATAAGTCATGAAGAAAGCAGTAGCAATGAAACAGGAATGATCGTAATGCTAAGCTAACGGATGGGTCATGTCCATCACATCATTCTCATAATAATGTGACCCCGTTTATCAAAGGACAACACATGTCTATGGTTAGGAAACATAACCATCTTTGATTAACGAGCTAGTAAAGTAGAGGCATACTAGGGACACTATGTTTTGTCTATGTATTCACACATGTACTAAGTTTCCGGTTAATACAATTCTAGCATGAACAATAAACATTTATCATGAAATAAGGAAATAAATAATAACTTTATTATTTCCTCTAGGGCATATTTCATTCAAAAACTTCAAGCAACAATGGGCCTGCATGGAAATGATGCTCTCATTTTCCCTCCCTTTCTCCCTCCTCCCTCTTGAGAGTCACCATTGCTTCTCTATCTCCTCTCCTCTTCACCTCCTGTGGCCTCACCGGAAGGAGTAGGGATGTGAGAGGAATTCGGGTTGTCACTCTGAGTAGGTGTAGGATTAGATCTAGGGCTAGTATTGCCTTAGGGTGATTGACTTAATGCCGTTGACGGTGTCCTGGACTAAGGGGTACTCACCACGTCGTCTCCCAATCAGTGGGGTTGGGCTGAGGACCCCCATGGACGTTCACTCATGGGCCAGTTTGGACAACCGATGCATACACGAGGAAGATTCCACAAGACTTGGTGATCAAGACAAGGACTCCTCTCCACCAACGTATTTGACTAGGACTCTTGTTATCCTAGGCCTCTGGTACATTATATAAGCTAGGGCCAGGCTAGTCGATAGATGATTATGACATTATTCATCATACCATCAAGTTTTAGACCACAACATATGTTCTCGAGGTAGATCAACTCTGTAATCATACACATTGAATATAATCAAGCAGGAGTAGGGTTTTACCTCTTAGAGAGGGCCCGAACCTGGGTAAACACCGTGTCCCTCGTCTCCTATTACCCATCGATCCCAAGAAACATAGCTTGGGACCCCCTACCTGAGATCTGCCGGTTTTGACATCGACAATGGTGCTTTCATTGAGATTCCCGCTGTGAGATCGACAAAGGATCAATGGCCAGCTTGCAGATCAACTGCGACATCGACATCTTCATCGTCGGCTCGACCGATCACCTTGGCTCGACTGAGGACTGTGCTACATGTCAGGTCATCATGTTTGAACGAGAGCATTCGTCAACATCAACTCTGATCCCTATCAAGATCATGGATGAATCATTCATGGAGCTCGGGGCTCAACGTCAGCGTTGCCCTTGAGCGACCGTGCTGTTTTTCTAGACAACGAGTTTGTATCCACCGTCACTGCTTCCTCGAGCATAGCTTTGACGATTGCTTTAGTGGAATTGTGCGGAATTGATTCCACAACAACCATGAAAAATTTCATTGCGTTCCGATGGAGGAATCTCTGGCGATCTAGAGTATACTGGAGCCCTGTTAAATCTGGATGAGAATCAGGACGAGTTTAGGGCGTGGTTTCTAGAGCCCAGCTTGGAGGTCTTTTTGAAGATCCAACCGTCCATCTACTGCGGGATTCCTATATCCACCACCCCTCAAAATTTCAGCTTGATCCGACCGCTCAAACTCCGGGAACCTTCCGATGAGTGGACCAATTTTTAGATCTATTTTCTGCGCGAATACGAATCCGACCTGAGTTCATGTTTCTTCATGACGGGATATTGGACAACCTTTTGAATGAATTTCTCTATAGGGTATTGTGAATTGTTCTTAAACACGTGCTCATAAAATTTTAAGCCTTCTCTGAGGTATTCTTCACCATCACGCTGGTGTCAAACCAGTCCGGCAACATTGCTCCATGGTACCGACCTGCACTAAACATGTCGTCGCTTTGTTGAGCCGAACTCAACTTCTTTGGATAATCATCTCAGCGAGCCGAACAAGAGTTCAAAATCGCGAAGGATAAATCATCACCAACATCGCCACTCGACGGATTACACGGAGCAGGCACACCGGCATTGTCGCACGGTCACTTCATCAAGCTGACATTGACCGCGTCACAAGTCACGACCTGGGTTGGCATGGCCGCCCTGTTGCTTCTTCAAGCTGATGTCCATCATGCCGAACTGCTCCAACATCTCGGATGACATGGCAACTGCAACGCCTCCTTGCCGATCCGCTCCGTCACCTCGGCTAGACCAAGGACTTTGCCATCTCATCATCAACCTACTCCGGAGAATTCAGCGTCACCAGCCGACCAACTTCGTCGCATTAGCTGGACCGGGGGCCTTGCCTCGGCGAGCCAACCTTTGCCAGCATCGCCATGTCGTTTCTTCATCGCCCATCAGGCAATGGGTGTGCGGATCGAGTCCCAATTTTGGGAGTAACCTTTCTTCATATTGGTACAACAGATAAACCAGGTGCTATTAATCCCAGTAATTTTTTTGACTATATACTGCAAGGCAACAGCCTCACAGTCCTTTATTAAAACTCCAAAACAAACAAATTACAATGTACATAGAAGGGTGTGTGTGGGGGAGGGGAGGAAAATACATACCAAGTCCTAAGGAAGGGAGGCTATCCAAGATAGGAGGTTGTCCCTATATTTACATTTTATCCTATGAGCTAACAAAGATATATCATGTACAAAGTTTCTTCTCGAAGCTCTGAAGCTAGGATTCTCATTCCTAAAGACCTTGCCATTCCTCTGAGTCCAAATATTCCAAGTGGTTGTGAAAACCACTTCAGAGAAGAAAGGGAACCCAAAGTCCTTCCGGGCAGAATGAGCCATCATGTATGTGGTTTGATTCGGATGGGAGATCCAAGAAATACCAAGATAATTCCAAACACGCTGGCTGAAGTTACAAGTGAAGAAAAGGTGCACATGATCCTCGTGGCTGGCCATGTGACACAAAACACAAGTGTCATCTTGCACATTCCAATGCCTGCGTTGCATCATATCCCTGGTATTCAATCGATCCATTAGAAGGAGCCAGCCAAAGACTTTGAGCTTGAGGGTGCATGAGCATCTCCAAATCCACTTAAGAATGGGGTCAACTACAAGTGATGGAAGTTAAGCTCCTAAAAAAGCCTTGATTGAAATCTCCAGACTTAGAAGGCCATTTCGAGATGTCCTTCCCTTCGGGGTCCAAATTTATGGGAGCCAAAAGAGATTGGAGCTGCTGCAACTCATTAAATGCTGCCATAGACAAGGGCAGGTGCAAATAATCAGACTCAGTTGTAATGTTGAAAAAATCCCTAACCGTGATCAAGTTATCAATGACAAATGAATGGAGACGCGGGAATCTTTCTTTCAATGGGATGGATCTGTTATCAATTTTCCAATGATCCAACCAGAAAACCACCGTGTCACCTGCACGCACCTGAGGTATAGCCAATTTACAGAATTTATCATATAGGCTGAGCACATCATGCCACCAAAAAGAACCACAACTCTGAGTCGCTTGAGGGGCCGAGGATCCATAGTATGTGCTCCAAATTAGGTTAACCCAGGGTATGTCCAGTTTGTTGAAGAACTTGAATAAGTGTCTCATAAGCAAAGCTTCATTTTGAAAACCCATGTGTGTAACTCCAAGGCCACCAAATTTCTTAGGCCTGCAAACTAGGTCCCAAGAAGCCAATGACTGCCGTGGGGTGTCAAAATTACCATGCCAAAGACACTGCCGCATGATCCGCTCAATCTGCTTAAGAATGCCTTGGGGAAAAGACAAGGAGCACAAGAAATAAATCAGCATGGAAGCCAACACAGATTGTAATAGCTAGAGTCTACTACCTTGGTTTAACAGACAAGAGGTTGCCGATAAGCGTCTCTCGATGCGGTCTACAAGGAGCAAAAGATCATAGATGGTTGGATGTGAAGCACCCATCGGGAGCCCAAGATAGGTGAACGACATGGCGCTAACTTCACATCCAAGCAAGCCAGCAATCCTTAAGCCCTCCTCATCAGACATGTTCATAGGAATCAGCGAGGATTTACTGAAGTTAACCTTCAAACCAGTAGACTTTGCAAATTTTTCAAGCATCTCCTTGAAAGCCAAGATCTGGGCATCCATAGCAGGAAGTACAATGAGAGTGTCGTCTACGTATTGTACGATCAGGTAGTCATTGGAACTAGTTGGGATGGGCAGAGTTAAGATCTTTCTAGAGCACATTGTCGGTGTTCTGGGAACGGGGGTCCCCAGACTTGCCTGCCTGCAGCCTGCAGCGTGGCTCAAACAATGGCCCAGTGCGGCCCTTCTTCATCAACCAAAGCACTCAAGACCCTCGTGAGGGGCCAAGCGGACGACACAAGGCCTCCTCAGGAGTGGCCTCACCAGGCGGGCTCGCGAGGAGGTGGAGAGATAAAGGCAAGGGGTACCTCACGAGGTGCCCATGACGCAGGCCATGATGATCCAGGCCAGGCGGGCGCCAGCCCGCGTAGTGTCCTCGTTTCCTCTTTGGTGCAAAGGAGGCAAGCGCAGGTGCGGAGTATCGAGGCATCAGGCAAAGGTTTCCATATCAGTGCAATGAGACCACGACCAGCAGAGCGGCAGGACGGAGGTCACCGTGGAGCCCAAGGCGGCGTTATCATCAGCACCTTTGGCAGGCGAAGACCACCTATAGTCAGGATAGCTTGTACTAGCTGTCCCTTTTCAAAATGACAGTTGTTGGATCCCTTCCCGCTCAATATTTGGGAAGAGGACCAGGGCCTCTATAAATAGGGCTAGCAACCACAATAGGAGGGGATCGAATCCTTCCCAAGCAGAACATCACGCCACCACAAGAGCACCTCTCCTTGCGAGGCTGTTCTTCCCCTGTACTGTACATCATCAGTCCAAGAGGCAATCCACCACACCACACTGGATTAGGGTATTATACCACAATGGTGGCCCGAACCAGTATAAACCTTGTGTCTCTTGTGTTGTGAGTTCATCGATCTAGCTTAGGGATTGCGGCGAGGCTTAGAGCGTGAATCGGTAGGAGGAAATCTTCGTGCGCACCCCAGAGTTCGAACCTTAATGGTTTGCCGGAACCAGATATCCGACATTTGGCGCACCAGGTAGGGGTGCACCGGAATCTTCCTTCCGCCGATCTGCGTCCCATCGCTTCGTTGCAGCCATGGTTGATGCTCGCCGAGCCCGCGCCGAGTGCCGGGCTGCTCTCGCCGCTCGCATTGCCCAGACGGCTCCTGTCGGCGGGCCTCCTCGTCGTTCTCCATTGCCTGCCGCCAATGCCTCCACCGGCCCGGCGGGGAACGAGCAGCAAGCATCTTCGCTGCACCCCTTGGTGCGGCGGGAAGGCTGCACCGCCACTCTGTCGCTGACCCTAGCTGGTTCGTTGTCTCACGCTCGTCGTGCCCCCACGGACGCGCAGGCCGTGTTGCTCCTAGCACGTGAGCTCCTACACTACTGCCCCATCGACGACCTCTACGAAGAACGGATCGCTCGCATCACCGAGCTCGTCAGCGTCACAGGGGGCTCTCCCGCGCCGTCCCTCTCGCTGCCTCACCCTCCGTCGGGCATGGGCGACGCAGCTTAGGGAGCGCCTCCGCCACCTCTCCCCCAAGACGGCACCCTGGCTCCAAGGCGTGCGGTTCCTGGACGCGACCCACTGCATCCAGCGCCCGCGCGGCAAGAAAGAAGCTGCAAAGAAATCCCTCGACCTCAAGAAGGTGGTCCCGTGCTTCCTGCACCAGCACGACAAGAACGCATCCCTACACCGACGCGCCAAGACCCCATACTGCCCCTGGCGGCAGTGCGCGGGCACTAGCAAGAGCAAGACCCGCGTCAGCAAAGGGCTCCAGTAACCACAACAGGTTGCCGTGTCTTCACCACCGAGCTGCGTAGCGTCGCCTAGCCTGGCAAGTTCAAGCCGGACCTGCCTCCTCGCTATGACGGCACCGCCGACCCTGCGGAGTTCTTGCAGCTCTACGAGCTGGGCATCAAGGTGGCGAACAGAGACGAGAAGGTCATGGCGAACTGGTTTCCCATGGCGCTCAAGGATGGTGCCTGCACTTGGCTCCGAAACCTGCCTCCTGGCTCAATCTCATCCTGGGACGAGATGCGCAGCCGCTTCATCGCCAACTTCCAGGGCACTCGCGACCTGCCCTCCGGCCGCGGGTGACCTACGCCGCATCAAGCAACGGCCTAGAGAGACCCTGCAGAAATACATCCATCGCTTCAACAGCGCTCGCCTCAAGATCCCCAAGGTGACGGATGAGGCCATCATCTCAGCGTTCTCTGATGTCGTCCGTGACATCAAGATGAAGGAGGAGATCACCATCCACGAGGAGTTGTGCACATCCCTGGAGCTGTTCAACCTGGCGACCAAGTGCGCAAGAGTTGAGGAAGGGCGCCTCTCCCCCTTCGAGCTTCCAGCTGCCGACCCAGAAGAAACGAGGGCCAAGGCCAAGGACGTGAAGTGCAAGGGAGCAGCCGTGCTTGCAGCAGAACCAGACACGAAGCGCGACAGGGATCAGCCAGAGTCGTCCAAGGGCAGCCGACCGTTCTGCGCCTACCACAACCTCCACACCCACAACACCAACGAATGCCAAGAGCTCAGGGCTGTTCGAGAAGGACGCTTCGGTCGACGCCCCGAGCACAACGACTAGGGCTACGTCCAAGGAGGAGGACATGGCGGAGGACGATGGGACGACCGTGGCCCTTGCCAGGAGTGGCGTGACCGACCTTGTGAGGATTGCTGGCAGGACCAGCCTCGCGAGGGTACCTCGAGGGATCTGCCTCGCGAGGACCGCCCGCAGGGCAACACAGGCCTTCGTCCTCTGCCGCAGCCGCCAAGAAGGAATGACGACCATCACCATGACGAGAGGGCTGGGGGCTTCCAGGAACCGTGTGCTATCGCCTGCATCTTAGGTGGAGCTCAAGCCCCAGCCTCTCAATGCATCTTCAAGAAGTTCACTCGCGAGGTGAATGCAGTCCTTCCAAGCTCGAGGCCACGCGCTCCTTAGGTAGTCCAAGTGCACCATGACCTTCAGCTCGGTAGATCAACTCAAGTGCGTAGCTACTGCCAGCGTCCTCCCGATGCTTTGTTCCCCAGTCATCAGCAACGTGCAAGTCACCAGGATCCTCATCGATGGCGGCGCATGGCTTAATGTCTTGTCCGTCGAGATGTTCGACAACCTTCAAGTGCCATAAGATCATCTCCAACCGACCAAGCCTTTCTCAGGAGTCACCAACGGTTCCACCACTCCAATAGGGCAGGTCCGCCTCCCTATCACCTTCGGCCAGCGCGACAACTACCACACTGAGCTCATCGACCTCGATGTCGCCCACATTCACCTGCCATACAATGCCATCCTCGGGTATCTAGCCCTGGCCAAGTTCATGGCGGTGACCCACCATGGCTACAATGTCCTCAAGATGCCAGGAAGTGGTGGAATCATCACGGTCCCCTGCAAAGAGAGAGATGCGATGTGCTCCCTCGAGCACGCCTTCCAAGCTGCATCAATCAAGGACCCAGACAGCAGGGGCGAGGATCCTCCTGAGGTAGTCCCCAAGAAGAAGAAACCGCTCAGCTCAAGGCCTCGGGAGGTTGGCATCTCAGGAGGTGCTGCATCAGGATCAGTGCCCGTGCAAGGGGCGCCTTCTTCCATTGCATAGGAAGGCGCGCCCGGCGCCCTCCTCGGGCAGGGCTCGGGGGCTCTCTTCTGGAGGGCCTCGGACTTTGCCAACATCACAAGGGAGGCGCTCGGGCACCACTTGGAGGCGTGCTTCACGTCACGTTTCCCTCAGGAGGTCTCAGGGCGTGGAGGGCCCAACATTCAGGAGTTCATCACCAAGACTACATAGGAGCTTCAGGAAGCAAGAGCCATGCGCGGCGACCGCCGCTTGCCTGGCGTGCCCCCCCATCCAGGCAAGGATGGTGGGCTGCACGTCTGCATCAATGTCCCAGGGCTCAACCAAGCCGCATCTCAGGAGCACCTCTGGCCTTCGCGCATAGGACACTGCGAGTATCCGCCACACAGCTACGTTCGCATGCCTTTCAGCCTGCCGAACGCGGCTGCCACCTTCCAGCATCACCTGCAGAGCATTCTGGCGGCTCAGGAGGCCAGGAACCACGCGGTCCTGGTAGAGATGGAGACGGTTCTCGAGGAGCTACCTGGACCCGCAGAGCCTCCTGAGGCTCAGGGCTCCGGCGGCTCGTGAGGGTCGGCATCTTCACCGCGCATCTTCAGCCATATCCTCAACTACTCCGACACCCCCTCTACAATGGTACCAGGTGACCTCTTCCAAGTTCATTTTAGCTAGGAGCGCCCTCAGGGCTGCATCATTCCTAGGCCGCATGGGTCCGTCCCTGTGGCATGTACCACTTTCTCTTATGTCTTCAGTTTACCTTGCTAGGGGCGCCCCTCGGGCTGCATCATCCCCAAGCCGCTCGGGCCTGACCCAGTGGCATGTATCCATTCTGCGTAAGCTGATTTGCCTTTCATGCTTAACCTTCCTGTGATTATTGCCTGTTCGATTGACATCTACCACTGGAGCTTCTCATGCTGGCACGGCGCTTGCGCATGGGTCCGTCCTTGCAACATCGACAAACCTGAGTGGTCGAGCTCTGGCCCGCGGCAGCCCCATGCGCGTCACCTCACCAAGCCCTTAGTGCCCTCACCTCTCGCTCGGAGCAACCAATAGCCGGCCGACAATTGTAATAGCAACCCATGCTTTCCTCGTGCTGATTTACAGGAACCTCTTAAGGTCTACGGCGGGTGGCACCACGAGCTCTCTCTCTCTCTCTCTC
>NC_041387.1:605637289-605649331 GCF_002162155.2 Triticum dicoccoides | reverse complement strand
TGAGCATCGTGACTCAGGAGCTCTTATCGGCTCTCTAGCCCTCACTCCCTGGCCTTGACCACGGCATCGCGACCTGGAATACCAGCGGCGGCTGAGCTTGCTCGAGGGCCGGGACCTGAGGACGTAGGGCATGAAGGAGAGTGTGGGGAAGAAAAGGGGAAAGCTCACGAGTGCCTAACCTAGCTGCAGCATAGCTGCCAACATACAAGTCTGGCGCAACACAAGGGAGCGACTCCATAGTACCAAGATAAGTTTCACGCAGCACGGAACCCTCACTTGATGCGGCTCTGTGATGGCAACGTTGCCTTCCTTTCTCACCTCTTGGTGGTTGCTTGCATGCTAAAGGGGACCTCCCGAGCATCGCGCCTCAGGGGATCTTACTAGACCTCGGGCCGCTCACCTCCTGGCCTTGACCACGACATCGCGACCTAGCATACCAGCGACGGCTGCAGCCTGCCCGGGGACCGGGACTTGTTAGCGTAGAGCGCTAGACCTTCGCGAGGTTAGAAAGGGGGAACCAAGCCGGGACAGGACAAGCATTCGCACAATTTCATAATAAGAATCACATCACCAAAATACATCGTGGACCCTTTAGATGCCCCCACGAGGTGTTTTTTTCGATTCCTCGCAGGAAACGAAAGACGAGTATCCTAAGGACGACGCCATCATTAACAGTGGGCCACGGGAGGCCAGCGCCAACCCCATCAAGAATAGCCGCGGCGACGGCCTGATGCTGCCGCCTTGCTCCGGGCGCGCCACGAGCTCGGGGGCCGATAACTGTCGTCGCTCGTCTCCGGAGTCACGAAGAGCCTGTAAGAGTCACTGGATTCCCAAGCATCGCTGCTGCTGCCGGAGGAGCCGTTGGGGAAGCGAACGACAGGCCTAGCCCCTGCCACGTCGATGTCCTGACTGCCTCCTCTGGGGCAGCACTCCAGGCGGCGGCCCTCAGTGTCGAAGACCTTGAAGAGCAACAAGGAGGTGCCATTGTATTCAAAATGAATCACGAGGTCGCCCCCCATTCGGCAGACCCGGGTGACCTCGCCCCATCCTTGGGTCATGAAGACCTTGCCCGAGGCAACAAATTCAACCTCTACTCTGGTCGCCGGAGCGCCACAGTCAGCATGCTGCAGCCAAAGCTCGAGAGGCCCCCTCGGCGGCATCTCGGTGGCGAAGAATGAAGGGAAGCAGATCCAAGTGCTTGGAGGCATCACTGCGTGCAGCACGAGCTCGTGAGAGGAGTCCGTGGTGTGGACTCCAGGAGCGACGGCGCACGCCGCCACGGCTCGTCGACCTCGCCTGCGGCGCGGGTGGCATCGCTTGCCCTCCCTTTCTCCGGAGCCGTCGGCTTCGGCGTACAGGGGTAGCGGGATCCCAGGAGGTGGCCGCTCGCACCAAGGCCTCGTCATCTCCGGCCTCGCAACCTCGTCGCGGCGGCGCTGGACCGGCCGTTTCTTCGGCGGGAGCGGGTCAGGTCCCTCCCGGGGAGCCTTCCCTTTCTCTTCGGCCGAGAACCTGCGGATCGGTGCCATTGGCTTCAGGGATGGAGATGAAGCAAGGGAGAAGAAGCAGGTGGAGCAAGAAGAGATGGACAACGGGGGCTCTCGCCCCTCCCTATTTATAGTCCCAGGGAGGCCAATCGTCGACCTCCACGATCACAGGTAATGATGACTCTTTTTTGCATGCAGCAGGGACTCGTCAAATCGGGCAGTTGCCGAGGCAGCGTGGGGAAGCAGAGGCGCCCACGTCCAATCAGTCGGTACACGACGACCAAGGCCGCAGGCTGTTGGGGCCCGCGGAGCTCCGCACTTGCCCTTTGGATTCGCTGCTAAGCCAAGTCCGAGCATGCCTTGGGCCCAGGGGCTACTATCGGTGTTCTGGGAATGGGGGTCCCAGACTTGCCTGCCTGCGGCCTGCAACATGGCTCAACCAGTGGCCCAATGTGGCCGATCTTCATCAACCAAAGCACTCAAGACCCTCGCGAGGGGCCAAGCCTCGCGGGGCGGACGGCACAAGGCCTCCTAAGGAGTGGCCTCACTAGGCGGGCTCGCGAGGAGGCGGAGATATCAAGGCAAGGGGTACCTCTCGTGCCCATGACGCAAGCCATGAAGATCAAGGCCAGGCGGGCGCCAGGCAGGTGCCAACCCGCGTAGTGTCCTCGTTTCATCTTTGGTGCAAAGGAGCCAAGTGCAGGCATGGAGTACCGAGGTATCAGGCAAAGGTTTCCATATCGGTGCAACGAGACCAAGACCAGCAGAGCGACAGGACGAAGGTCACCGTGGAGCCCAAGGCGACGTCATCACCAGCACCTTTGGCAGGCGAAGACCACCTTTAGTCAGGATAGCTTGTACTAGTTGTCCCCTTTCAAAATGTCCGTTGTTGGATCCCTTCCCGCTCAATATTTGGGAAGAGGACCAGGGCCTCTATAAATAGGGCTAGCCACCACAGTAGGAGGGGATCGAATCCTTCCCAAGGAGAACATCACGCCACCACAAGAGCACCTCTCGTCGCGAGGTTGTTCTTCCCCTGTACTGTACATCATCAGCCCAAGAGGCAATCCACCACACCACACTGGATTAGGGTATTACACCACAATGGTGTCTCGAACTAGTATAAACCTTGTGTCTCTTGTGCTGTGAGTTCATCGATCTAGCTTAGGGATCGCGGCGAGGCTTAGGGCGTGAATCGGTAGGAGGAAATCTTGATGCGCACCCCAGAGTTCGAACCTTAAGGGTTTGCCGGAACCCGATATTCGACACACATCTCATTCACCACTGATTGGAGAAGATCAACCGCAATTACAAAAAGCAGTGGAGACAGGGCACTACAAAAAAAAACACTTTCGTGATGATACATGTTTGTCACAGTAGGTCGCGTTTTTTGTCATGCATGTAGATCCATGATGATTTTATGATAGAATCAAGATAGCCATACCTATGCTGTCGTAGAAGTGTTCCATGACATTACCAAAATTATCATCACGGAAGTGTCCAGTTCCATGACGATAAATCGCGGGTCACAAAAGTGCTTTCGTCAAGGGTGACCGACATGTGGCATCCACTATAACGGAACACCGTTAAGCTATCCAGTCGGATTTTGGATCCGATAACCCGTTAACAGCCCGGACAAATGGGAAATTTCCACGTGTAAAATTCTTAATGGCCAGACGAAACACGTGTCAGCTCGTCAGTGGGTCAGATAGGCGCCTATGATATGTCGACACATGCCACGGCCCACCACTGGCCCATTTAACTTACAAAGCCTTCCCATTTGACTTGGTCAAAAGTTAATGGGCTGGCCCATGAAAAGCCTGTTAATGGTCTCTTTGCAAAAAGCCCATTTTACAGCCCGGTAACTCACGGCTCGTTAGGCCCTAACGGAAATTGGCCCAACAACGTCATATGGGCCATCGAATATAACACCAACCCATTTCACTTTCGGCCCATGTATGGCCCATGATGTCTTTCGACCCATATGAGGGAGGCCTTCGTATCTTTAGGCCCTTTAGAGGCTCACGGTGACTCTAGCCCATAATGAACAGTAAATTTCTTTGTACCCGTTAACGGCCCGTGATTCACATGGGCCATTTCCAGCCCGTGTTAGCTTACGGCCTATTGACGGCCCATACGTTCTTGGGCTCCTTTCTGGCCCGTTACTAGCCTGTTCCCCTAATGGGCCAAATTCGGCCCATGGCAAGAGTCGGCCCGTTTCTGGCCTATTAACCCGTTGCGCCGTTTCTAGGCCGTCCTGGCCCATTAATGACCCGTTATGCCTGTGACAGAATTAAGCCTTTGCTGTCCTCCGGCCTGTTAACGATCCGTTACCATGCTGGGACTGTTGGAAATATGCCCTAGAGGCAATAATAAGTATGTTATTATTATATTTCTTTGTTCATGATAATAGTCTTTTATTCATGCTATAACTGTATTATCCGGAAATCGTAATACATGTGTGAATACACAGACAACACCATGTCCCTAGTAAGCCTCTAGTTGACTAGCTCGTTGATCAATAGATGGTTACGGTTTCCTGACCATGGACATTGGATGTCATTGATAACGGGATCACATCATTAGGAGAATGATGTGATGGACAAGACCCAATCCTAAGCCTAGCATAGAGATCGTGTAGTTCGTATGCTGAAGCTTTTCTAATGTCAAGTATCTTTTCCTTAGACTATGAGATTGTGCAACTCCCGGATACCGTAGGAATGCTTTGGGTGTATCAAACGTCACAACGTAACTGGGTGGCTATAAAGGTGCATTACAGGTATCTCCGAAAGTGTCTGTTGGGTTGGCACGAATCGAGACTGGGATTTGTCACTCCGTGTAAACGGAGAGGTATCTCTGGGCCCACTCGGTAGGACATCATCATAATGTGCACAATGTGACCAAGGGGTTGATCACGAGATGATGTGTTACGGAACGAGTAAAGAGACTTGCCGGTAACGAGATTGAACAAGGTATCGGTATACCGACGATCGAATCTCGGGCAAGTAAAATACCGCTAGACAAAGGGAATTGTATACGGGATCGATTGAGTCCTTGACATCGTGGTTCATCCGATGAGATCATCATGGAACATGTGGGAGCCAACATGGGTATCCAGATCCCGCTGTTGGTTATTGACCGGAGAACATCTCGGTCATGTCTGCATGTCTCCCAAACCCGTAGGGTCTACACACTTAAGGTTCGATGACACTAGGGTTATAAAGGAAGTTTGTATGTGGTTACCGAATGTTGTTCGGAGTCCCGGATGAGATCCCGGACGTCACGAGGAGTTCCGGAATGGTCCGGAGGTAAAGATTTATATATAGGAAGTCCTGTTTCGGCCATCGGGACAAGTTTCGGGGTCATCGGTATTGTACCGGGACCACTGGAAGGGTCCCGGGGGCCCACCGGGTGGGGCCACCTGCCCCCGGGGGCCACATGGGCTGTAGGGGGTGCGCCTTGGCCTACATGGGCCAAGGGCACCAGCCCCAAGAGGCCCATGCACCTAGGGAACCCTTGAGGGAAGAGTCCTCAAGGGGGAAGGCACCTCCGAGGTGCCTTGGGGAGGATGGACTCCTCCCCCCCTCTTGGCCGCACCCCTTTCTTGGAGGAAGGGGCAAGGCTGCGCCTCCCCCCTCTCCCTTGCCCCTATATATAGTGGAGGGGAGGGAGGGCATCCATACCTGAGTCCCTGGCGCCTCCCTCCCTCCCGTGACACCTCCTCCTCTCCCGTAGGTGCTTGGTAAAGCCCTGCAGGATTGCCACGCTCCTCCATCACCACCACGCCGTTGTGCTGCTGCTGGATGGAGTCTTCCTCAACCTCTCCCTCTCTCCTTGCTGGATCAAGGCGTGGGAGATGTCACCGGGCTGTACGTGTGTTGAACACGGAGGTGCCGTCCGTTTGGCACTAGGATCATCGGTGATCTGAATCACGACGAGTACGACTCCATCAACCCCGTTCTCTTGAACGCTTCCGCTTAGCGATCTACAAGGGTATGTAGATGCACTCTCCTTCCCCTCGTTGCTGGTTTCTCCATAGATAGATCTTGGTGACACGTAGGAAAATTTTGAATTTCTGCTACGTTCCCCAACAGGGACGATGCCAATTATGCTCGTTTACGGCCCATGTAGACCCATTTATCCGATGGCCCGAGGCCCACCGATTCTACGGCCCTATTGGAGGCCCATTTATCGACAACCAATATGAGACCCATGGATCCTACAGCTCGTATATGGCCCATGGTTATTTCAGCCACTAGCAAACCAGGGAAAAAGAAGACTAGGAAATAAATAAGGCTGAAACTAACACTAGGCTATTAAGGCAATTGCACATATTACATCCACTTGGCATCAAAGATCGCCACCAGTGCAAATATAGGGAACACCCTACACTATACAAAATGGCTTGCTGTTTTCTTCAGCCGGTGGCTACATGTTAAGAACAAATTTTGCATCGCACCAAAACAAATTACAACTATATAACAAAAGGAAGGTTGGCATAAAACTTAACAGTCTAGCGGATAAATGCACCACCAGAAGTTCAGAAGCTCAGTTCATTTGACCTAATTGTTACGTTTTCATGCTGTATTGTCTCATGGAGCACCATAACCCTCACCTTCATTTCTCCTAGGCTCCTGAACAATATAGCAAATGTCTGATAGTCTGGTTCAAAACCATGCATATCTTGACGACATCGAACAATGTCTCTCCTTGTTTCACAAAGGGTCTCTATTAGGGAATGGACTTGTGCCTGGAGCGCAGATACAACATTGCTTTGATCTTGCATATCTTGATCATGAGGCAGTTTGGACGAGATTGCCTTAACAACCAACCCAGTATTATGCAGGAACGTGCTTTTGACACTGTTAGTGGACAGGTACTGGCCCACTACAGCAACAGCTGACATTGCGGTTATAGTTTCCTCACCACCTTCAGAAGGTGGCGTTTCCACCATTTTTCCATAGCTCACTGAAAAGTTGTGTTTTTACATTAGTAGTACCAGAACAGAAGATATTAAGGAGGCAGCAAAACCAAAGAAAATAGCTTTGATCTATATACAGAACTTATTCTGGTGAACCCATGTAAAATATTAGTTGTATTTTATTACAAAGTACATAATAAAACCAGGTTTCAAACATATGACCATGTACCATTGCTAATGTATTATCTATTTATTCACATTGTATTGAGGGCTAAGGAGAAAGAGATGAAGTTTATAATACAGTAAGCATAGTATGACATCATTCATATCACAAAACAACTAAGAACAGACAAACAAGCAATTGTAATGTTGTGTGGGCAAGTCCAGCACAGAACTAGATTACAGGTCAAGATCAAAGGAACATCACTCCTCTCTTTTAAATCTTGTAAGGTGCAATGATACGCTAAGACAATTGTGTATAAAATTGAAAATAGTAATAGACATTGGCTGCAAACCATGCAGTTCAAGGCACAAGTCAAAGTAAGTAGTAGTTAAAAGGCATGAGGATTAAGGACTTACAACAGCAGCTTTGACTGGTGTAGTCATGCCCTTCTTCTTGCTGGTGTGACAGTCCTTGAAGATTTCCACAACATTTGGTTCAAGTACTTTTTGGTCCTTGCGGGCTTTCCTCTGCATTTGGAACAAGTCAATATAGATCTGATAATATGGTACAACCGAAAGAGTGAAACAACAGCTAATTAATAGAGCCTCGCAGTGTGCAATATAGCCACGAGATCCTGTCGTCAGTTGGAATTTCACTTTCGTACGGTTGGCCTTGTTCTTTGAACAGTTCACCTACAAGAAGATAGATTTGTGTGGCACATGCGTAAATAGGACTTCAACATGTGATCTGATCACATATATATAATGTACCTGATACTTCGGATTAGACCAGTGTTTAACGAGGCCCCTCCAGTCTTCATCCAATATATTTTCCACTGGAGATGTTTGGGAAAGTTCACTGTTAGCCTTGCCTTCAAAGTGAGTTTTCCTCCAGTTGTACCGATACTGTCGCAGAGCAGACTTGAAAACATGGGTGCAAGCTTGTCTGGTTGCATCATCTTGGCTATCCAACTTGAACCTCATCTGTTGAAAATTATGGTAGTCTCACTATCGGCAACCTAGAAAGTATGGGACAGAGCAAGATGATATTACTAGTTTCCATACATAACCATACTTACAGATAAATGGTCGAGGAAGGTGTTGAACTGGGTTTTGTTTTTGTCATTACTATACTGAATCCATGTTGGGAGGATACGTACATGACACCTAACGGCAACCGCTGCCTCTGATACTAACTTGGCTGACTCTATAGCATCACGTGGCCTTTCTAAACCTGCCTCAAAACGGATCTCCATTCTTCCTCCTCTAGATTTAGTTAACCTATCAAGCATTATCCCTGATGTTTGTTTCCTCTTGTGCCTAGGTGCTAGTCCAACAATGAACATAGGAAGTGTTAGTGTACATCAAACTCTGAGACTACATATAAAGAAGCATGCAACTGTAACTTGACTCCAGCAACTACCTTCTTGCTGTTGAAGCTCACAAGGTTCATCTGATCTTGCCGACTCATCTTGTGTCAAGAGTGCTTGGGAAGTAGTGTCAGGTGGAAAGGGAGCTTGGGAACGTGCTACTAGCTCAGTTGACGCACGAGTAACTCGTGCAGCTGGTAGTACTATGGTAGGTGTTGCAAGAACTAGGGCTGTCTCTGCTTGTTTGGTGGCAGCTATTTGTTTCTTTTTGGCTTTTTTTGCAGCTCATGTAGCATGGGATACCCTGTTTGTAGAAGTTTCTGCTGGACTTTGACCTTCTATTGCACCATAAGTACCAGCAGAATCTGCAGGATTCATCCGCTTCTCATTCCCTGCCATTCTGTATTTCTTCCTCTTTCTCTGTGCCATGTTAAGTCAAGCCGACAAGAAAAACGAATAACAATTTAGTTCTTCAGAACAAATTGATGCGTGATGCGGACGAACCGAACTTTTATGTTAGACAACCACATGATAAGAGGATGTAATATGTATGAAAAATAGGACGGAAGAGATAACCAGAACTATGATGTGTAAACTAAGCAGAAGACATTTCACCAAATTAGAAGAAATGCAATGGAAGGTAGACACCATATGAAAGATGCTACAAATATTGCTCTGCCAAGTTAACAGCGTCTCATCATAAATGGCGTTTAAACAAATGTGAAGTAGTACAAGAAATAAATCACATGCAAGATGCAAACAACATAACACTACCAAGTTAGAGGTCTCTCATCATTAGTGCCATTGCATGTTCACAGCATTGCATATTCACAGGTTATGATTTGTAAACTAAGGAGAAGGCATTTCAACAAATTGGAAGCAATGAAATCTAGACACCATATGAAAGATGCAACGAATATCACTCTACCAAGTTAAAACTGTCTCGTCATAAGTGCCATTTCAACAAATTAGTAGTACAAGCTAGAAAATAATGCGAGATGTAACCTATATCACACTCCAAAGTCAAACTTGTATTATGATAAGTGATTTTTGCAGGTTACACAACAGTAGCAATTTGATGTAAGAACATGGTGTTATAGACAGATATTGTATGTTCTAGAAACAAGAACACGCGTCTTATTCAAGTATAATGTGTAAAGTAAGCAGATGGAATTCAACAAAATTAGAAGCAATACAAGCTAGACATCACACATAACATGCAACCCCATGTAACAGTGCCAAGTTAGAGGGAGAACCTGTGATGGTGCACTAGGGGAGACATGCTCATCATAAACACAACTACGTTGAGTGTCTATGCATGTGTTGTCTTGGAAATCATCTTGGGGGTGGAGGAGTAGAAACTGTAGAGGTCCTCCGTTTTGAAGGAGCACCTTTATCCGCTGCCTTGCTAACTTCCTTCTGCTTTATTGATTTTGAATTGTCAAGTAAAACCGACAAGAAAAAGCAATAAAATTCTCTCTTCAGAACTCATTCATGCATGATACTGACAATCACTACTTTGATGTAAGGCAAACACATGATACCAGGATGGAATATGTACGAAAAATAGGACGGCATGGCATGTTCACAACTGTTTGTGTAAACTAAGCAGAAACCATTCCAACAAATAAGAAGCAATGCAAGCTAGACACCACATGAAAGATGCAACCAATATGACTCTGCCAAGTTAAAAGCGTCCCATCATAAATGGAATTTCAACAAATTAGAAGCAGCGCATGCTATAAATCATATGAAAGATGCAACTAATATCACACTGCATATACTAAAGGTGTCTCGTCATATTGATTGATGCGGGATACAAAAAAAACAATAGTTTTATGTAAGGACATGCTTAATAGACAGATGTACTATGTACTAAATACAGGAAGTCATGTCACATTAACAGGTATAATGTATAAGCTAAGCAGAATAGCACATGCAGTTTAACCAGATTGGAAGAATTACAATCTAGACACCACATGCAACATGCAACCACAT
The DNA here is from genome assembly GCF_002162155.2 of Triticum dicoccoides. NCBI lineage: Eukaryota > Viridiplantae > Streptophyta > Magnoliopsida > Poales > Poaceae > Triticum > Triticum dicoccoides. The sequence goes on along the minus strand of NC_041387.1, from coordinate 605,639,393 downwards.
ATCACGCTGCCAAGTTAGAGCAAGCACCTGCGATGCTAGTGTAGGGGAAATGCGGTAATCAACTACAGAGCTACGTTCACTATCTTCATCTAGCTTTGTTGTTTCTTGAGAATCATGTTGGGAGGCTCACGCTGCATTCTTTAAATGAGGAGTAGTCCACTTGCCTGACTGCCTCATCATAAGTGATTGATGAGGGATACACAAGAACATTAGTTTGATGTAAGAACATGGTTAATAGACAGATGTACTAGTATGTTCCAAAAACAGAAAGGCATGTCATATTCAAAGGTATAATGTGTAAGCTAAGCAGATGCAATTTAAGCAAATTGGAAGCAATACAAGCTAGACATCCGACTGGAGTAGGGAGCATGATCATCTAGGACCTGAGATCCTGGTGGGAGGCGGGCTGCTTCGCCACCATCACGGATTTTTAGTTGGCTTCCAGGTGATGCCTGTCTTTTCTGGGCTTGTCACTGGCTCGGCCAGTGCCCTGACTAGCTATTTGTCTTCTGGTGCTCACGGGATGGTGGTTCATGTAAAAAATATCTTTCCTTATCTTAATAAAGACCGACTTCGGCCTTTCGAATACAAGCTAGACACCATATGGAACATGCAACCACATATGACACCGAGAAGTTAAAGCAAGCACCTGGGATGGTGCTTCATTGCGAGCGAGGTCATCAACTCCAGAGCTACGTTTATCGTCTCTATCTGCCGACACTGCACCCTTTATAGTGCTATGAAGTGTCGTGCCTACCTGTGAATAAATCTGGCACGACTTCTCTCTTTACTTTGCTGCGTCTCTCAAGGCAGACTCTTAAATACCCTTGCATAAAAACACAGTAGTGAGAGTATGGGTGAAGTGTGTGCATAACTAGTGCACTATAAAAGTAGCAGATAGCAGGTGGCTGAAAAATAAATGGCAGGAGACATATGATAGCTCTACAACATTGCATGACAAACAAAATTAGATTCTACTCCGTATGATTTTGTAATATATGAGCACAGGAAATGCATGTACTCCTCTAGCACACCACCACATATGGTCATATCTAAGTTAACAGTCGACTGAAAATAAATAGGTTAGTCGATTTTTTTAATGAACCGTCCGATCTATAAGGAACGGGTAGATGGACTTCATCTACCTCCCTCCAGTCACTGTTGATGATCTTTCTTGAACCGCCAGTGACCACCGGCCCAGACCCCTACCTCCGTCGCCCTGCCCTCCCCTCGACCTCACACCACCGCCGTGCTTGGCGCACCCCCAGGCCATCCCTTTAATCCCGACCGACCTCCAGATCGAGCGCTAGTAGCTCTAGGCCCCACACGCCCCTAAGATAAACACCGAGGCGCTGCTTCCCTGGCATAATAGGCGTACTAGCGCTTGTTACGCTGGGGAATGCTTCCGTTAATTGGGAATCAGCTCACCAGAAATTGAAATTCAGGGGGGCGACAGACCTCTAGCTGAGGTGAAATAGTATATGAGGAGAAACCTTGTGCGTCGCGAGTTACTAGGAAGATCTAGTATCAAGAAGAAGCGGTCAACTAGTATATTCTGTGGGTTGAATACCGTGCAAGCAGACACGTAAGATTTGCACAAATAAGGGAAGAGGAGTACCCTTATCGGTTGCCAGTGTGGTCTCCTCCATATGTCGCGGCGATCTTCCTTTTTCTCCTGGGGGAACCGATGTTTTGGAGAGTCGTAGATCCTTGGACAAACCCATGGCCAAATTGTTGACTGTGTTGCCGTCGCCGTATATCGGCGGAGGGGAAGCAGATCCGAGGCGGCAAAGGACGGTGTAGTAGGAACAGCTCCGTTGCGGTGGACGGTGGCGAAGTTGGAGCAGTAGCGGTGAGGCGCAGGACGGCATGGTTGAACTGGCTCGGGTACGGACGGCTTGGCCTCGGCTTCAACTACTAGCCGTGGAGGGCATAGCGATTGAGGTTGCGGTGGATGACGACGTTGGGCTATCGGCTCCGGCGTGATGGAGGAGGGCGGCGGTTGATGGGTGGGATGGGGTGGCAGTCGGAGGACGCTGGGGTTTCGCGGCTGGTGGAGAGGTAGTTTTTGCGCCCACGGAGTACAAATGGGGAATCAGACAGG
>NC_041387.1:605618488-605636657 GCF_002162155.2 Triticum dicoccoides | reverse complement strand
GTTTCGGTCTGGGACGCGCTTGTTTTTGGCTTTTTTGAACAGAAGATGGGACACGCTTGTTTGAAATTTGGGGAAAGTACAAACTTTGCCCCCCTCTTAAATTTCGGACCTACTGCGGGTCGGGGGTAGGATGATAATCCCAGGTGTCCCAAATAGTGGGCGGGAGCAATTTCGGCCGCGCGCATGTGTGCTTAGGCGACCATTGTGTATGAATGTTTTTCGGAGGCGGTTGCATGGCATCTAGGTGAAGCTACAAACCTACCCCGGTTTAGACCTTTGGACGTCGGGCCGGTAGGTTTCACGGGTCAGAGTTATTAGAAAAGTAATTCATTTGTACTACCAAACATTGGTCTCACGTAGTTTCGGGCGAGTAGAGGCTCTTTTGGCGCTTCGTTCAAAATTTTGAAACACAAGCATTCATGTTTAGAGTACTCTTGAACTATGAGGATTGGCCTAAATAGACAATGTTATATTTGACCTTGTATGTTTGAAAACCTCATTAAATTATCCGCTTCTTTTTGAATTTTTGACACTTGAAAATCCTATAACTATGATTATTTTGGAATGGAGGAGCTAAATTTGAATCTATTTTGTACACGACTACATATGCTATTATGTAGAAAATCAGAGCAAAGATTGGTGCCCCCATAATTTAGGTATGATTTACAAATTCCATGATATAAAATTCAAATAATTGAATGGACTTCATGTTGAATTCGATTTTTTTAAACTACCTTAAGTTGAATTCAAATGTATGCTAGTTCATAGGTAGCTATTTATAATGTTCATTGTGTAACTTTCGTATGTATAATGTGCTTTACACACACAACATGAACTATACTCACGTTTATATTCGATTGCTAAAGCGATGCATTGTCTGGAGTTCAAAATACTAACTATGTGGATCAATTTTGTCGAATAATAACATAGACATGCTCAAATTCGATAGAATCTAGATGTCTGATGGATCAATGACCGTTCCTTACGCGAATTGCAAATATAATCATCCCATCCTAATATTTGGATACAATTTATATCTTTAATCAATGTGTACAACAGTCTTTTACGTGTAGTTTCACTCTCGTCGGTGGTCTCTCTAACATGCTCACACACTCTCTCGAGAGGTGTCTTTCTCGCACACATGCTCTCGATATAACCCTCCCTCCCTCTCTTAACCATTTACGACTGTTTACTAACCTTTATCACAAGCACTCTTCCTCTCGCAAGCATACACATCCACAATCCCCACCGACCCTTTCTATATACATAGACCTGCCTACGTGTCTCCTATACGCACATTATCTTTAGGCCTGTCTCTCACGCATTCTCTCACACCTCTCTTCCTAATCGACGAGTATGATTCTAGCAGAGCATTCTGTAGGATGCCCATTAAAGTTAGGTTGGATGAACAGTAATATCAGAGATAAAGGGGTTACCTTAGTTCGAGAACCTAGGGTTACAAATCCTAGCCGGCTTTGTTAGTGGACAAAGAGTCCTTCACAATTCTGCTATCTTTGTCTTGTACGACTAGTCATCCATGGGTCTCCCTAAATGCGTCATGGGCCGACCAATGTGGCGCAGGACGGAACCGAACGAAGGGCCTCACCTCGACCCACCGGATCTCACACGATGACACACCCTCTGCCCCCACGTCTCATTATCTTCTCACACCCACACATACCAACACAAACACCACACACAAAAAAAAATTTCTCCTGGTGCCTCTATCCCCTCCCCCCTTGCATATACACACTCAAGGGAATCTCTCGCCGTGATGTCATATTCGTCTCTCTCTCTAGACCACTCTCATTTCTCGTGCTATCTCTCCCACGCCACCCCCGCCGGCCCCTCTATCCATGCCTCTCTCGAATACGTAATACACACAAAGACCTCTCTAGGCACTGCCAAATGCATCAACTACACATTCACACATGCTACATCACGTACCCCATTGATCTAAAAAGCCCTCTCTTCACGTTTATTTCGCATACAACATTCCTTTTGAATAAAGTGTGGCCAAAAAATCATTTTAGAATTTCTACATATATACAACATTACAAAGTTATATGGAGGAGTACGAACGCTAATTTGCACTGCATGGTGCCCACAATGATATTTATTCCGCACTGTGAATTTGCATATTTTTATACTATATAAAAAGTTAGTCATAATAAAGAGAAATGAAGAGCATCTCTCTCTCCATCGCATACCCCCCCTCTACGCCCCTTTCACGTATGCACACAAACTATCTCCAGGTCCTCTAAAAGTAAGCCCCCAGCACATTCATGCATGTTTCATCTTTCTCTCGCGATATATACAATGACGATCATTGTATTTGAAGTGAAAGCACAATACATACATTGGACTCTAGAATCCACTCATTACGGTCAGCATTTACGTTTTGTGGTTATTATACACTCACGGGCTCATCGTACAACTCTATATTTGCTCAAGACATGACTAGTTGACCAGTTAAACGCTCCACGTGGCACCTCTAGTGTTGCATCACATTATCTCACTACCATCAGGCCCACCTGTCGGCTTGTATCTACTCTACATCTACACTCTTATAAAATACACTCCTATAAAAAACAGAGTTGGTGATGATGGTGTGCTTGCCATCCTGCAATATAGGTCATCCGATTTATATCTGACGGATAGGAAAGAAACTATGGCAATTTTGCAAAAAGGTACCCACACACCTCTCCACAATTGCAAATAAGGCTTTCCCTCGTTCATCCTTTTCTCTCACAAGATAAACTAGTCATACAAATGCATCTTGATGTTACGTGCAACGCACATGCATCTTGCTAGTAAGAATAAAAACAAACGACAAAAAAATATTGGACGGTGGTTCGAAGTCATGGCCGCGGGCACAGCGGACAAGGTGGCCTTGTATTGGTATGCTGAGCCTTCTGTTTTAACACACATGAGCTGGTGTGGTGATTATACACACACTCATGCATGCACACGAACTGCATGCACGCAACACTCACAGGAACACATGCACCCATGCATGCACGCAACACTCACACATACACACGCAGCCATGCACGCACGCAACACTCATGCACACACACGCACGCAGGCATGAACACACCAGTACACCACATGAACAACACACACTCTCACGCTCAAGTGCTCAACCTACACGTGCATGAGCACACATCAGGCCCTGATAGACACATACACAACTGGGTGATTCCCGCGCATGGGTTGGAGTCTTGTCGCGCCTGCGTAAATGTGTGTTTATCTGACCTTTTCCCTATGCGAACTAATAGGTGGGACCCACAAGGAACATGGTCAATTTAACTAGTCAACATGGCGCCACGCGGACTATTTGGTCGGTCAATAGAGTGCAATCCAATGCTGAACCATGAGCAAGTGACCGTATAATCACCGCAAAACATAAATAGTGACCGTAATCAGCTTATTCTGATGTTCGGTGACCGTATTACGCTTTTCTCTCTGTAGGCCCTCCAAAACTACATCTCTACATGTTCTCGCATGTTACATCTAACAACTATGCAATACAACACTACTACTACACTCTAACACAATAAATCCTATGTGTTTTTAGTTTTACTAGATATCATATTGTTACTTAATTATTCAGTTTGCATACATTAAAATTGCGTTTGAAATGTATGGCCAATATCATCTACCGCGCGGGAAAAATCCCGCCCTTTCCTGTTTAATTGGGTTTGTATCGATCGATCGTGCGAAACAGCAAAACTATAGTACTATACAGTACAAGTGACAGTTCTCTGGGCCGTCGTTTCATGTACTCCTTCGTCGTAAGAGTGGAGCGCTCGCTCTCATCAATCTTCTAGTCCCTTTTGCCGACATGTGGGACATTGAGCTATTGGGTCCACGTGCCATACCGGAATACAGTGCAGAGCAGCCGGGGTGAAGCACCCCAGTCATGGTGCCGGCGTAGTAATGAGCAATGAAGGCATCAAATCATAAAGTGCACCTTTCCCACAGTTAAGTTGGAGGGGCAACGTAATAATGCTAAAAAAAGAAGTTGGAGGGACGAAGCAACCATCATTTCACTCATTGCTAAATCCACTTCTCCCTCATCTTCTTCAAGTTAACCACGTGTTGCTTCTGCCGTTGTTCTGCCTCATGTGGGACACGGATCGGCTTAGTAAAGCATTGACACGTGGGACCGCATGTTAGCAAACCGCTAGGACAACGTCCTCTAAATATAAGAAACCTCCCCCGCCATCCGCGCAGCAAAATCTCCTCCTTTTTACTAATCTTGATTCTATAATTTTTTTAGATCAATATAATTGAAATTTGTATAGATAGCACAGAGGAGCAAAACCAAGTGGTATGGTTAAGGGCATCCACAATGTGTAGCCAAAATGTGAAAATAGCTTTTGGCATCATGGGAACCATTGTGGACAGTGTTGCCAAAGCCAAAAAGATGGAACCGAAGCTCCCTGATTGATTGATTGAAGAAATAGAAAAATGCAACGTCTCTCCTCTTTCTCCCATGCTTGGACGCATGTATAGTATATAGCATAGAGTCTACTCCCCTGTCCCTTCTATCACAAATCACAAAGTAGTGGGGCGTCAAATCACAACAACACGGACGAAGCAACCATCATTTCACTCTTCGCTGACTCCCTTCTCCATCATCTTCTTTGAGAAACCATTTCATTGCACTAAGCTGGACGGATGACGCTATTGTGTACTAGTAGTACTAGTACATTTACGCGTCCTGTGGTTCAATGGACTTCCTGGATGCAAATAAGGCGGTTGTCTCGGCTTGTAGGCGGCACTTGCGAACGACTTACCGTGGTCTCCCTCAATGGTGTTCTCCGTCAAACGCACTTCGCCAAACCACAACGTTCGAGATATCGTTGACGTCACCGCAATGGGGAAGGAAGTCAAATATAGTTACTACCTCCATTTTTTTGTACGCAAGGCCAGTATATCAAAATTACAATTTGCAAAAGGCCACTCACACTAATCGAGGCAAAATTGATGGGTTTGCCTCGTACTAGCAACCATGGACATTAATATCCCCTCCATGCATGCGGAAGTGAGAAGGTTAGTTTGCATGGCGCTGCATTAATCAAGCAATGAGGAGTGAGATGGTTAGCTCTTTGGGCTTTGGAGAAAAAAATACGCATTAATTGACACGTTAAACGAGGATTTGTATCGATTAATCCCGCAAAGGAAAACCTCGCCTGTCGGTGTCAAAACCGGCGGATCTCGGGTAGGGGGTCCCGAACTGTGCGTCTAGGCGGATGGTAACAGGAGACAAGGGACACGATGTTTTACCCAGGTTCGGGCCCTCTTGATGGAGGTAAAACCCTACGTCCTGCTTGATTAATATTGATGATGTGTGTTACAAGAGTAGATCTACCACGAGATCAAGGAGGCTAAACCCTAGAAGCTAGCCTATGGTATGATTGTTGTTCGTCCTACGGACTAAAGCCATCCGGTTTATATAGACACCGGAGAGGGCTAGGGTTACACAGAGTCGGTTACAATGGTAGGAGATCTACATATCCGTATCGCCAAGCTTGCCTTCCACGCCAAGGAAAGTCCCATCCGGACACGGGACGAAGTCTTCAATCTTGTATCTTCATAGTCTTGGAGTCCGGCCGATGATAATAGTCCGGCTATCCGGACACCCCCTAGTCTAGGACTTCCTCAGTAGCCCCCGAACCAGGCTTCAATGACGACGAGTCCGGCGCGTATGTTGTCTTCGGCGTTTGCAAGGCGGGTTCTCCTTCATGTTTCATGTGTTTGCCGGATAATATCTGGTTGCTTCATAAATGTTGCGCTCCTTGGCTTCTACGTCCAATAATGGCCTTCTTCCACGTGTCGTACGAATGCGAAAAGCCAGGGTATTCTTACGTTTTACCCCCTAGCTGCGTGAATAAGCCGCCTATAAGAGAGGCGAGGATCCAGATCCAGATCACACCATCCTCCTCCCGCAAGTACTCATCGAAGCGCATCTAACAAAAAATCCATTTCAACATGGACAGTCGACGCGGCTCCTCTTCTCGCGCTCCCAATCCTCAGCCAGGAGATTGGAGGAGATGCTCAGTCCTGCATAGCGAGTTAGTGACTCTCCAAGCAGAGGGATACCTTCCCCCGGCCTTTATGGTTCCGGTTCGAGCCGGACTGGCCACCTTGAAGGGTGGGAAGCAGGCGAAGAGCGTCCCCAATCCCTCCAAAGGAGAGCGGGTGTGCTTCGTCCCCTACTTAATAAGAGGACTCGGATTTCCTATACATCCGTTTCTCCGAGGGTTCCTGGAGTTTTATGGACTCCAACTTCACCACCTCACGCCCGCCTCCATTTTGCACATCGCGGGCTTTGTAGCTCTTTGCGAGCTATTCTTGGGCATCGAGCCCCATTTTGCGCTGTGGAAGAGGCTGTTTTTCCTCGTACCCCGTTCTCACGAGGGGTCGATATATCAAGTGGGCGGAGCCGAAATATGGCGCATCGCCGGGACCGGATATCTATCCGGAACCCCGAAGAAGGCGTCCGAAGACCGGCCTTTGGAGTGGTTTTATATGGAAGACGCTCCGCTGCAGGATCCAGTTCGGATCGGCCTCCCGGAGTTTAGCAACGCTCCTCTGAAGAAACGCCTGAGTTGGCGCCCACGGAGCCCTCATCAGGAAGATGACATGAGCATCCACTATCTGATGGGCTGGATACGGTTACTAGCCCATTCCGGATTAACCATGATTGGAGTCATGGCCACATGCATTATGCGAGGGGTGCAACCGCTCCAATATAGGGGCCACCCCATGTGGGATTTCAACGGGGAGAATGACGCCACCCGTCATGGCCACACGGGGCCGGGGTCGACCGCCGATCTGGTGAAGATCCTGTCCGGCTTGTACAAGGGGGAGGAGGAGGACTTCCTCCGCACGAGTCCATTGAATGGATTCTCCATGAATAACCCTCGGAGCTGGGTAAGCGGACGCTTATATATCTGATCCGTGCTTTCAAAGATAAGTGTCTTACTTTATGATTTCGGCGCAGGAACTGCACTGGGATGTGGAGGGCATAGAAAGCCCAACTCCACAACCCGAAGATCAGGAAACATCCCTTGATCCGGCCTCCGAAGAGGACCCGAACATAAAGGTGGATTTGATTGACGGGGTGTTCCACCAGCTCAGCATAGACAATGCTTTAGTCGCCATTACGGCTGACTACCCCGGTTTATGTCCGGCTTCCCAGGTGAGTACGACCGAAGTCCTGACACCGTTACTTTTTTAATGCTTATTCCTGACCATCGTGTACCAATGGTGCTTCGCAGGAGGTGCCTTTACAGCGGGAAGCCGAGCCCGCGGCGGCTAACCAAACGAGGTCAGTGCGGCCTAGCAGGCGGAAGAGGAATGCGGCGTGAATCGAAACATCGCCGCAAAGGTATGGCGTACCATTGTCTTTTAAGGGAAAGACTCCTGGGAGGTATACTGATGCTCATGATTTTTCCAGGAGAAAGAGTGCTCGCCGGACTGAGTCCGGAGAGGGTGCCAACCAAGCCTCCGCCAGCCAGGCTCCAACGCCTAGTCCGGAGGGGGAGGCGAGCTCAAGGCGCGAGCCGGATGCTCCTCCAATGGAGGATGCCGACAGGTTGTCCGCCACCAGGTCCGAGGTGGAGAGCGCCATGAATCACAGGCGCCGTCGGACAGTTCTTCGTGACGCGTGTTTCTCCCCAGAGGCGTTGAATGCCTTTAATGCGGGAGACGCGCACCTCCGTGCTGCTCAAGATGGTTTAACCAGAGCCACGGAGCAGTATGTAAAAGACATACGGGTGAGGAATTTTAATAGTTATATATGCCAGTAGCCCCCGAGACTTAAAATAGTTAAACTAACTGATTTAAGGATCATTTGTTATGCAGGATCTTACCGAGAAGAATACCCACCTGTCCCAGGAGCTTCAAGAATGCAAGGCCCAAATTGAGGCCGCACTAGCCGCTTCCTGGGGAGCCATGGAGACCCCCTCTGGTAATTCATATTTTGAAAAGAAGTAGTTTATGAAGTGCGGCGTGTGTGTATAATCTGACGATAATATTGCAGAGGGTGTCGGACTAGATCCGGACAAGCAACAGCTGCTGCGCCAGTTGAAGGCCGGCGAGAGGGTGCTGATGAGGGTGCAGCAGGAGAGGAACAAACTCCAAGATGCCAACACCTAGCTGGGCGAAGAACTAAAAGGTGTTTGGGTCCAGCTGTCTAACTCCGTAGAGGAGAATCGGCGGCTTCGTCGCGACATTTATAGTAAGTGCTTGAGCAAACTCCTTTGAAAAGAAGAGTTCGGCGAGGAAGTCGATTGACAGAAATGTGTTTGTAGGTGTGCTCACGGGTTGTCTGGCGGAGGAGATGCCTGGTTCCACGGGAGACCCTCTTCCCGAGCTGCTGCAACTACACGAACGTGTTCGGAAGGCGATGAGCGGCGTCGTCCAGGCCTTATGGCCTTCCGTCTCACTTCCTGAGGGCCTTGGAGGGCTTGCTGAGAAGCTTCAGGGAGTACAGCGACGTCTCCGTCTGTGGAAGATATCGTCCTGCCGTCAAGGCGCCAGGGAGGCCTGGGCCATGGTGAAGACGCGGCACCCGAAGGCTGACCCAAACCACATGGCCGAGGTCGGACCTGTGGGGCCCGATGGGAAGGAGATCCCTGTGAGCCTGGTGTACGGTCAAGTAGAATTGGCCGCGAAATATTCCCAACAGGACTGTAAATTAGACAGCCAGTTAGATGGGATTGAAGAGGAGTACAATCAGTCAGTTTGATGATGTAATGTTAAAATGACATGTAAAATACCTTCTAGCCAGATTGTAGATCGTTTGTCTTTGCGGACCTTTTCGCTTCAACCTCGGGACCCAACAGTCCGGAGTGTGTCCGAATACCCTTACGGTTATAAAAGAACCGGGGCATGCATGGAGACAAGGCGTAGGGGTCATAATTGCTTTATCAGACAAGTGGCCAACCAACTATGTTATATTACATGGTTAGTAAGAAACATCTTCCAGGGAGAATAATTCCGTTAAGGGTTCCTTTCCCTGGGAGGCATGCCCTAAAGTGCATGTCCGGACTGCGAAAATAGCAGAAAAAGCATCTGGGGACAGATAAATAAGTAAGTAATAAATCATCTTTCAGGTCACCGACCGAATATTCCCTTAAGAACGCTAGCCTTCGGCTTCACCCAGTCTGAGGTACACATCCGGCTGAACCGGCAGTAACAATCGCAGAGGTGCTCCCTTTACCTCCTAGCCGAACAATCGGGAACGTAGGGGTAAGCACAGGAGCCAGGCAACCCGGCTTGGCCAAAACTTAAGTCATATCGATGCATAAAATGGTGATCAAAAGGCACATGCGGAAGTGTGACACATGTGTTGGGCATGAGGCCCATATAAGTAAGCTTCTGTTAAAGAAGCCCCCAGGTATAACGAGTGCGAGGAGCACATCGAGTGAGTGCGAACAAAGCGAAGATCAGCCCTAAAGAGGTTTGTACTGAAAGAGGGAGGAAAAGGGAGGGAAAACAAAGAGAGCGAAAAAATATGAAGGGTGGACGGAGGAAGGAGACGAACCCTGAGTCCGGCGCTAGGCGTAAAATCTTCGGAGACGGGTTGCGTTCCATGGGTTTGGCTCGAGTCTATTATCAGATGCGTTGCATAGATGGTATGCACCGCCGGTAAGGACTTGGTCGATGATGAAGGGACCTTCCCATTTGGACTTAAGTTTGTCCTTTTTCTTGTCCGGCAGGCGTAGAACTAGCTCGCCAACGTTGTAAGTTTTGGCCCGTACTTCTCTGCTTTGATATCTTCGAGCCTGCTGCTGATAAAATGCGGAACAGGATTTTGCCACGTCGCGCTCCTCCTCTAAAGCGTCCAAACTGTCCTGCCGATCTAACTCGGCTTCTCTTTCCTCATACATGCGCACGCGAGGTGAGTCATGAATTATATCGCAGGGCAAAACTGCCTCAGTGCCGTATACCATAAAAAATGGTGTGAATCCGGTTGTGCGGTTTGGCGTGGTCCGCAACCCCCAGAGTACGGAGTCGAGCTCCTCTACCCAGTGTGTGTTAGATTCCGTGAGGGACCGCACTAATCTGGGTTTGATGCCGCTCATGATTAGACCATTTGCTCGTTCCACTTGACCGTTAGTTTGAGGGTGGTAGACTGAAGCGTAGTCAAGCTTGATGCCCATGTTTTTGCACCAGAGTTTAACCTCGTTGGCCGTGAAATTCGTGCGGTTATCAGTTACGATGCTGCAGGGGACGCCAAAATGGTGTACTACCCCGGATATGAAGTCTATCACAGGTCCGGATTCTGCCATTTTAACCGGCTTGGCCTCTATCCATTTGGTGAATTTCTCCACCATGACCAATAAGTATTTGTGCTTGTGGGTTCCCCCTTTAAGGGGTCCAACCATGTCAAGCCCCCAGACCGCGAACGACCAAGTGATGGGTATAGTTTTGAGGGCGGTGGGTGGCATGTGGCTCTGATTAGCAAAGAGCTGGCAACCGACGCATCGTTGGACTAAGTCCTGAGCATCTGCCCAGGCGGTCGGCCAATAAAATCCTGTACGGAAGGCCTTGCCTACAAGGGCCCGGGCGGCGGCGTGGTGCCCGCCGAGTCCGGCATGAATTTCAGCCAGGAGATGTCGCCCTTCCTCTTCGGAGATACACCTTTGAAGGACTCCGGTTGTGCTTTTCTTATAGAGTTCTCCCTCATGGACCTTGTAGGCTTTAGATCGCCGAACTATGAAGCGGGCCTCATTTTGGTCTTCAAGAAGTTCCTGCCTGATTAAGTAGGCTAGGAATGGTTCCGTCCACGGGGCAATTACTGCCAGTATTTCGTGGGCTGAATCTGTTATTTCATTGGCTGAGCCACCGATTGTGTCAGAATGTTCTGTGTTAGGCGATGCAGTTGGTTCCGAATTGTTATTTCCGGGCTCCTCTTCCCATAATACGGATGGCTTAAAGAGCCGCTCCAGGAAGATGTTTGGAGGGATGGCGTCGCGTTTTGCGCCGATGCGTGCCAACACGTCTGCTGCCTGGTTATTATCCCGGGCTACATGGTGGAATTGGAGTCCTCCGAACCGGGCTGACATTTTTAGGACAGCGTTACGGTAGGCTGCCATTTTCGGATCCCTGGCGTCAAAGTCTCCATTTACTTGGGATATTGCGAGGTTTGAATCCCCGCGCACCTCTAGGCGTTGAATACCCATGGAGGTTGCCATCCGGAGGCCATGTAGAAGGGCCTCGTATTCGGCTGCATTGTTGGAGTACGTGTACATTATTTGAAGCACGTATTGGATTGTGTCTCCGGTTGGGGATGTCAAGACGACGCCAGCCCCCAAGCCAGCCATCATTTTGGAGCCGTCGAAATGCATGATCCAATTGGAGTATGCGCCATACTCTTTAGGGAGTTCGGCTTCGGTCCATTCGGCGATGAAGAGCCAAAACTTGCGATTTTATTACTCGCCGTGGTTTGTAGGTTATGTCAAATGGTAAGAGCTCGATGGCCCATTTTGCAATCCTGCCCGTCGCGTCGCGATTGTTTATAATATCGTTGAGAGGTACTTCAGAGGCCACCGTTATGGAACACTCTTGAAAGTAGTGTCGCAACTTCCGGGATGCCATGAACACCGCATACGCTATCTTTTGATAATGTGGGTAACGGGACTTGCATGGAGTTAAGACAGTGGATACATAATACACTGTTTTTTGAAGAGGGAATTTGTGCCCTTCTGTTTCTCGTTCGATGACGAGTACCGTGCTGACAACTTGATGTGTTGCTGTGATATATAATAACATCGGTTCGCCCGGGTTGGGCGCGGCCAGGACCAGATTTGTTGCCAGTACGGCCTTAATTTCTTCGAGTCCGGTCGTGGCAGCATCCGTCCATTCGAAATGTTCGGTGCATCGAAGGAGGCGATAGAGGGGCAGTGCCTTTTCTCCCAAACGGGAGATGAAGCGGCTTAGAGCCGCCATGCATCCAGTTAGGTTTTGTATTTGCTTGAGGTCTTTTGGGATATCCAACTATGACAGAGCTCGGATCTTGGCTGGGTTTGCTTCAATTCCTCTACCGGATACAATGAAGCCCAAGAGCTTTCCGGCTGGTACGCCGAAAACACATTTTTCCGGGTTGAGCTTAATGTCATATGCTCAGAGGTTGTCGAATGTCACCCTCAAGTCGTCTACTAGAGTTTCGACATGTTTGGTCTTGACGACCACATCGTCTACGTATGCCTCTACTGTTTTGCCTATTTGGGTGGCCAGACATGTCTGAATCATGCGCTGATATGTTGCGCCGGTGTTTTTGAGTCCGAAGGGCATTGTGTTGAAGCAGAATGGTCCGTATGGAGTAATAAATGCCGTTGCGGCCTGGTCTTTTTCCGCCATCTTGATTTGATGGTATCCGGAGTATGCGTCGAGGAAGCACAATGAATCGTGCCCTGCGGTAGCATCGATGATTTGGTCGATGCGAGGGAGAGGGAAAGGATCCTTTGGACAGGCCTTGTTAAGGTCTTTGAAATCGACACAAAGGCGCCAGGTTTGTCCGTTTTTGGTACCATTACTAGGTTGGCTAGCCAGTCCGGATGTTTTATATCTCTGATGAATCCGGCTTCTAAGAGTTTGGCTAGCTCCTCTCCCATTGCCTGTCTTTTGGGTTCGGAAAATCGCCGAAGAGCCTGTTTGACTGGCTTGAATCCTTTTAGGGTGTTTAGGCTGTGTTCTGCCAGCCTGCGTGGGATTCCTGGCGTATCTGAAGGGTGCCAGGCGAAAATGTCCCAATTTTCCCGAAGGAATTCTCGTAGTGCGGCTTCTACATCAGGATTCAATTGTGCCCCGATGGAGGCCGTCTTTGTGGGATCCGTTGGATGGACCTGGAATTTGACTACTTCGTCCGCTGGTTTAAAGGAGGTGGACTTGGACCTCTTATCGAGTATCACATCGTCCCTATCCACCGTGGAGCGCAGCGCAGTGAGTTCCTCTGCCGCTAAGGCTTCGGATAATGCCTCTAGGGCTAGTGCGGCTGTCTTATTTTTAGCGCGAGTGCTATATCTGGATCACTGATGAGAGTGATTATTCCATTGGGCCCGGGTATTTTGAGCTTCATGTACCCGTATTGGGGTATAGCTTGGAAGATTGTGAATGCCTCTCGCCCTAGCAAGGCATGATATCCGCTGCCAAATGGGGCCACTTGGAATGTGACCTCTTCGGACCTGTAATTGTCCGGCGAGCCGAACACTACGTCTAGTGTGATTTTTCCTATGCAGTGTACTTCTCGACTAGGGATTATTCCCTTGAAGGTTGTGCTGCTTCGCTCAATGCAGCTCCAGTCAATTTCATTTTTTGAAGGGTTTCCTCGTAAATGAGGTTTAATCTGCTGCCGCCATCCATGAGTACCTTGGTAAGACGAAAGCCGTCCACTATCGGACTGAGGACCAATGCGGCTGGTGCTCGAGCTGTTCAGAATTTAGGCTCATCGCTGGCATTGAAGGTGATGGCCGTGTCGCTCCATGGATTTGTTGTTGCTACTTGGTAGACTTCGGCGAGGCTGCGGATTGTTCGTTTCCGCATGTTATTTGATGTGAAAGTCTCGAAGACTGTTAATACCGTACTGGTACTGCTGGGCTGGTTGCCCGGGGCTAGAAAGCCTTCGCCACTTTTGGCCACCTGCCGTAGTATCCAACATGTTCGAAGGCTATGTGTTGGAGTGGCGCCCTCCGTACTGTGGATTTTGCAGGGTCCGTTGAGCCATGCCTCTAGTACGGTTCCGTGCCCTTTAGGGTTTTTTTGCTTTTTGGTTTTTAACCCAGGTGCTTGAGTATGACGCACCCTTTTATTTCGGACTGGGGTTGTATTCAGGGCCGGATTGTCCCAAAACCTAGTTTTGGTTTTCCAGACACTCTCCATTGCACAATATTTTTGTACAATGGTCGCTAGGTCGGCGAAGCGTGTAACTTCATGACGACTTATGGCATTCATGATTCCCTTGTCCGTGCAGTTGTTGCGAAAAATTGAAATCGTGCTTTCTTCACGGCAGTCCTTTATCCTGTTCATAACCAGGAGGAATCTGGCCCAGTAATGATGCACTGTTTCATCGGGCTCTTGCCGTATTTGAGATAGATCAGTTATGTTTGGGTGGGCGGGTGGAATTAAATTCGGAACCCCGCCAGATCTGAGGCTCAAAGGCCAAGAAGTTTCCAGATTTGGAAGCTTAGTTTGTTGGATGTTCTCCGACAAATCTGGTCCGATGCCTGACTTTAGGTTCAGTTTTTGATTGACGTCCGTCCCTCCGCGGGAATCTGGCATGGAGGGATCGGTAATCCGGACATAGCTAGTTTTTAACATAGAAGAAGAGTCGCCGCATTGTTCCTCTACCACAACAACGTGGTGGGTAGCCTGGGGAGAGTTAATTTCTCTTAGATCGGTTTTAAGACCAATCTGATCGTAGTCTGTAGCGACTCCCAGGGCGGCGATGCGATCCAAGAGCTCGTTTACGGAGGAGAGCTCAATCGGATCTAGCTTCTCAGCGAATTCCAAGCTGACGTGAAGATCGCTTTTGATGACCTGAGAGGTCATCGTCGGGGCAGTGGCCGAACAGGCGGTCATAAGAAAACAACCTAGCCGGATAGTTTGGCCGGCGGCCAAAGCTGCCTTGACGACGGCGCCGTCTTTAAAGATGGGAAAAGGCATCCTTCCTGATTGCGACGGCACAGAGGAACTCTCAATTAAAGCACCAATGTCGGGTTTCAAAACTGGCGGATCTCGGGTAGGGGGTCCCGAACTGTGCGTCTAGGCGGATGGTAACAGGAGACAAGGGACACGATGTTTTACCCAGGTTCGGGCCCTCTTGATGGAGGTAAAACCCTATGTCCTGCTTGATTAATATTGATGATGTGTGTTACAAGAGTAGATCTACCACGAGATCAAGGAGGCTAAACCCAAGAAGCTAGCCTATGGTATGATTGTTGTTCGTCCTACGGACTAAAGCCATCCGGTTTATATAGACACCGGAGAGGGCTAGGGTTACACAGAGTCGGTTACAATGGTAGGAGATCTACATATCCGTATCGCCAAGCTTGCCTTCCACGCCAAGGAAAGTCCCATCCGGACACGGGACGAAGTCTTCAATCTTGTATCTTCATAGTCTTGGAGTCCGGCCGATGATAATAGTCCGGCTATCCGGACACCCCCTAGTCCAGGACTCCCTCACCGCCTTTCTTTTTAACACTAGTACTCCTAGTACGTACATACTTATCCTGTTTGGGTCTAGCCCTTGCATTGCCACACTTCTCCACACATTTTTGCCAAGCTTGCCTAAAGTTTTCAAAATGAAAAGGAGGTACACTTGTGCACGGCTGTCGCGATCGCACCGCACCCTCACATGGTCGCTCATGCACGCCGCGGTCGCACCGCACCCTCACAAAGTCGCTCCTGCACGCCGCAAACCCAACCAAGGGAACGCACCCTCAGTGACACATGCTATCGTACGTGAACAAACCAAACTCAGCCATCCTACCGCTGACACATAATTTTTGTTTATAGAGTATTTTTATCCAACCGCATGTTGGGGAGTATCCGTACGGCCCGTACGGTGGTCTGTTGGGGAAGAAGAAGAGGTGAGGAAGAAGGGTTAGGAGACGCAGGATATTCATCCAACCTCCTGAAATGGTAGACTGACCCAAGTCAGGCGACTTGCATAACAATATATGTTTTTACACAGCAAAAGATCCATAAAAACAACAACATAAAGAAAAACTATCACTGCTCGCGGAATGAGACATCCTCGTCGTCTTTGGTTGCCAGCGTGAACCAGCCGTAGCTGCCGACGTGTGTCTCCGCACTGTGGTTGTCCTCGGCCTCTAGCTACTCGTCCACGCAGAGCGTGTGGGCGCTCTTCATGGACGGGAGCACAACCCGGTTCAATTCGAGGACGTCCGGTTCCGCATGCAAGAGGGCCTCGATGGCAGCGGCATCCGCGCGCTCCGCGTCGAGTCGAGCCTCCGCCGCCCGGTTCAAGTCCAGGACGTCCGGCTCCGCCTGCAGGAGGGCGTTGATGAGAGCGGCATCCGCGCGCTCCGCGTCGAGTTGAGCCTCTGTCGCCCGGTTCAAGTCCAGGACGTCCGGTTCCGCCTCCAAGAGGACCTCGATGGCAGCGGCATCCGCACGCTCCGCCTCAAGTTAAGCCTCCGCCGCTCGGCTCACATCCACGACATCTGGTTCCGCCTGCAGGAGTGCCTCGATGGCAGCGGCATGCGCGTGCTCCGAGTCAAGTTGAGCCTCTGCCTCCTGGTCCTCCTTTAGTATCGTCATGTTAAACCGCTGGTCCACCTGCACCATGGGGGACTCGGATGCCGGCACGAAGTCGACGTCCATCGTCTCATACCCATTGGGGGCCTTCTGCACCGCGACCTCCGCCATGAACATTGGATCGGCTTCCTCCTCCTCGTAGCTTGGCTCCAGAGAACTCAGGGATTGGCCCGCCGCAAAGAGAGCTTGGGAACGGAGGTCTGTGGCGCCGACCGCCGCCGCGATTTCTGCGCGGCGCTCTGGCGTCACCATCTTGTAGTAAGTGATCTTGCGGCGCACCATGGATTTCTGGTGAACTAAGGGATGCTTGATGCGGGCTAGGGGATCGAAAGGTGGGGGAATAGGCTGGAGATTAGGTGTGGTTTTAGGGCAGTGGCTGGCGTAGGCCGAGTAGCGAAGGTTCTGGTGTGAATAGTGGTTCCGGTGACGACCAGTCAATCGGTTTTGACTGTACATCGCTCTTGTCGCGTTCGCGTTGCAGCCCGGCACACTGGACCCTCCATGTCGTTCACCAAATGGAATGCACTTCGTCTCGCGTTTTTGCTCGCTTGTGGGACCGCGGTTGAAAGCAAACCAACGTCCCTCCCCCTCCCCCGCCCGCGTCATTTATACTACCACTCCCTCCGTTTTATGCGGAGTATATAAAAACAGAGGGAGTATACTACGGATGAGGATCCCCTGACGTGGCCGAACCCATTGAGTAACTGGCATGTGGGGCCTAGCAAGCATGGGTCCACCAGTAAGTGACCGAAAGGGAGGGTAAGGCAGGGATACCTACGTCAGAGGATCCACTTCCACTACTACTCCCTCCTTCCATTTAATATACATGGCCTAATGCGTTTTTCGAGGCTAACTTTGACCAAATGTTAGAGTAATAATATATGACATGCAACTTACACAAAGCATACGGTCAAATTTGTTTGTGAAAGGAGCTTCCAATGATATAATTTTCACATTATACATTTCATGTACTATTAATCTTGTCAATAGTCAAATGCTGTTTTGAAAAATGCATTAGAGCATGGTTAATAATATAGCCAGTCGATGGCTATGAGGGATTGCCATGTCATCTATAGCCATCATCTATTATATGCACTCATACAGTAGTGTGGGCTATAAGGTTGGCTATTTCCCGCAATTTTTTTATAAGGTTGGCTATTGTATTAGTACTTTTTTCCATCTCCTCTCTATCTCTTTCTTCATATTTATTGTATTTAATTAGGAATGCGCATATAGCTAGGCTCTTGCATGCGAGCTCACTCCCCTTACTTTTTCACATGTCTCTCCTCCACATAGGCCCTATATAAATGGAAGGAGGAAGTACTACTATGAGCACTGCATACTCTAGTACAGATGTTGTTAGTACTCCACTAGTACTATTGGACAGGGAGCTTAAAAAAAGTTACTATTGGACTGGCTATACGTGGCGAAATCCTAGTAGGAAGAGCATGCGCTAGAACAAGCACATTCACATGGTTGAAAACAAATTGGAAACCATCTCGAGTACAAATCTAGGAGTACGTACGAATCTAACAATATTGATTGGGCGTTGTTGAATGTTGATACTTTTTTGATCAAAGTAGAGATACTTTGACTACACATAAAAATTATATGTAAACTAGAAAGGATTGGAGGTAGTATATTGTACGTTCAAAAACGAAACAAACATTGAATACCCTTTATATATGATTTGCGGATGCTATGATCACCGGTTCAAAATTTTGAATCCGCCTTAGGTATCACGTGCCCCCACTCGTTCTCTCTCGATTTGATCTCGGGGTCCGGAGATCGATTGAAAGAGGACTAGGGTGGGTACAATATGTTCATTTCGCTTATGAACGTACAATACACTCCCTTTGATCCCCACAGA
>NC_041387.1:605528649-605618264 GCF_002162155.2 Triticum dicoccoides | reverse complement strand
CCCCGCGGGTCATTTCTATCATAGAAATAGACCAAACCTTTATCTCCTTGCACGACACACAATTGATCTCTGAGCATCAATCGATCTCGTCAACATGTGTCGGGGCATGAACCGAATGCGATGTCAAAACTAAGACGTGAAGCGACACGTAGTGGAGGCAAATTGAAACTTTAAACGAACCATTTTTTTGTATGCATGTCGAACAAATTACAACATTGGAAATACAAGCATGGTCTAGGCCCACATGCGAATGATACTCGGCGGAATGTTCAAATGAGGCATGCGGGAGGATGGACTCGACCGGAGGGTGACATGATCGATGGCGAAGAGGGTTGGAGAGGAATGAGAAATAAGCAAATGCCAGATGATTATACTTGAATGGCTCAAATAAACAATAAGTTGTCTCACTTGGCCTACATAGTGAAATGCCTAATGCGCAGCACAGAGCACTGACGCTCGAATATGGCCGGGAAAACAGGGAAACCAACATGTGGGGCACACCCATCGGGTTGACGTAGCGCAGACTAGTCCAATGGAGGAGATGGCCCACAACCTCCTCGCCACCAACGACAGTTCATGTGGGTCGTGGCGGCCAACAATGTGGCGCAGCTCCAGCACCTCCTCTGGACATGGCGACAGCGGTGAGCGACACACTCATCGTCGCTAGACGCGGTCATTTTTAGTGTGCGGAGGGTGGTGTTAGTGCTGTGGCACGACCAACAGTATGTTTGGTTTGTGCCCAAGGTTGCTCCATCAAAGCATTGGGTAGCCAAAATTTTGGTTGAGGTTTTGGTTGCCCATGATTTGGCCGACATTGGCAAGAAAAATGAACTAGAGTTGGCAAGAGTTCATTGGCATGCCAAAAAAATGGCAGCCATCCAAACAAGGACCAATCTTTGGGTCATGACCAAAATTTTGGGAACGTGCACTTGGCCACAATCCAAACACACCCCAACACCCGGCTTGTCGAGGAAGCATGGGGCGCCGCAACACGTCCGCGGAGTGGTGTAGTGCGGCCAACTGCATCCTCAGAACCTGAGACCATGCCGGGTCGTCTTGCTTTTTCAATGACATGCGGGGATCGCATGTGAGAAAAGGGCATCTCCAACGTTGCCACGACCGCAGCTGACTACCCTGTCACACCAAAAACCCTCGTCCCTCGCGCCATCGCGCGGTGGGTTCCTAGCCGGCGCCAGCTGCCCGCATTCATGTCGTCCATTCGTATGCCGTCCTTAAGAGGCTCGGTGCCCGAGGAACCAACTCCGGCGACTTGATGACGCACCTGGATGCTTGGCCTCACCGGAATGCGCTACTTAAAGCGGCAACACCCAGCTAACCTCCACACCATAGCGCATCGTCCTCCTACCTGGCACCACACCCGCCATGACCGCAAGCGCGAACGCTCTGCAGGAGAGCTTGTCTTCGGGGATGAAGCTCGAGGTCGCCGCCCTCGCTCAAGTCGCCTCTCACGACGCAATAGCGGCGTAGCCGGACGCGGACGCGACCGCACAAGCGGTGATCACGCTGGCGGCCGACGACGCGAGCACCATCAGCCACACGTCCTACTTGCCACCGTCCAAGGTCCGGCACCGCCGAGGTCAGGGACTCCTCCGAGGATGAGTAGGGCATGGGAGGTGGCAGGGCATGGTGTGCCAACTGGCTGGTCCATATCCGTGTTCTACTCTTCCTACCCGGAGACCGCACCTTCACTTCACGGGTCTTGAACCCCGCCCTCGTACATAGAGACTGCAGATGGAGGATGTGAGTCGCCACCGTAGAATAGGTTTAGGGTCGGGTTTATTTTATTTTTCTATCCTATAGAAGTTCAAAATGGAATGAAAATCTGCCGTGTTTGCATTAATCTCGGCCGGTGTATATGAACTTTCACAATAATATAGTATATTGTAGGAGTACTAGCAAGATGCCCGTGTGTTGCACGGAAGATCGAGATCTTGTGGGAGAAAACTATGAACGAGGGAAGGCCTTATCTGCAAATGTGGAGAGGAGTGCGGGTAAATTGTCATAGTTTCCTTCCTATCCATTAGAGATAGATCGGACGGCCTATATTGCAGGATGACAGGCACACCATCATCACCAACTCTGCTTTTTATTAAACCGAGACAAAGCTAACACGCAAAGTAAAATAAAAACATAGGGTCTATACATACACAATTTATCTTAGGCACTCCAATAGTACGTCCACTACACATTCACACATTTAACATATTGCTACATCTACGGGAACCTACGAAAGGGTTAACGTAAATTGCCTCTCTCTCTCCTCCCCTGATTTTCTTGGTGGTGGGCCCCTCCCTCCCCCAGTCTACAATCAAAAGCTCACACGTTTCACATTACCTTAATTACATAACTGGGATTACATAGGTGTAGCATTACTCGTCCTAAAAAACCCAACTAAGCCAACCTCCCAGCATATCATGCGGGAAAAGACCCGGCCGCGCCTTTTTAGTCGGGATTACCGGATTACTAGTAGTAGTATTGATTGATCGCGCGAAGCAACAAGTTTTTTTTGAGGGGGTGAAGCACCTAGTTTAAAAGGAAGAAAGGAGGTACACTCACAACACTCCTGTCGCGGTCGCATTGCACCCCACACACGTTCGGTCCTGCACACGGCTCACGCAAACGGAACACGCTTTGGCTTGCCTCTTCACTGACACGTGGGACTGCACTTGGAGAAACCAACCATGCGCCAAACTCCCCCCGCCCACCACGCGAAAATCCTCCCTCCCCCTACCCAAAAATTCCCCCAAATCCTAGATTCAACCGCCCTTCGGCCAACTAGCTAATAATATTCCCCAAACCCCCCTCCCCCCATCCCCCTCCACTCCATTCGCTCCGCCAAAGCCGCCCTCCCCGCAGCGCTGATATGTCGGCGCTACGGTTCATCGAGGGGACGCGACAATCCTCTCGCTCCCACAATATGCTCTCGTAGACTGCCATCCTCTAGTCGCGCCGCCACCACTGGCGACGTTCTTGTGGAGGCGCACGACAGTCAGCACCGCCATCGCTAGCAACGTTCATGTGTAGACGCACGACAGTCAGCTCCTCCCATGGTACGCGCATTCTAGACTAAGGCCCCGTGCATGTCGGTGTAGCGCTGAATGTTAGCTGATAGACGCTGTTAATCTCACTGTTTGCCGAACTAGTTTACAGTCAATATGCTCTGCTTAAGAAGCTTCCTTACCCCGTTCTGTACTCAATCTGCTTAGCTGAGATGGCATGCCAAGACCGATTAGTTGCTGAAATATCCTGCCGTATATTTATTGCGACGTAGATTGCCATGGTCTAGTAGCCAATCTGTTAGGTGAAATAGCTCTACACCGTTCTATACTCGATCTTTGTTGCTGCGATGGCCTTCGATAGTTTGATGGCTGTGTGCTCGACCTCATTGACTGCTGAAACAACCTGCCATAATTTAGCACTCAAATCTGTTTGCTGCATTAGCTTTACATATATTTCGTTACTTAGATCTGCTCGTCCAAATATCTTGCCATAGCTTTAGACATCAACCTAGGTATTTTTTTTCTGGACTTCATAAAAAAAGCATATATGGTTTTCCTATAATATCTAGTAGAAGAACTAATTTGTATGTCTAACAGATGGACATGACTTGGATAACTTCTGCTCGAAGATTCTCCGCTGCATATGTCAAGGGGGTTGAAAATTCATGAACTTTATCAGAGCAAGGTACAGTGGTCCGAAATCAGATGTGGTCTGCCTTGTGTAGCAGTTTTATGAATTCAGTTACAAGACCCCAGTTAACTGTGCAAAATCATCTACACTTGTATGGGATGTCAGTCACATATACTAGGTGTGTTCATCATGGTGAAACTGTGAAGGTCAATGTTATTGACTACGTGGAAGCAGCATATCACCATCTTGATCTGCCTGATGCTCAGGTGGAAGAGGAGAGGGAGGAGGTGGTGGCGGAGCTAGTGAGTTTGACCAACATTGAAACAATGCTACGAAATGCTCGTGCATTCCGTGAACTTTCACCTGCAGAAGAAAAACGGTGGGCCCACATGTTGGAACAATGCAACATGGCTGTCACCCCAGGAAATAAGCTGTCAGTATTCTCAGCTATTGTCACCTTTCTTCAGGTGAAGACATCTGAGTGGATGACCAACAAATCATTCGATGTGATGTTGATTGCTTTCCGCAAATATTTCCCAGATGCGTCTGAGCTGCCACACACCTACAGTAAAATGAAGAATTTCCTTCGTGCAGTTGGAATTGGATATGATATGATCCATGTTTGTAAGAATAATTGTGTTCTGTTCCGAAAGGATTATGCCAACTTAAGTGAATGCCCGAAATGCAAATCATCGAGATGGAAAGATGGCGATGCTGTGAAGAGGATTCCTCGTAATGTACTGAGACATTTTCCAGTTATACCAAGATTGCAGAGGTTGTTTCATGATGCTGAAACAAGAGAGGCTGTACTGTGGCATTCTAGGAACTAGGAGTACAGAGATCAGAATGTAATGAGCCATCCATCTCATGGTAGTGAGTGGAAAAGCTTCAATCATAAACACAAAAAGTTTGCTGCTGACCCGAGAAACATTAGACTTGGCTTAGCTTCAGATGGATTTAACCCATTTGGCCACCAGAGCGCCACATATAGCATCTGGCCAGTGCTTGTTATCCCTTATAACATGCCTCCAAATGTCTGCACCAAAGAATCAAACTACATGATGGCCTTGCTCAACCCAGGTCCAAAATGTCCTGGAAAGGATTTTGATGTGTTCATGGAGCCTCTTGTGGAGGAACTTCAACATCTATGGAGGGGTGTTCTCACTCGAGACCTATATAGCAGCCCACCAGCTGATTTCTTTCTGCGTGCTGTTATAATTTAGTGCATCCATTATTATCCGGCTTTGGGCACTATGTCAGGGCGAACGACACATGGTTACAATGCATGCGTTCGCTCTAATAGTAATCCGTTGTCTTACGCTATACTTAGCAAGATCTGTTACATTGGAGATTGCCATTTCCTTGCCAAGGACAAGCCATATCCTAGAAAATACCGAAGACATGTGTTCAATGCAAAGCATGAAAACCGTGATGCGCCAAAGAGGCTCACCGCCGATGAGTTGCAAGTGAATTAGAGAAGGTCAGGCATATTACACCAGGAAACCATCCTGGTAATGGTAGCGGGAAAAGGAAGTGTGGCAAGGAAGAAGAGAGATTATTGTTTACCCATAGGTCCACTTTGTGGGACTTGGAGTATTGGAAAGATTTGGATCTGCGGCATAATCTTGATGTGATGCACATCGAGAAAAATATATGTGACAACATTATCGGCACACTTCTTAATATTGAAGGCAAGACGAAAGAATCCTTAAAATCTAGGATTGATTTGACACACCTGGGCATCAAAAAGGATTTGCAGGTGCAAGATGAAGGTAAACCATGGGATATGGCACCAGCTGTGGACAAGGTAAAAAGAAAAGAATTCTGCGAGGTCCTGTCACATGTGAGATTCCCACATGGCTTTGCTTCCAACCCTGAAAGGAGAGTCAGTGCAGATGGAAACAAGGTACAATGGTTGAAAACTCATGACTGCCACATCCTACTTCAAAGGGTTTTACCTGTTATTCTTAGAGGATTGGGCTGCCCTGACTTATATAGAGCAGTTGCAGAGTTGGGACAATTCTTCAGGGAACTCCACAGTAGAAATATCAGGATAGATGCTTTGAAGCGTCCTAGAGACACGATACCAACTATCCTATGCGACCTTGAGAAGATATATCCTCCAGCCTTCTTTGATGTGATGGTGCATTTGGTTTTTCATCTACCTGATGAGGCACTACTTAGAGGTCCAGTACAGTATGGCTGGATGTACCCTACTGAAAGGTGGCTAGGCACTTTAAAGGGCTATGTTAGGAACAGAGTTAGACCCGAGGGTTCCATTGCAGAGGCCTACATTGCTACAGAAGCGTTGACATTCTGCTCAAAATACATTGAAATAGCTAATCAGCTTAGCAAAGAGGTGGGTGAAGACAATCCCGGGCTCAATGTTTTCGATTATTTTGTTCGAGTTACAGGGAATAGTCGACAAGAGGACAAACCTAAAGTTTTGGACAAAATGGTTTGGTATGTGTTGAATAATTGTCCTGAGATACTACCTTATATCAAGTAAGTGCTAAGTACTGCATCTTATATATCGTAATCTACTAAACTTGCAGCACATTCTTATATAGTTAGATGTTTGACACGATCACTATGTTGTGCAGCATCTACAAAAGGAGTTACTGCCACAAATCCAAGAAACATTGACAAACTGGTTATGGCAGGATTTGCAAAATGGTTCAAGAGCCATGTAAGCTTTTGAATTGCATTGTCCGTTTTTTTAATATATTGAGTACATAAGATGATCAGCTTTTCTATTTTCTAACCATAGTTTAAGAAGATGCGGGAGGATGGGCATGCATTTGATGATGCCCTTTACTCACTAGCAATGGGTCCTGATACTCGGGTAAGACATTATGAATCTTGCATTGTTGGAGATGTGCGCTACAACACCCTTGCACGAGATGAAGGCAGGAAGACACAAAACAGTGCCATCATGAACACGGATACGCATGACAAAGACACAACTGAAATGTATGCTAACATAACAGACACCGTTCAGTTGTAGTATATCTCCAGTTTCGAGGATCATTGGTGTGTAGTTCTGTTGTGTTGTCGTTGGTATAACCTGTTTTCTAGGATCGCAAAACCCAGAGCTGATGATTATTTCAAATCCATCAATGTCAAGGCGGCGTACTAGACCAATGAGCCTTTTATTTTGGCAAATCAAGCAACATATATATTTTTCTTGGAAGACACATTTGCACGTAGCGATGACTGGAGAGTATTGCAAAGGTTTGAGCAGAGGAATTCGTTTAATGAAGTTGCACAACAAGATGATGCTTACACTGCTCCTAATGTACAAGATAACACAGATGTTCATAATATCTTTGAGAACCATCACGTCAATGACGCCGGCGAGAAGATTGCCTGTCATGCTGTGGACATACAAGAGTTGATCAAGAAGAAGAAAACGTTCGAGGATGTTGAGGACAAAGAAGAAGATGACACCGTGGGGAATTATGATTCAGACTGATACACATGGCGAAGATGTTGACGCTGCTGCTGCGGATGATGATGACATTGCTTTTGTCGTATTTTCCTATCAGAAGACGTTTTTTATCTACTATGTGAAATTGTGTTTGCTATGACAACTGAAACCTGATGAACATGTTGTTTAGTATTTTGCTGTGAGAACATCACTTGTTATGTATGCTGATTTGTGTTTGGTGATTGTATGACGACTAAAACATGATGACATTGTTGTTTTGTTGTACTCATATTTGGCTGTGAAACTTGAATTTGATGACATAGTTTGCTGTTGGACTGCAATTTGCTCGACGTCTTCGAATGAGAACAAAGCTGACCCGACCGGGCCTCTGCTAATTTATTTATTTATTACCAAAAGGGCCTCTGCTATTTATTTATTTATTTATGAGCAAAAGGGGATACCCCCTGATTTCCGTTAATAGAAATCATTAGATGTTCACAACACTACGCCCAGCCTCCTACACAGGTTTCATTCATTACTAGTTTCAGCAAAGTGCTCATGTCATAGCCACTGAATACATCACGAGTGCTACACACACTGCAAATAAAGAGACAATCATCCTACAGAGCACATCATTTTTCCCATTATCTTTACAAGCTCTTTCATCTCCTCATTGATGTCAAGGCCGTTCAGCAGCTGTTGCTTGGACACAAAGCTTATCCCTACAAAATCATATAGTTTGGCCATGCTTCATTTTCATCACACAAAAATGCTCCCATCATGCACAACCCCGATGACAAGATGAGCAATTAGTTCATACTTTTTAACGCGCTTCAGCCTTTTCAACCCTCACGCAATACATGAGCACAAGCCATGGATATAGCACTATAGGTGGAATAGAATATAATGGAGGATATGTGGAGAAGACAAAAAAGGAGAAAGTCTCACATCGACGCGGCTAATCAATGGGCTATGGAGATGCCCATCAATTGATGTCAATGCGAGGAGTAGGGATTGCCATGCAACGGATGCACTAGAGCTATAAGTGTATGAAAGCTCAAACTGAAAACTAAGTGGGTGTGCATACAACTTGCTTGCTCATGAAGACCTAGGGCATTTGAGGAAGCCCATCGTTGGAATATACAAGCCAAGTTCTATAATGAAAATTCCCACTAGTATATGAAAGTGACAACATAAGAGACTCTATATATGAAGAACATGGTGCTACTTTGAAGCACATGTGTGGAAAAAGGATAGTAACATTGCCCCTTTTTTCTTTTCTTTTTCTTTTTTTTCTTTTTTGGGTGGGCTTCTTTGGCCCCCTTTTTTATTTAGGCTTCTTTGGCCTGTCCTTTTTTTTCTTTTTTTTTCTTTTTCTTTTTTTTCATGGGGCAATGCTCTATAATGATGATCATCACACTTTTATTTACTTACAACTCGATATTACAACTCGATACTAGAACAAAGATATGACTCTATATGAATGCCTCCGGCGGTGTATCGGGATGTGCAATGATCTAGCGTAGCAATGACATCAAAAAACGGACAAGCCATGATAACATCATGCTAGCTATCTTACGATCATGCAAGGCATTATGACAATGAATGCTCAAGTCATGTATATGATGATGATGGAAGTTGCATGGCAATATATCTCGGAATGGCTATGGAAATGCCATGATAGGTAGGTATGGTGGCTGTTCTAAGGAAGATATAATGAGGCTTATGTGTGATAGAGCGTATCATATCACGGGGTTTGGATGCACTGGCGAAGTTTGCACCGACTCTCGAGGTGAGAAAGGGCAATGCACGAACCGAAGAGGCTAGGAATGATGGAAAGGTAACAGTGCGTATAATCCATGGACTCACATTAGTGATAAAGAACTCATATACTTATTGCAAAAGTTTATTAGCCCTTGAAGCAAAGTACTACTATGCATGCAGCTAGGGGGATAGATTGGTAGGAAAAGACCATCGCTCGTCCCCGACCGCCACTCATAAGGAATACAATCAAAGAAACACCCCATGCTTCAAATTTGTCACACAACGGTTACCATACGTGCATGCTACGGGACTTGCAAACCTAAACACAAGTGTCTCTACAATCCACAACCACCCACTAGCATGACTCTAATATCACCATCTTTATATCACAAAACTATTGCAATGAATCAAACATATCATATTCAGCGATCTATAAGTTTTATGTAGGATTTTATGACTAACCATGTGAATGACCAATTCCTGTCATCTCTCTAAATTGATATAAGTGAAGCAAGAGAGTTTAATTCTCTCAACAAAAGATATGCCCACGCTCTAACAAGTATAAGTGAAGCAAAATAGCATTCTACAAATGGCGGTTTTCTATGTGAAGAGAAACATGCAATCCAAACTTCAAATGATATAAGTGAAGCACATGAAGCATTCTATAAAGCCATACTCAAAAGATTTAAGTGAAGTGCAATGAGCATTCTATAAATCAACCAAGGACTATCTCATTACCAGCATGGTGCATAAAAGAAAAATGAAAACTAAATGCAAAAGATGCTCCAAGACTTGCACATATTGCATGAACGAAACGAATCCGAAAACATACCGATACTTGTTGAAGAAAGAGGGGATGCCTTCCGGGGCATCCCCAAGCTTAGACGCTTGAGTCTCCCTGAATATTTACTTGGGGTGCCTTGGGCATCCCCAAGCTTCATTTCTTGCCTCTCTTCCTTTTCCTCATATCGAGACCTCCTCGATTAGACACTTCATCCATGCAAAACTTAAACAGAAAACTTGGTAAGATCCCTTAGTATAATAAAGCAAATCACCACTCTAAGTACTATAGCAAACCAATTCATATTTTGTTTTTGCATTGTGTCTACTGTAATATAACTTTTCCATGGCTTAATCCACTAATATAAATTGATAGATTCATCAAAAGAAGCAAACTATGCATCAAAAACAGAATCTGTCAAAAACAGAACAGTATGTAGCCATATGAACATTCACCATACTTCTGGTACCCCACAAATTCTACCAAAATTGTGAAAAATAAACAATTTGTACAGAAAGGCAGTGCAAAAGGAATCAGAACCATTTGACATTCCAGCAAAGAAATATAAAATCGAGCACTACAGCATTGTAAACATCCTAAAGGCAAACCTTGGCACATTATTTTTATAATATGACAGATCGTACAAGGGGATAATTATTTTTGATGAAAAGTTTCTGAAATCAAGATCCACAAAGTTTCCGTGAGCATGAACAAAGTTCAAGGAGCTCTCCCACTTCAACAATGCTTGTCTCTCTCACTTTCACTTTCCTTTTTGAAAAGTTTTGGGTTCCCCCTTTATTTTTTGTTTTTAAACTATATAAAAGCACTCAACAGAAATAAATGACTCTCTAAAACTTCTGGGTTGTCTCCCTGGCAGTGCTTTCTTTAAAGCCATTAAGCTAGGCATATAGTGCTCAAGTAATGGATCCACCTGGATCCCAAGGTATATCAAAGCCAATTTTAATTAACAATGATTTGTAATTTAGTAGTGAGCACAAAGTAACATATATCATGCAACAACGAAGTCTAACTCTCTTTCTATGCATCGGCATGTCATAAAAGAACAATTCATGCACACCAAGTAAAGGCCAATGCATAGTATAAACAATTTCTTGCAATTTTATCATATTGGAAACATAGAGAGGTGGAGATATAGTTCATCTATCATAGTAATTGCAAGTAGGAGCAGAAAGCACATGAATATTATAACTATAAAAATCATCATGTGTAGTAGTAAAAGGCAACTCATCAATATAATCCTTAATAAGCACAAACTTCTCTGATATAGTGTAGTCGGGATAATTCAAAAAGATAATAGGACTATCATGCGTGGGTACAATAGCAACAATTTCATGTTTAACATAAGGAACTATAGCAAGTTCATCTCCATAAGCATAATTCATATTGGCATCTTGGCCACAAGCATAGCAAGCATCATCAAAAAGGGATATTTCAAACAAATTCAAGGGATCATAGCAATCACCCTTCGGTAAGCACGAAGGGGAATTAAACAATGTATGAGTTGAAGAGTTACTCTCATTAGAAGGTGGGCACTGGTGATCAATCCGCTCTTCCTCCTTTTGTTCTTCGCTCTCCTCATCATCTTTTTTATCCAATGAGCTCACAGTTTCATCGATTTCTTCTTCCATAGCTTCCTGCAAAATATTAGTCTCTTCTTGGACAGCGGAGACTTTTCTCAATAAACGCATCAATATTGTAGTTATATTCATAATTTTCATAGCAATATTTCAATATGGCATAATTTTCAGGCCTATAAACATCATCATCAAAAGTTTCATACTTTTCAAACAAAGATTCAATTTCATAGGCACCCTTAAAAGCAACGAATGCTTCTATTTGTTCCACATCATAGTAATCATATATACCATTAGCATAAGAAGCTAATGTTTCATTATCATTAAATTTGCATGAAAAGGGAAGGTGTGGAGCCTTCATCCTAGAGCAACAAGTAATATCATATCTCAAGCATAGTTGCCTAGCATACCAATACAACATGTAAATTTGATCATATAATAGTTTCCCGTTTTGTGTCAAGCGATAATCCCTAAAGTATTCACGTTGATCCAACGTGTCTCCCATAACATAATTGAATGGGGTTTTCTCAGGATTATCAAAGTAGTACATAATTTCTTTCACATAACGAGCATCGAGGGTTTTAGGAGGTTCCCCATCTCCATGCGTATCAAGTACACCTAAGTTTTTTGGTATTTCCTGTTCCATATCCATAACTAAAGATAGAGAACAACTTAGAACAGCAAATAAAAATTACTTAGTGATAAAGCAAACAAGCACACACGAGAATATTCACCACATGCTATGACTCGCCGGCAACGGCGCCAGAAAAAGGTCTTGATAACCCGCAAGTATACGGGATAGTTGTAGCCTCTTTCGATAAGTAAGAGTGTCGAACCCAACGAGGAGGTAAAGGTAGAACAAATACTCTCTCAAATCCTATCGGCCACTGATACGACTCTACGCACGCTTGACGTTCGCTTTACCTAGAACAAGTATGAAACTAGAAGTACTTTGTAGGTGTTGTTTGATCGGTTTGCAAGATAATAAAGAAAACGTAAATATAAACTAGGGGCTGTTTAGATAAAGATGCAATAAAGTAAGTATAGAGAGTGTGGAAAAGTGGTGGTAGGAGTTGTGGAATTGTCCCTAAGCAATTGACTATGTTACTAGACCGGTAATCACTATTGCAATTCTATTTGAGGGAGAGGCATAAGCTAACATACTTTCTCTTCTTGGATCATATGCACTTATGATTGGAACTCTAGCAAGCATCCGCAACTACTAATGATCATTAAGGTAAAACCCAGCCATAGCATTAAAGTATCAAGTCCCCTTTATCCCATACACAAACAACCTACTTACTCGGGTCCATGCTTCTGTCACTCACGCCACCCACCATAAGCAAATCATGAACATATTGCAAACCCTACATCGGGAATCCCTCACGCTTGCGCGACACGGAGAGCAACATAGGACAACACCAATAATAAAACATGCAACTCAAACCAATCATAGCAATTCATCAATCACCGATAGGACAACGAAAATCTACTCAGACATCATTGGATAATAATATGAAGCATAAAGCACCATGTTCAAGTAGAGGGTACAGCGGGATGCGAGAGAGTGGACTGCTGAATATAGATGGGGGAAGGTGATGGAGATGTTGGTGAAGACGATGGAGGTGTTGGTGTAGATCGCGATGATGATGATGGCCCTCGGCAGTGTTCCGGCGCCACCGGAAGCAAGGGGGAGAGAGCCCCCCTTCTTCTTCTTCTTCCTTGACCTCCTCCCTAGATGGGAGAAGGGTTTCCCCTCTGGACCTTGGCTCCCATGGCGTGGGAGGGGAGAGAGCCCCTCTGAGATTGGATCTGTCTCTCTATCTCTCTTTGTTTCTGCGTTCTGGGATTCTGCCCTGGCACCGTTTCCTTTATATCTGGAGATCCGTAACTCTGATTGGATTGAAACCTTCGCCCAGATCATTTTCCAAAAATTAGCTTTCTTGTGGCCAAAGATGGGCATCAACCGCCTTACGAGGGGCCCAGGAGGGTGGGGGGCGCGCCACCCTGGAGTGGGCGTGGGCCCCTGTCTCGTGGCCACCTCGGGCACCGTCTCGCGTTGATTCTTCCTCCCAAAAATCACAAATATTCCAAAATAATTCTCCGTCCGTTTTTATCCCGTTTGGACTCCATTTTATATGGGGTTTCTGCGAAACAGAAAACATGCAACGGATAGGAACTGGCACTGGGCACTGGATCAATATGTTAGTCCCAAAAAATAGTATAAAAAGTTGCCAAAAGTATATGAAAGTTGAATAATATTAGCATGGAACAATAAAAAATTATAGATACAACGGAGACGTATCAGATGGCGAGGCTGGATCTGCTGAGGCTAGAGCAGGAGGCTGGGTGGGCGGTGGTGGTGGGGTGGGCGATGATGGCGAGGTGGGCGGCGGAGGCGTGATGGGAGGTGGCTCTGCGGGCAATGGTGGAAGCGATGGGGTGGCAGGCATGATGAGACTGGTCAAAGACCCAACTGGGTGACCTAGGAGCGAAACCGAGGCATCGGGCGAGGATATCTCGGCTGACCGGCCCGAAGAAGCAGGATTGACTCGCGGGACCCACTTGTAAGTCGGAGAAGGCGCAGAGTTGGAGCATACCTTGACCCTGTGGCCTAGGCGAAAGCATCTACGACAACAGACTTGTTTGTTGCACGAGATATTATAATAGAGCATAGATAAACAGTTCTGGCATTTCCAAACATTGAACACAATATCATAAATGAGATCATTAACCCTAGCAGAATCCACAAAAGAATCTGGTAGTTGGCCATCCATAACAGCCTGAGCCGATTTCCCAAATGAGGAGTCAGAATAATCCAAAAGGGCTAGAGGTGGTTGGAGTGTAGATTGGGCCGTAACAACACCACCTGAGGCCGGGGAGCCATGCTGGGCCGGCAAGCCATGTTGGGCTAGATAGACCGGTGCAACACAATCACGTGCCACGATATCATGTGACACCTGCAAATCTTTACCTAAGTGGTTAGGTGTAGATCCGTATATGACGGAAGTGTTCCTGGCAGGGACGTTGATCGTTCTGAAAGAGATGGGTGGCGTCGCCACCGTCCACTGGAGGTTGGTCACCGGCGGTGGAGGCATGATCACTTTCTCACGTGGATTCACGTCGTAGCCGGCATCATAAATCGCATCAACACAAGGTTGTGTAGCTGGGTATCTATAACCCTTGCAAGCAGGGTACTGTTGGAACGTGGCAAAAGAAAGATTCTTCCTCAAAGATGAACCCGATCTAATTCAAGATATAGCTAGGGGTTTATGCATAGCAAGCAATACCAAAGTGGCACGCTTTTTGGAGGGACTAACAAGAATCTACTCAGTGTCACACTCCTTTTCCCAGATCTTAAACTCACGATTCCAATTAGGACCACCATTCCCCCAAAGGTGAAAATAACATTTGAATTGTGGGCACGCAAACGATCTCAACTGAAGAATGTAGAGGCCAACTTGCTTGCAGGAGACAATGAAAGAGAATACTTTGTCTTTGATGAGTTGAACCGACAATTCAATGGTCGAACCCCCAATCGCTGATTCCAAAGCAGCCGCCACAGAATCGTCATTAAGATGAAAAATATGTATGCTGAAAGACACAACCATAATGAGATGGCTCGTGTCATCCATGGGATGGATAGATTGTAACGCCCCGAGACCGACGCTTCAGTTGCCCTTCCATTTATTTTAGTTGTTGCTGTGTGGGTTTTGTGTTTGTTGAATTATCATAATTGTTTTGCATATTTCATTCCTATATGTTTATGCCATGATCATGTTGAGTGCCTTGTCATATTTGCTTCTTGCTTCATGAACACCAATGTTTACATTGCATTGTGCCTTTTGTCATTTTGCATTTCATCATAATCATCATGTGCATCGCATTATTCATGATGTTGTCTTGCTCTATGCATGTTGCACGTGACCACACCCCTGGCTATGTCTCTCAAATCAACCCATGCATCAACACCTCCTTCTTCCTTCTTATTCCTTTCATTTTTGCTAGTGCCTTTTTCTGTCCTCCCTAAATGTTCATTCTTTTCCTATAAATCCTGCTACTTGCCTTATACCTCTCTGACAAATTTGATCTCAATTGTACTTGTTCTGGTTGGGTTCAAAAATGGAGCAAGTTTGAATTTAATTCAAACATGATTTATTTTTCTGCCTCTAAAAATGCCCAACTCAATTTTATCAAATTCCACATAACACCAGGGTCCTGAGGATATTTTCATATCTCACACGCCACTCTCCTATCCCTGTGCATTTTGTTTTCTCTGTTTTCTGTTTGAAGAAAAGAAAGAAAGAGAAGAATGCATACAAGAGAGGGGCTTTACCTGGACTCCAGCCTTCTAGCACCGGTTCCATGAGCGTCATCGTCCAGCCCACTAGTGCGCGTCCCCGGCCCGCTCACCACCTCGCAACCTCCCTCTGGTAAAATTCCCACGCTGGCACTGTTTTCACTTCGCCGGGCCCGCTTGCCAGCCTCACCAGTCCGCTCCTTTCTTCCACCTCGATTGTTCTCTTTCTCTCTCTCAGTAACTCGCACAGCCGAGCGAGGCACATGGCCATGGTGGCTGAGCCAGCCGCACCCGCACCCCTATTTAACCCCTCTTGGCGTCCGAGCCCTCCTAGGTTTTCCCTCTTCCCCTCTCGCCGCCGCCACCTCTTTCCCTTCCCTCTGCTTCTTCTTTCACAAATCAGAGGACCGAGAGCAGAGAGATAAACCATCAACGTCCGTCGTTGTTCTCGTGGCTGGAGGGCCTCAAGCTCGTCTTTGACATGTCCTCCTGCACCCCGTCTTCGTCCCCGACCAATTCCGATGGGTGGCTGAACTGGATCGCCTCCACGCCGTCGTCCACATCCATGTCTTCGTCTTCTTCCTCTGCCTCCTCTACGTCATGAACACGGGCGACCAACGCATCCTTCGACCGTCATCGACATCGTACGACTCCAGCAGCACCCCCACGGTGAAGCCCCGTTCCTCCCCATCTCTCTGTCCGGTTCAATTCTGTCATCGTAGTCGTCTTCCCGAGTCGCCGATTCCATATCCGCCATGGACGAGTTTCGGAAACTCACCTCGCATGCTCCTGCACACTCCCGCACGCGCTCGACCCTCTCTGTTCGCGCTCGCACTACACAAGACCGAGGCACCACCCGCGCAGCAGCCGCGGAACACCACCCGTGCGGCTTCGGTCCTCATCTTCTCCATGTCCGAGACAGGCTCTTGCTCGTGCCCGGGCACCCGCACGCACGGTTGCACCCTCTCAGGGCACACACCCACGCACGTGAGTGCACGCGCAAGGGCCTCGCCTTGCCCCGATTGCATCTACCAACTGCATCTTGTACGCCATGGACGAGGTGCTCAAGCTCCTCACACCCATGCGCCTTCTGCACATACGCGCACAACACACGCGCGTCCCGGCACCGCTTCCCTCGCCAGTTTCCGCACGCCCGCCGCAGGTTCATAACCCCAACGGTTGTCGCTTGCGCTTGCCCTCGCCGTCGGTTGTCGCCGTGCAGCCATGGCGAAGCTCGACCTGTCGTTAGATAGCCCAAGAGAGCGTGGGAGCAGTTTGTATCACATACACACAGCTAGCCCAGTGGCTAGTGCGACCACTATTCATTCGAGTGGTTTGGGGTTCGAGTCCCAGCGGCCCCAATTTTTTGCTATGTTTTCCTGTAATTTTGCACACTCTCACAGCCACATGGGCCGAATCCTCATCTGGGCCGCTGCATTGTGATGCTTCGGGCCCGTGCATATTTTTCCCCACTCTGTGTATTTTACCATTTTCCAGTGCATGCATATTTACCGAATTGCCACTGTTTTAAAATGCCTATAACTAAATATGTATGCATCCAAATTAATCAAACTTTATATGTAAAATGCTTAGAATTTTATCTAGTTTCATAATATGCCACTTTCATCCATGTTTAAAATGTTTAACTTGCTGTTTGACTTAATTTGCCTAAATGACATGTTAAAATGATTTATTTCATAACTAATTAACCGTAACTCGGTTTTTAATAAACTTCATATGCAAATGGGGTAGAAAAATGCATAGATTAACTTGCTGTACTTTATTTTGCTGTCTAACAAACTTAAAATATGGTTTAGGACAGACCAGTACCGAATTCATTTTATGCACATGGGGATTTTCCGGAATTGTTGTTTGTTATTTCCGGCCTCATTTAAACTTGCCTAAATAGTTAGTTTCCATATGCTTCACCTCTTGCCATGTTTAGCAACATTTAATATTGTTTGGTAGCTTAACCGAGATCAACTAAATAATTGCTTGTGGTGTTTCGTCAATATGTAACTCGTTGCATATTGAGCTCCACTTAATTTGTAGTGTTGTTTGTTGCACTTTGCCATGCCATACCTCTTTAAACCGGTCATGCATCATATTTGTTTGTGCATCATGCCATGTTTATGCTTGTGTGTTTACCATGTTGTTTGCTTCTTTTCGGGGTTGCTTCTTAGTTCCGGTAATGTCGCGATTGTGAGGATTCGTTCGACTACTCCCGTTCGTCTTCTTCATGG
Organism: Triticum dicoccoides; assembly: GCF_002162155.2. NCBI lineage: Eukaryota > Viridiplantae > Streptophyta > Magnoliopsida > Poales > Poaceae > Triticum > Triticum dicoccoides. The sequence goes on along the minus strand of NC_041387.1, from coordinate 605,600,500 downwards.
ACTCGTTCTTCTTCCTAGCGGGATTTCAGGCAAGATGACCGCTACCCTGGATCTCACTACTATCATTGCTATGCTAGTTGCTTCGTTCTATCGCTATGCTGCGTGACCTATCTTTTGTTCCTCAAGCCTCCCAAATTGCCATGAACCTCTAACCTTTGACACCCTTCCAAGCAAACCGTTGTTTGGCTATGTTACCGCTTTGCTCAACCCTCTTATAGCGTTGCTAGTTGCAGGTGAAGTTGAAGATTGCTCCATGGTGGACAGGATTATGTTTGGGATATCACATTATCTCCTATATTATTAATGTATCTATATACTTGGTAAAGGGTGGAAGGCTCGGCCTTATGCCTGGTGTTTTGTTCCACTCTTGCCGCCCTAGTTTCCGTCATACCGGTGTTATGTTCCCGGATTTTGCGTTCCTTACGCGGTCGGGTGATTTATGGGACCCCCTTGACAGTTCGCTTTGAATAAAACTCCTCCAGCAAGGCCCAACCTTGGTTTTACCATTTGCCTCACCACCACCTATACCCTTCCCTTGGGTCGGCCAACCCGAGGGTCATCTTTATTTTAGCCCCCCCCGGGCGAGTGCTTGTCTAAGTGTTGGTCCGAACCGAGCAACCTGTGGGCCACCTTGGGGCAACTCGAGGGCTAGTTTTACTCGTAGCTTGACTTATCCGGTGTTGCCCTGAGAACGAGATATGTGCAGCTCCTATCGGGATTGTCGGCGCATCGGGTGGCTTTGCTGGTCTTGTTTTACCATTGTCGAAATGTCTTGTAAACCGGGATTCCGAATCTGATCGGGTCTTCCTGGGAGAAGGTATATCCTTCGTTGATCGCGAGAGCTTATCATGGGCTAAGTTGGGACACCCCTGCAGGGTATAATCTTTCGAAAGGCGTGCCTGCGGTTATAGGCAGATGGGAATTTGTTAATGTCCGGTTGTAGATAACTTGACACCAGATCCTATTTAAAACGCATCAACCGTGTGTGTAGCCGCGATGGTCCCTTCTCGGCAGAGTCCGGGAAGTGAACACGGTTTCTGGGTTATGTTTGACGTAAGTAGGAGTTCAGGATCACTTCTTGATCATTACTAGTTGACGACCGTTCCTTTTGCTCTCTTCTCGCTCTTATTTGCGTATGTTAGCCACCATATATGCTTAGTCGCTGCTGCAGCCTCACCACTTTACCCCTTCCTTTCCTTTTAAGCTTTGCTAGTCTTGATACCCATGGTAATGGGATTGCTGAGTCCTCGTGGCTCACAGATTACTACAACAACAGTTGCAGGTACAGGTTTTGCGATGATCATGACGCAAGAGCGATGTTTGCTTACTTTGGAGTTCGTCTTCTGCTTCTTCTTCGATCAGGGATAGGTTCCAGGTCGGTAGCCTGGGCTAGCAGGGTGGATGTCGTTTGAGTTTCTGTTTGTGTTTCTTCCGTAGTCGGATGTTGATCTTATGTATGATGTGTTGTTGTATTCGTGTGGCATTGTATGCCTCGTGTATGTATCCCCATTTATTATGTAATGTTGATGTAATGATATCCACCTTGCAAAAGCGTTTCAATATGCGGTTCTATCCTTGGTGGGACCTTCGAGTTTCCTTTTGGATAGGGTCGCATATTGGGCGTGACAAGTTGGTATCAGAGCCTCGACCGACCATAGGAGCCCCCTTGATTGTTGGCCGTTGTTGAGTCTAGAAGAAAAATAATTTGAGTCTTAGGATTATATATATCAAAGAGTAGGATTCTTTTTACTCCTCAGTCCCTTCGTCGCTCTGGTGAGGACTCCTGACGTAGATGTTTTGACTTTCCTCTCCTCAAATTTCACTAATTTTTTTTAGGATCACGCGGGTATCTTGGAATCGTTCCGATGGTTTTGTGACGAGAACATTGTTCTTGGTGCCTCCTGTCTATTATGTGGCATTGACCCGGGGAGTTGAGCTCTGAGGTGTTGTCGTCACAATTTTATCATTGCAGTTCTGAAATACCTGAGTTTTGCCGACATCGAAAATCTCTTTTATGCAGTTGTTGGTGAGATAACCTCGACGCCACCCAGTACTGGGGAGTTCGGGAGTATTGCCATAGCTTGTATAATGGATGCTTTTCGAAGGTTGAGGTACACGATTTCCGGAGTTTTCTTGGTTATGTGTTGACGGATGGATACAGCTGGATGTAGGGATTGTTAGTTTGGGTGAGATATATTGCTTCCCCTGTATCCCCAACACCAGATTGCATAACCAAAAAGTTTCGGGAGTTTATAGGTGGGAATTCCAGTAGCTCCTAGAATATCTTTCCGACAGATGCATGATATGGGATTGGGTAAATCTCTATCATATGTATTTGTGCCGGCTTATTCTGCAAGCCAAATCCTTTGTTTTGTTTTATTTGTGGTATTCGAGTTGCTTCGAAGTCAAGTGTTGATTCCATACCTTTCAAGCGGTGTTCTCATATTTCTATGGGAGTACTAATCCTTTTGATCATCGAGATTGTCATGTCAATTCTTTCCAACCGGTGTGCTTCTCTTCCGGTGGATCCGATCATTTCAACATTCACGAGATCAATTCTAAGTTTTCTCAACGGTATCGATTTCATCTGTCCCCAAGTGCCTTTGTTTTCCCGCCCTCCCACCCTTTTCTTCAAGGACTCATATATTTTAATCAAGTATCCATTTATTCATGTGAAGTCTCTTCATTTTTTTCAATCATTGTTCTGATACGGTGATCCCTCGTGAGGATACTAACGGAGCTTTGAGTTCATCATTCTTCGTTATTTTCTTCTCCGGTGGATTTAATTCAAGCTTTCAGTGTGGATCATATCCTTTCCTCGTTTCAAATGTTTTTCCATGTCGGCGCACCTCTTAATGGTTCACCTCTCTCTATTCTTATCCGGAGTGCTCAATATATCTCAGAAGAATCATGTTTCCATTCTTAATCCGTTCGAGTTACTTCAAGGTTTTCTCTCATTCAAGATATTTAATTCTACTGGTGCAATCTCTATTTCAAGCAATCCTTCAACGGTGTTTTCTTTTGAGTGGGCCCTAACCCACATGTTTTTTCCCAGGATCTTACCTGACTCTTCTAAGTTTCCCGGAGTTATTCTCAAATCCTTTTCAAAGTTGACGTAAGTATGAATTTCATCAGTCAGATGTTTTCCAAGATCGATTTCAAATTATTTTTCATTGTTGGCTCAACCTCTTTGTTTTTCATTCTCCCGGAGTATCTCAACAATTCATGGTGGTTCTCATCATCATTCTCAACATTTGAAGACCGAAGAAGTGTTTCCTCTAAATCTTGCTCCATTCTCTTCAAGATGCGCAGTTCAAGCTTATGTCATCCTCTCATAATTGTTTTCGATTGTGAGAATTCTTTTCAACCATCCGGAGCATTTCATGAATTGTTTCCATTTCTTTCCTCCGAAAGCCATCATGTCATAATTCTTCATTCTCAGCATGTAGCTATCGTTCTCCAAATCTTACCGGTGAATCGTTCAAATATCCTCTAATCAGTTCATGTTCTCTTCGTTTTCATGTATCTAAATCCCTTCAAGTATCTTCATTCGTTTTCAAATTCTTCCCGGTGAATTGTGCCTTTGCTAATCTCATTTTCAATTCTTACGGTGGTTCGTTCAAGATTTCTCTTCCTTTGTCATCGTATCAATTCATCCATTCATTCGTTGTTTCCAAATCCCACCGGTGGTTCCATCAATACCTTCTCAAGTTTACGCTATATCCCTCTTAATCCTTTCTATGAGAATAAGTAGTATGCCAAATCCGTTGCTTGTCATCAATCTAAATTGGTGAAGGATGCGCATAACGTAATTCTTATTATTGTTTTATCCAAATGATCTAGTTTCTTCTTTCCAGAGTTGCTCATCATGTCACATTTCTTGGTTCGAGATGGTTCATCTTTTATTTTCCGGAGTTCCAAGTTTTCTCGGTTATATCACCGCGAAGCTCCATCTAAATCATTGCAAGGATTCACCTTGTGTTTTCAACTTCTCTTTCTTTCTATCATCCTTTTATTACCGGAGTTGTTCATGGAGGCTCTACATAGTGGTTCATCAAAGATTCTTTTCATTCTTCATTTGTTCTTCAAGATTTCTCTCGAAGTTATGACCCGTCAAGCCATACTTCAAAATAAACATGGTGCTCAACACATGTTTTGTTTTGGGGAGTTCTAGCATTCTTCATCTTGCATCCGGAGTGCAATTCTTTCTACCATATCTTTTGAGATGGCATTATATCATTCTTGACAAGTTTCATTCATGTTTCGCGATTCTCATGTTGTCAAGAATGAGGTATTTTAAACCCATCATTTTCTTCTTGGAGCTATCTTGGTAAAGATTTCACCTAAAAGCCGTCTCGAAGGAATGTTGCTAATTGTGGTGCTTACCAATGACCCAAGTTCTCCAGTTATCCTCTCGGTGAAGAAGTTTTTCATCTCCTTGGTGCTCTCAATCAAACCAATGGTTTCCATTAGTGGCCGGTTGTCACCTCATAGTCTTGAGATGTTTTCCATAAGCCCACTACAAGCTTATTCGTTTCGTTGTTGGTTTTCCAACAACTCCGTTATAACCTTCTTGGAAGGGTGCTTTCCAAGCTCATTTCTGACAGAAGTTGGCATTTTCTACTCCATTCTGTTATTCCAATGATCTATCTTCTATTCTTTCTTCTGGAGGAGATTGTGATGTTGCTCTTTTCACTCATTATCTCGAATTGTGAGGATCATGTTCTTTTCGTGCTTATCCATTTAACCGGAGTGTTGTGTCATCTCTTCAAGTTCTTTTCATCTTATCAAGTCTTGCATCTCTTTTCAACCGGAGTGCTGCCCGAATTCTTTATTCTTATTCCTTATCCAGCTAATTTTAACCGGAGTGGCTTCAAAGCCTACCTTGTCCCCTAAGCTCTTGGTCCTCATCACATTCCTTGTTCCTCTTGTCCATCGGACTGTTTGCAATCTTGGTCATCTCTGTTGTTTTGTTTCTTTCAATTTGTTCAACCTCTCAAGGTGCGCGGTTTCACTCATTGGTCAAAGAAGCAACTTAGTTTTACCTCTTATCTTCCTCTTTCTTTTCCCTCCGGTTCCATCTTAGATCTTGGGACGAGATCCTCTTGTAGTGGTGGAGTGTTGTAACGCCCCGAGACCGACGCTTCAGTTGCCCTTCCATTTATTTTAGTTGTTGCTGTGTGGGTTTTGTGTTTGTTGCATTACCATAATTGTTTTACATATTTCATTCCTATATGTTTATGCCATGATCATGTTGAGTGCCTTGTCATATTTGCTTCTTGCTTCATGAACACCAATGTTTACATTGCATTGTGCCTTTTGTCATTTGGCATTTCATCATAATCATCATGTGCATCGCATTCTTCATGATGTTGTCTTGCTCTATGCATGTTGCACGTGACCAAACCCCTGGCTATGTCTCTCAAATCGACCCATGCATCAACACCTCCTTCTTCCTTCTTATTCCTTTCATTTTTGCTAGTGCCTTTTTCTGTCCTCCCTAAATGTTCATTCTTTTCCTATAAATCCTGCTCATTGCCTTATACCTCTCTGACAAATTTGATCTCAATTGTACTTGTTTTGGTTGGGTTCAAAAATGGAGCAAGTTTGAATTTAATTCAAACATGATTTATTTTTCTGCCTCTAAAAATGCCCGACTCAATTTTATCAAATTCCACATAACACCAGGGTCCTGAGGATATTTTCATATCTCACACGCCACTCTCCTATCCCTGTGCATTTTGTTTTCTCTGTTTTCTGTTTGAAGAAAAGAAAGAAAGAGAAGAATGCATACAGGAGAGGGGCTTTACCTGGACTCCAGCCTTCTAGCACCGGTTCCATGAGCGTCATCGTCCATCCCACTAGTGCGCGTCCCCAACCCACTCACCACCTCGCAACCTCCCTCTGGTAAAATTCCCACGCTGGAACTGTTTTCACTTCGCCGGGCCCGCTTGCCAGCCTCACCAGTCCGCTCCTTTCTTCCACCTCGATTGTTCTCTTTCTCTCTCTCAGTAACTCGCACAGCCAAGCGAGGCACATGGCCATGGTGGCTGAGCCAGCCGCGCCCGCACCCCTATTTAACCCCTCTTGGCGTCCGAGCCCTCCTAGGTTTTCCCTCTTCCCCTCTCTCCGCCACCACCTCTTTCCCTTCCCTCTGCTTCTTCTTTCACAAATCAGAGGACCGAGAGCAGAGAGATAAACCATCGACGTCCGTCGTCGTTCTCGTGGCCGGAGGGCCTCAAGCTCGTCTTCGACATGTCCTCCTGCACCCCGTCTTCGTCCCCGACCGATTCCGATGGGTGGCTGGACTGGATTGCCCCCACGCCATCGTCCATGTCCACGTCTTCGTCTTCTTCCTCTGCCTCCTCTACGTCATGAACACGGGCGACCAGCACATCCTCCGACCGTCGTCGACATCGTATGACTCCAGCAGCACCCCCACGGTGAAGCCCCGTTCCTCCCCATCTCTCTCTCCGGTTCAATTCTGTCATCGTAGTCGTCTTCTCGAGTCGCCGATTCCATATCCGCCATGGACGAGTTTCGGAAACTCACCTCGCATGCTCCTGCACACTCCCGCACGCGCTCGACCCTCTCTGTTCGCGCTCGCACTACGCAAGACCGAAGCGCCACCCGCGCAGCAGCCGCGGAACACCACCCGCGCGGCTTCGGTCCTCATCTTCTCCATGTCCGAGGCGGGCTCTTGCTCGTGCCCGGACACCCGCACGCACGGCTGCACCCTCTCAGGGCACACACCCAAGCACGCGAGTGCACGTGCAAGGGCCTCGCCTTGCCCCGATTGCATCTACCAACTGCATCTTGTACGCCATGGACGAGGTGCTCGAGCTCCTCACACCCATGCGCCTTCTGCACATACGCGCACAGCACACGCGCGTCCCACCAACGCTTCCCTCGCCAGTTTCCGCACGCCCGCCGCAAGTTCATAACCCCAACGGTCGTCGCTTGCGCTTGCCCTCGCCGTCGGTTGTCACCGTGCAGCCATGGCCAAGCTCGACCTGTCGTTAGATAGCCCAAGAGATCGTGGGAGCAGTTTGTATCACAAATACACAGCTAGCCCAGTGGCTAGCGCGACCACTATTCATTCGAGTGGTCTCGGGTTCGAGTCCCAGCGGCCCCAATTTTTTGCTATGTTTTCCTGTAATTTTGCACACTCTCACAGCCACATGGGCCGAATCCTCATCTGGGCCGCTGCATTGTGATGCTTCGCGCCCATGCATATTTTTTCCCCACTCTGTGTATTTTACCATTTTCCAGTGCATGCATATTTACCGAATTGCCACTGTTTTAAAATGCCTATAACTAAATATGTATGCATCCAAATTAATCAAACGGTATATGTAAAATGCTTAGAATTTTATCTAGTTTCATAATATGCCACTTTCATCCATGTTTAAAATGTTTAACTTGCTGTTTGAATTAATTTGCTTAAATGACATGTTAAAATGATTTATTTCATAACTAATTAACCATAACTCGGTTTTTAATAAACTTCATATGCAAATGGGGTAGAAAAATGCATAGATTAACTTGCTGTACTTTATTTTGCTGTCTAACAAACTTAAAATATGGTTTAGGACAGAACCGTACCAAATTCATTTTATGCACATGGGGATTTTCGGGAATTGTTGTTTGTTATTTTCGGCCTCATTTAAACTTGCCTAAATAGTTAGTTTCCATATGCTTCACCTCTTGCCATGTTTAGCAACATTTAATATTGTTTGGTAGCTTAACCGAGATCAACTAAATAATTGCTTGTGGTGTTTCGTCTCGTTGCATATTGAGCTCCACTTAATTTGTAGTGTTGTTTGTTGCACTTTGCCATGCCATACCTCTTTAAACCGGTCATGCATCATATTTGTTTGTGCATCATGCCATGTTTATGCTTGTGTGTTTACCATGTTGTTTGCTTCTTTCCGGTGTTGCTTCTTAGTTCCAGTAATGTTGCGATTGTGAGGATTCATTCGACTACTCCCGTTCGTCTTCTTCATGGACTCGTTCTTCTTCCTAGCGGGATTTCAGGCAAGATGATCGCTACCCTGGATCTCACTACTATAATTGCTATGCTAGTTGCTTCGTTCTATCGCTATGCTGCGTGACCTATCTTTTGTTCCTCAAGCCTCCCAAATTGCCATGAACCTCTAACCTTTGACACCCTTCCTAGCAAACCATTGCTTGGCTATGTTACCGCTTTGCTCAGCCCTCTTATAGCGTTGCTAGTTGCAGGTGAAGTTGAAGATTGCTCCATGGTGGACAGGATTATGTTTGGGATATCACAATATCTCCTATATTATTAATGCATCTATATACTTGGTAAAGGGTGGAAGGCTCGGCCTTATGCCTGGTGTTTTGTTCCACTCTTGCCGCCCTAGTTTCCGTCATACCGGTGTTATGTTCCCGGATTTTGCGTTCCTTACGCGGTCGGGTGATTTATGGGACCCCCTTGACAGTTCGCTTTGAATAAAACTCCTCCAGCAAGGCCCAAACTTGGTTTGACCATTTGCCTCACCACCACCTATACCCTTCCCTTGGGTCGGCCAACCAGAGGGTCATCTTTATTTCAGCCCCCCCGGGCGAGTGCTTGTCTAAGTGTTGGTCCGAACCAAGCAACCTGTGGGGCCACCTCGGGGCAACTCGAGGGCTGGTTTTACTCGTAGCTTGACTTATCCGGTGTTGCCCTGAGAACGAGATATGTGCAGCTCCTATCGGGATTGTCGGCGCATCGGGCGGCTTTGCTGGTCTTGTTTTACCATTGTCGAAATGTCTTGTAAACCGGGATTCCGAGTCTGATCGGGTCTTCCTGGGAGAAGGTATATCCTTCGTTGATCGCGAGAGCTTATCATGGGCTAAGTTGGGACACCCCTGCAGGGTATAATCTTTTGAAAGCCGTGCCTACGGTTATAGGCAGATGGGAATTTGTTAATGTCCGGTTGTAGATAACTTGACACCAGATCCTATTTAAAACGCATCAACCGTGTGTCTAGCCGTGATGGTCCCTTCTCGGCGGAGTCCGGGAAGTGAACACGGTTTCTGGGTTATTTTTGACGTAAGTAGGAGTTCAGGATCACTTCTTGATCATTACTAGTTCACGATTGTTCCTTTTGCTCTCTTCTCACTCTTATTTGCGTATGTTAGCCACCATATATGCTTAGTCGCTGCTGCAGCCTCACCACTTTACCCCTTCCTTTACTTTTAAGCTTTGCTAGTCTTGATACCCATGGTAATGGGATTGCTGACTCCTCGTGGCTCACAGATTACTACAACAACAGTTGCAGGCATAGGTTTTGCGATGATCATGACGCGAGAGCGATGTTTGCTTACTTTGGAGTTCGTCTTCTGCTTCTTCTTCGAGCAGGGGATAGGTTCCAGGTCGGCAGCCTGGGCTAGCAGGGTGGATGTCGTTTGAGTTTCTGTTTGTGTTTCATCCGTAGTCGGATGTTGATCTTATGTATGATGTGTTGTTGTATTCGTGTGGCATTGTATGCCTCGTGTATGTATCCCCATTTATTATGTAATGTTGATGTAATGATATCCACCTTGCAAAAGCGTTTCAATATGCGGATCTATCCTTGATGGGACCTTCGAGTTTCCTTTTGGATAGGGTCGCATATTGGGCGTGACATAGATCTCCCACAAAAGTTCAAAACCTTGTCCACAAAGATGGAGCCCGCCGAGAAATCCAAATCCAACGTTGATCCACCAGAAGGACCCATATCAAATGGGTATCGGTGTGTAGATCAGAAGCCGCCAAAGGAGATGAGCGGAGGAGATCCACAATTCACCGGTTAGAAGAGTAGATCGCCGGAAAACCTAGGCCGGAGGTGGGAGGGGTGGGTGGGTGGGAGGAGAGCCATTCTAGACCACTAATGAGAGAATTCCTTATTTAACACTGCCTTAAAATTTTGTTCCCTATTTGACACCGTAATACTCTTTCTTCCTTATGTAACACCACATCTAAATTTTATTTCCTTCGTAACACTTTCATCCATTTTGACTACTAACGGTGTTAAATGACACATGAAAAGACAATTTTACCCCTCATGAAACTTGTTTGGAAGAGATTTTTCACTTCTATCTTCTCTGCACTTACCTGCCTACCTAGACACCCCATATTTGTACTCTTGTATTCAGTTTCTACCGGAGGAACCTTCATTTTTTCATGCAGTCTTTGGCTACCATGTAGAATCCATTCATGTCAGATAAGAATGTCATTCATCTCATACTCATAGAAATATACTAATCTGGTACCTAACATCCATTGAGGCCATGCATGCCAATAATTAACCATGCAACAGCAGCTCGGTACTTCTCATTCCAGAAAAAAACCTAGTACATTTATACTGCTTCTGAATTTCATTGCATCCTAATGTAGTTCACATGGTCACACCCTCCATAGCCAGACCATCGATCTGCACCACATCTACATCCCCTCCTTGGCCTCCATCTGCAGCCCCTCCATGGACGCCCTCCGCAGCAATCTTCCCTAGCAGCGTCATCGTCGAGTCTCTCGTGCAGTCCCCTCCCATCATCGCTCTAGGAGGGACAGGGAAGAAAGACAGGGACGAGTTGTGGTTTGGGCCATTTGACTGTTCGGCCTGGCCTTTTCCCTGTGCATTATAGTTGAGGGTAGTTTTGTCCACTTAAAAAAACTGACAAGCATCTAAATGGTATATGCTATTGTAAGTGACGGAAGTGCCACAAAAGGCATACATTTTAGAGTTAGTGTTATATAAGGAAGAAACTTTTTGGCAGTGTCAAATAGGGAAACAACATTTAAACTAGTGTTATATAAGGAATTTTCTCACCACTAATTACGGATCATCCTAGTAATTTTTTCTTGCTTGGGTTTACTTTTTCCGAGGAATTATTACTCCGGTTTGTTCCATCATCTGTACACAGGTCTGTCAAATGATGACCACATTAATTATGGTTGCGTGATGGTTCGGTCAGTTTCCCATCCGCAGTTCGGCGAACGCCTCATCAGGGACTCGGACCGCCCTGTGAATATTGGCTTTGTCACGCCAGCACCCTGCACCGACATTGGTTTAGACGCCAGGACACATCTCTTAAAAAAATTATTTTGCGTAAATTAATCATGCGAGGTTTTTTTCTATATTTATATTATTATTTTTTGGACTGCACTATTTTACATGTGTAGGTAATCGACTTCGACTGCGTCACGCGGTCACTTCGACAAGCCGACACTGTCGTCCCAATCGGCGTAAACCGGCTCGTGTGATCACCGTGTTGGTCAAATTGCCATACCGACATGTTCGGTTGCCTCGGAGACTTCGACATCACTGAGAGAGCTCTACCTCATAGAGTGTTCAGCACACGGGCCATATTTCTTTTAATACTCACTTTGCATAAATTATTTATTATGCTATGATTTTTTAAAAATTTATTATTATTACTATTATCTCTGGCTGGCACTATTTTCTATGCACAGGTAAATGATCCAGGTTGGGCAGCGCTGTCACCTCGGTGTACCGACGTACCATGTCTCCTTGGCTAGAGCGAGGGCTTTGTCATCACTTCACTAACCCACGCCAGGAACTTCAGTGTCATACTACCGGCCTGCTCCGTCGCCTCAGACGGACTTGAGGTTCCACCTCGCCACATTGGCCGTGCTATGTCGCCACTTCGGAGTGCCGAGCTCTTCGCTCTGCCACCTCGGGACCAAGAAGAGTTAGAATGGCAGTTCCCGCTCCTTGAGCGGGAATTTCCCATCTTTTTCAGCTCCGCTCCCGAAAAGAGAAATGAAGCTTTGGATCCATTTCACATCGATAACGCGCTCTCTTCCACCTATAGGTAATTTCAGAGAAGTTTCTTTTGAAGGGCTTGGGGGCTAGGACCTTGTCGAGGAATTGTCACAACAGATGCCCTAGCATGAGGACTTAAGTGTGGAGCCATCGCAACGTAATTATCTTAAAGGGGTTAAACAGGACAAGGGACACAGAGAGTTTTACCCAGGTTCGGCCCCTCGCAACGAGCTATAGGACTACTCCTGCTTTAGGTTGTATTGCTTTGGTTTCGACTACCAGGGAGTGAATACGCTTGACCTAGTTCTCGACTTGTTGTTTATTGCCCTAACCCGTCACCAGGTCACCCCTTTATATACACAGGATGATGCCCGGTAGCTTACCGAGTCTCGGTCGGCTCATACACAACGTGTCCGGCTCGGTGACAAAACTAAAATTTCCTTAACATAAAAGTTAAACATATGGCGGTTTATGCCCGTGGGCCTCAAGTCTACTTCGGGTCTTGGGACTTCAGTAATCTTGCTTCATGAACTGCCATCTTCAACATCTTATTGGGCCTTCTCATTATGAACCGCCAGTGGTATGACCTGGCCCCTCCTGGGCGGGTCATACCCAATAGTTATATCCCCAACATTAGGCCCCAGGTTGATGTGAACTTGTTCATATCAATCTTCAAAACTTGACTTACAAAAAAATCCTTCACCATCAGTCCTTATGAAATCTTATAACCCGCCATGACGCCAGCTCACAGAATTGTGCTAACCCACCATGACGTTTCGCACGAGGCCCAAATCTCAATATACCTTCACTTTTAATGAACCTCTGAAAATCAAGGCATCTGTGTTGTCACAAAATCATTTTTCAGCCTCCTCGATTCCCGCGCATGCCGTCTATCTACTACTTTATAAATAGGGACGGGGGCCCTGATTTCATTTTCACCCCCTGCCGCTGCCTCTTCTTCTTCCTTCCTCTTGATGCCAACGCGCCCGAGCTCCGCCACCATCGACCTCGGCACTGCATCAACCCTGGACGTTCCGTCAACCTGAATGCACCAGAAACACCGCGACGCGCCTTCGCTGTTCAACAACCTCGGTGAGCTCTCCTCTTTCCTCACCATAGATCTCCATTAGGGTTTGCTCGAGTTCTTCGGAGTTCATCTCCGTTCCTCTGTTTCTCCCTATCTCTTGTAGTTTTTGATCTGAGCATAGTCCGCACTTGTTTGGTATCAATTTAGCAAACATGTTTGATATTTGAACGCCTCCCCTCCGTAGGAGATCTCATCTGAGCACGTGAACTGTTCTGCTGTCGCCACTTAGTTTTAGAATTTTGTTCATTATCTGAACTACTGTAGATCCAAAATTATAGCACCAATCTGTGAAAACTGTTTGTCCAATACTTAGCAATCCTTCACTCGTAGATCTGAAAAACTTATAACTGTGTGGGCGGCTTAACGGATAAACCATAACCCGCCAGCTATCATTAGTCCCCTCTTAAGCCGCCAATAGATTGCTTTGCACAACTTCAACGCTATCCTCTGGCTTAACACACTGCATGTTTACAGTCCTTACCTTTGAACCAATGTTCGGCTTAACAACATAATCTTAAACAGGCAAAATTTTCCTTTCAGACCATCATCAACAATGACTAAAACCTTCACTACATGCAACTGGGTAGCATCCCGGGTTACCGAGGAAGATTTGAACAATTTTGTTCAGACTGGCGTCTTAGCTGAGAAAGACGACATCCATTGGAGGGTCCCAGGCACTGAAAATCCTCCTAAGCCCAGGGAAGAAGTAATTGTTTTTACTGATCATATGATCCGGGGTTTTACCCCACCCAGCTCAAAATTCTTCCGAGACGTGCTACATTTTTTCCAACTTCATCCTCAAGATATTGGGCCCAATTCTATCTCCAACATTTGCAACTTCCAAGTCTTTGTGAAGCTTATCTTCAAGAAGAGCCCACTGTCGAACTGTTCAGGGAATTCTATTACTTGAACCAGAAGACAGAATTCACCAATGGGCCCAGCTTGGAGCTAGGCGGCGTTTCAATACAGAAGCGGAAAGAAGCCACCTTCCCCTACGCCAAGCCGCCCACTCATCCTTAGGACTGGAACCAGACTTGGTTTTATTGTTAAGATACATCTCTAGAGGGTGAAAATCCCCTGCCGGGTTACCCTGAACACCAGCTCAACAACACACATCGACTCCCAGAGCAAATCAACACGAATGAACGGGCCAAGTATGCGCCCATTTTTTCAAAAATCAGAGCCTTTATGGCCAACGGCTTAACCGACATCGACCTTGTTTGGTGCTGGGTCGCCTGGAGGATTCTGCCCTTAAGCCGCCGCCCCGGCTTAATGTGCAAGTACACCGGCGATTTGAAAGATCCACAACGCCACTGTGAAATCCAATTATCTGACGCAGAAATCAATGATGCAACCAAGGCTTTATTGAATGAAAGCCTGGCAGAGTGTAGCAAAACCGGACTTAGTCCTTTCTGCACCTTCAACCAGCCGCCAGTTGTAAGTTTTGCACATAATTTTTTAGTTGAATCATGTTTTCATTAATATTTTCCTCTTATAATCATCTGACTTGCACATGCCGATTCTCCTTTTTGGAAGAAGAAGCTACAAGACAAGCCGGCCAAGAAGACCTGGACCAAGACCAAGGTTAACAAAAAGCCTGCCAAGAAGAAGACGGACCCCTCCGAGTTACTTGACTTGGACGATGATGGTGATGATGATGAGTCAGAGGTAGAACTTGATTTTCCTGGCTCATTTTTTGTACATCTCATTTACAATGACTATTATCAGAATGAAGCAGAGGCCAACCATGCGGGTGACGAAGAGGTAATTGTTTTTTCCTCCGGCTCAGAATCTCTGCCAAAACAGAAAACTCGACAAGCAAGCTGGAAAGTAAGGTTTTATCATCCTTTGGCTTATTTGGATCCCAACTTTATTTTGAAGAAGCAGCAACATGAAGCTCGCCGCACAACCCGGAATAGCGGAGGCGGGATCCTTTCCTCCGGCTTACCAAATACTCGAGCTCCCCGCAAGCGTCGTCCAGAGGTTTCAACAATTCCCGACTTAACTTATCCCAAGGCGGGTCTTTTCGACAACCTCTTAATCCTTCCGACTCAAATTACCAGGGAACATCTCAATCCTCCTCTAGCAACTCAACGGGGACTCGCGTCCTAGTCTTCAAGACTGTGCCTGGGTAAGAATATTAAATCTCTGCTTTCAATCCTGTACTCAATTGTTGTGTTAACCTCGTCTTGTGTTTCATTCATAGAGCTATGGCAAATCCCAGCAAGAAGATGAAGGTCACAAAAACGACTGAAAACCCTTCTGAGCCGGAGGAGCGGTCAATAGAGACCTCCCTCCATGCCACCGAATCCACAGCCGATGAGCCTCCACTAGAAGAACACAACATCATAGATCATATGGATGTTGACCCAGCCACCACCAAGCCGCCAAGTCCCATCAAGCCGCCAAGTCCCATCAAGCCTATTGAAGAAAAGGCTGATCATGTTACCATCACTGGGCTTGGTTATACAGCGCCAGGCAATCCCACTGTGTTGTCAAAGCACAGCGCCAAGGAAGAAATATCCATTGCTGACAAAGGCAAGTGGTTAGTGAATGTAGAGAGCTATGCTCGCTACAGCGCTCAAGAGATCCACTCCGGATATCTGAACCGCCTGCACACAAGCCGCGACTTTGAAGCCGACTTAGTTAACTTGCTGAAGGAGCGTTTTGAGGTAAACACTACAGCCCTCTTCATATGAATATACTTTATCAGCCACCAAATCTACAGGATATGATAGAAGTGAATGTTTTGTAGACTTTTAGATATTCTTGTAGATCAAATCCAGTAGCCCACAAGGGCCGGCTTATACTTTCAAGATAAGTCGGGACTTCAAATAGTGATGCTTCAACTTTGCACATGTAGCCCCCAAGGGCCGGCTTAATCTGTCAAGATAAGTCTGGGACTTCAAATAGTAATGATTTAATTTTGCACCTGTAGCCCCCAAGGGCCTGCTTAATCTGTCAAGATAAGCTGGGTCTCCTTACCATAATTTTCAATAAAATCCAAGTATATAGCCTCCATGAATCAGCTATAGTCACAATAATGTAGTCGGGTCATCATAAAATTGTCTTCAAAAAAGAGCAATGTTCATTAGCCCCCAAGTGCCAAGTGAAATACGTGTATTGTGCTTGGGACTTTTAAATAAGATGACTGTAAGCCCGCCTATTGTTTGCATCGTGTAGGCTGAACTCAATGTCAAAGAATCCCAAGTCGTCGGTCTTCAAGAGAATATCAAGTCTCAGCAATCTGAAACATCCAAGGCCAAAACAGAATTGACCACCGCCTTGGCAGAGATGGAGAAGCTGAAGAAGAACTTCAAGGCTGACCAGGCAGGCTGCGAGACGGAGAAAACGGCTCTGTTGAAGAGAGCAGAAGAAGCTCTTAAACCGGTGGATGAAGAGCTTGCCAGTTTAAAACATCAAATAAATACCATGACTGTTGCCATCTTCGGTAAGTAACTTTATCTCAATTTATTACTACCAATGCATTGTAACAATCCTTCATCTATCTTATAGATTTACTTGGTAATGCAGGCTCCATAATTGCCCATCTTTGCTCAGACATGCGCAAGAAGCTGAAAGCCGCCTATACTCTTATTCAACAACTGTACACTAGCGCGCAATGAGCTATCTCTGCTGCCTCGCACAAAAAACAACCGCCAACCCTCATCAAGGACATGAAGGAAGAGCTATTTGTGCTGACCCAATGGGTTGAGGATCTTAAAGGATCAGCTGAAAGAGCCGGTGCAATCACCACACTAACCCAGGCCAAGGTGTGGAAAGCAGATCTTGACCCGGAAGACTTGGCCAATGGCTGCCCCAGTGTAAAGGAGGACGAGTCTCCCTTTAGTGTCGAGAACTTTGCTGCAATGGTAAGAGAAATGCGTCCTTTAGCAAGCAAATTAGCTGAAGATACCGACTTGTCCCATTATCAGGCGGTTTATGATGCTGACAACAAGAAGGTTAAAGCGCCGATTCACGAATCCCAGGACCTTACTCCTCCAATTAGTAAGCACACTTTTGCCCCTGACATTGACCCTCAACACATATTTCTGATGAAGTTGTATTCAAAGCTTTGACTGGGATCAATTGGGCAACATCTGACTTCCAGCCAATGGGTGAAGAGGAAGACGATGAACCGGTGCAACATGACCCGGAACCCTCTACTCGCCAAGGCCAAGACCAGTAATTCGAAGGCCCGCTTAACATGTGCCAGTTGAAATACTTCATCAAAACACTTATTCTTTTGGGCCATCTGATGCCCTGTAATAGGCTAGTTGGAAAACAATGATCTGCCATGCCATCACGCGTGTTGATTTGCATAACACTTATAAGCTGCTTGATCTTTAGTTGACGATCCACTATTTATACTAATAATCATTATCAACTGTGTTGATCATGTTTTCATAAACCCTGCATAAAAACAGAGCACAAATGCCTTGGCGGTTTACCCCAAGGCGGGTCATAATTCCCCACAAAAAACCACTGGTGAGTGTATCGTCCATAACCATGACTGGTTTATCAAAACCTCATATAATTATAACAAAAATAAATATCATACATGTGATATTTATACGTGTTGCCGGCTTACCATGCCATATGCAGTAAGGGTAACAACGTAGACTCAGAGCGCAGTGCTCTGTGCAATTTATTCATACTGCCGGCTTACAACACCATAGACAACAAAGGGTAACATCCCAAATCTTTAGAGTACAGGACTCCAAACATATGATCATCATACACTGGAGAATTAATGTCCAAAGCCAGGACAGGTTAACAAACACTGGATATTATCAAATAAAGATCAAGGCATCATGGCCTGAATCAACTTTCAACCATATATCAATATGGTACAAACAGAAATCACCAAAAAAGATTCAAAGTCAATATAAACCAGAAAAAACAAGGCATTCAAAGGCTACCAAGCCTCAACATCAAGTGTTATTCAAGGGCTGCACATCCACTGAGTTACTCCTTAATTCAAACCTGTAAGCCGGGCCTCACATGGCCAATCACCGTTTTAACTTTGACAAGTTCAGGGTCTTTATAAGATTGACTGTCAAAAGTATGGCGAGTTATTCCAGGATTACCTGGTCAGATTGGCAAGCATACAAAGGTAGGATAACCCGGATTTTTGGTGAATACACCTAGCGTCCAAGACTATTATGAGGGATAACAAAGCTCTGTTCAGTTAACAAGGAGCCCCCAAGTAATATTTTGATCCAGGCGTACAAGCCGAACCAGTAGGGTAATCATAGCTATGCTAAATGAGCAGGAAGCCCCCAAGTATTTTGTAATCAAGGCATAGAAGCCGGATCAAAAGGGTAGCCATAGCTATGATCAATAAGCAGGAAGCCCCCAAGTGACCTTATGAAGTAACAATAAAGACTCATATTCTCAAAAATGAAACGCAGAGGCCCTGAATCATCAGGGATACTGGCTTTATTATACTAATCACAATATACACATTAGTAAAAGTATGTACATCACAAGAGCCGGTGGCTCAGGTGTAATAAGGTCGAAGATAAGCAATATTCCATGGCCGTGGGTCTCCTCCTCCGACGTGCGTGAGTCCTTGTGGTCTCGAACATCGATAAGGTATTATGACCCGTTGTTCAGATTTTTGCTGACCACAAAGGGCCCTTCCCAAGGTGGGGATAACTTGTGCATGTCAGTTTGATCCTGGATGAGCCAGAGCACCAAATCTCCTTCTTGAAAGGTCCTGGTTTTAACCCGGCGGCTGTGATAATGATGCAGATCTTGTTGGTAAATTTCCGAACGAGCCGCCACAAGGTCACACTCTTCATCCAAAAGGTCAACAGCATCCTGACGTGCTTTCTCATTATCAGCTTCAACATAAGCTGCCACACGGTGCGAGTCATGACGTATGTCACTAGGGAGAACCGCCTCTGCTCCGTAAACCATGAAGAAAGGCATGTAACACATAGATCTGTTGGGGGTGGTATTGATACTCCAAAGCACTGAGGGCAATTCTTCCACCCAACAACTCGGCGTCCTCTGCAACGGGACCATAAGCCGGGGCTTGATACCTCTCAAGATTTCTTGATTGGCTCTTTCAGCTTGTCCATTAGACTGGGGTGAGCCACCGATGATACATCAAGTCGGATATGCTCTTGTTGACAGAATTCTTTCATTGCACCCTTAGACAGATTAGTACCATTATCAGTGATGATACTATGAGGGTATCCAAAACGAAAGATGAACTTTCTGATGAATTGAACCGTCGTTGCTGCATCACATTTGCTGACTGGTTCAGCTTCAACCCACTTTGTAAACTTGTCAACAACTACCAGCAGATGAGTCTTTTTGTCCTTCGACCGTCTAAAAGGCCCCACCATATCCAGCACCCAGACTACAAACGGCCAAGTAATTGGAATCATCCTCAACTCTTGAGCCGGCACATGAGCTCGTCTTGATAATTTCTGACAGCCATCACATTTACTGACTAGAACTTCTGCATCAGCATGAGCCGTCAGCCAATAAAACCCATGACAGAAAGCCTTAGCAACTAGGGATTTAGAGCAGGCATGATGTCTGCAATATCCTTCATGAATCTCCCTTAGAATTTCATGGCCCTCCTCAGGAGAAATGCATTGTTGAAACACCCCTGTAACACTTCATCTGTGCAGCTCACCATTGACAATAGTCATTGACTTAGACCTCCGGGTTATTTTTCTGGCCAAGGTTTCATCCTGAGGTAACTCACCCCAGGTCATATAAGCCAAATATGGAACGGTCCAATCAGGAATAACATGGAGAGCCGCCACCAACTGTGCCTCTAGGTCAGGAATTGCAAGATCATCCTCTGTAGGCAACTTAACTGATGGATTATGCAAAACATTGAGGAAAACATTAGGGGGTACCGGCTTACATTGAGATCCCAGCCAGCTTAAAGCATCAGCAGCTTCATTTTTCCTGCGATCAACATGCTCCACTTGATACCCCTTGAAATGACCAGCAATAGTATCAACCTCCTAACGATAAGCCGCCATGAGTGGATCCTTTGAATCCCAAGTTCCTAACACTTGCTGAGCCACCAATTATGAGTCGCCAAAACACCTCACCCGGCTTAGATTCATCTCTTTAGCCATTCGAAGACCATGGAGTAAGGCTTCATACTCAGCTACATTGTTAGTACAAAGGAACATCAACCTTAAAACATAACAAAATTTATCACCTCATGGGGAATTCAATATAACTCCACCCCCAAGCCTTCCAATTGCCTGGATCCATCAAAATGAATAGTCCAATATGTGTTATCTGTCTTATCCTCAGACATCTGCAATTTTGTCCAATCATTGATGAAGTTCACAAGTGCTTGAGACTTTATAGCCGTCCGAGGCATGTACTTCAAGCCATGGGGTCCAAGCTCAATGGCCCACTTACCTACCTGACCTGTTGCTTCTCTACTTTGAATAATATCCCCCAAGGGAGCAGAACTAACCACAGTGATGGGATGACTAAGGAAATATTGCTTCAACTTGCGGCTAGCCATGAACACGCTATAAACAAATTTCTGCCAATGTGCGTATCTCTGCTTAGATTCAATGAGCACCTCACTGACATAATAAACTGGCCTTTGAACCGGATACTCCTTTCTTGACTCCTTCCTTTCAACCACAACTGCCACACTGACAGCTCTGTTATTTGCAGCCACAAATAAAAGCAAGGGCTCCCTCTCAATAGGAGCTGCAAGAACCGGAGGTTCAGCCAGCTATCTCTTAAGCACTTCAAACGCCTCATTAGTAGCATCACTCTAGACAAAGTCATCTGTCTTCTTCATCATTTGAAACAAAGGTATGGCCTTCTCTCCCAGGCGGCTTATAAACCGTCTGAAAGCGGCAATACGACCCGCCAAATGCTGGACGTCATTGATACACGCTGGCTTAGCCAAAGAAGTGATAGTCTTGATTTTATCCGGGTTAGCTTTAATGCCTCTCTCAGAAACCAGGAAACCCAATAGCTTGCTTGCTGGCACGCCAAAGACACACTTGGCCGGGTTAAGCATCATCTTATAAACCCGAAGATATTGCCAAAGGTCACTTTCAAATCATTTATCAAACTCTCTTTTTTTCTGGATTTCACAACAATATCATCCACATAGGCGTGAACATTGCATCGAATTTGGTCACGAAGGCAATTGTGAACACACCGTTGGTAAGTCACCTGGGCACTCTTGAGCCCAAAAGGCATGGACACATAGCTGAAGGCTCCAAAGGGGGTGATGAAAGTTGTCTTCTCCTGGTCCTTAACTGCCATTTTGATCTGATGATATCCAGAATAAGCATCCAAAAAGCTCAAACGTTCAGAACCCGTCATAGCATCAATAATCTGATCAATACGAGGGAGAGCAAAATAGCAAGCCGGACAGGCCTTATTAAGGTATGTATAATCCACACTCGTTTTTCTTAAGTACCAACATCGGGTTAGCTAACCACTCAGGATGAAAAACTTCAATGATGAACCCTGCCGCAAAGAGACGGGCCACTTCTTCACCAATTGCCTTGCGCCTTTCTTTGTTAAAATGACGAAGGAATTGCTTGACCGGTTTAAACTTTGGATCCACATTAAGAGTGTGCTCAGCGAGTTCCCTCGGTACACTTGGCATGTCAGAAGGTTTCCATGCAAAGATGTCCCGATTCTCACGGATGAACTCGATGAGCGTGCTTTCCTATTTCAAATCCATATTAGCACTGATGCTGAACTGCTTGGACGAATCACCAGGAACAAAATCAACCATCTTAGTGTCATCTGCCGACTTAAACTTCAACAGGGGGTCATTCTCTGTAGTTGGCTTCTTCATAGACGTCATATCCACCTGGTCAACATTATCTTTATAAAACTTTAACTCCTCAGTGGCACAGGACGACTCAGCATACACAACATCACCCTCTTCACAATCCAGAGCACTAATCCTATCACCATGCACCGTGATGGTTCCCTTATGGCCCAACATTTTAAGCTGCAAATAAACATAACAAGGCTGCACCATAAATTTGGCATAAGCCGCCCGCCCGAACAAAGCATGATACGGGCTCTTGATCTTGACCACCTCAAAGGTCAATTTCTCAGCCCTGGAATCACGGTCATCTCCAAAGACCACCTCCAGGGTTATCTTACCTACAGGATACGCCGACTTACCAGGCACCACCTGATGACCCACAAGTATAGGGGATCTATCGTAGTCCTTTCGATAAGTAAGAGTGTCGAACCCAATGAGGAGCAGAAGAAAATGACAAGCGGTTTTCAGTAAGGTATTCTCTGCCAGCACTGAAATTGTAGGTAACAGATAGTTTTGTGATAAGATAATTTGTAACGGGTAACAAGTAATGAAAGTAAATAAGGTGCAACAAGGTGGCCCAATCCTTTTTGTAGCAAAGGACAAGCCTGGACAATTTCTTATAATGTGAAAAGCGATCCCGAGGACACATGGGAATTATCGTCAAGCTAGTTTCATCACGCTCATATGATTTGTGTTCGGTACTTTGATAATTTGATATGTGGGTGGACCGGTGCTTGGGTACTGCCCTTTCTTGGACAAGCATCCATTTATGATTAACCCCTATTGCAAGCACTCGCAACTACAAAAGAAGTATTAAGGTAAACCTAACCATAACATGAAACTAGTGGATCCAAATCAACCCCTTACGAAGCAACGCATAAACTAGGGTTTAAGCTTCTGTCACTCTAGCAACCCATCATCTACTTATCACTTCCCAATGCCTTCCTCGAGGCCCAAATAATGGTGAGGTGTCATGTAGTCGACGTTCACATAACACCACTAGAGGAGAGACAACATACATCTCATCAAAATATCGAACGGATACCAAATTCACATGACTACTAATAGCAAGACTTAACCCATGTCCTCAGGAAGAAACGTAACTACTCACAAAGCATATTCATGTTCATGATCAGAGGAGTATTAATATGCATTAAGGATCTGAACATATGATCTTCCACCAAGTAAACCAATTAGCATCAACTACAAGGAGTAAACAACACTCCTAGCAACCCACAGGTACCAATTTATGGTTTTGATACAAGATTGGATACAAGAGATGAACTAGGGTTTTGAGAGGAGATGGTGCTGGTGAAGATGTTGATGGAGATTGACCCCCTCGCGATGATAGGATCATTGGTGATGGCGATGGTGATGATTTCCCCCTCCCGGAGGGAAGTTTCCCAGGCAGAACAGCTCCGCCGGAGCCCTAGATTGGTTCCGCCAAGGTTCCGCCTCGTGGCCGTGGAGTTTAGTCCCGTAAGCTTGCTTATTATTTTTTCCAGGGTAAGAGCCTTCATATAGTAGAAGATGGGCACCGGAGGACCACCAGGGGGCAGAAGACAGGGGGGCACCCAGTAGGGGGGGGGGCGCCCCCCACCCTCCTGTCCAGGGTGTGGGCCCTCCCTCTGGTACTTTCTTTGCTCAATAATTCTTATTAATTCCAAAAATGACTTTCGTGGAGTTTCCGGAATTTTGGAGCTATTGTGACCCCCGGATAATTAAGCTACATTAATCTCCTGCCAATGATGCCAGGTCATCATTCTTACTGTTACTAATCCTCGTTTGATCCAAAGCATAATTCAAATTCAATTCAAATTAAAGTCCTAAATTCAAGTTTGCCAAACATGCAAAATAAAATGTTGAAAGTGTGGCTCATATTCCATAACTAATTATGGTGGTGACCCAACACTTTTGTAAAGTGTTTAAATCCCCTTTTGTGAATATAACCGTGGCTTAAACAATCATTTAAATGCCTTTCCATTTATGAAAATTTCAAACAAACTCGATAGCCTCCCAAACTTTTTGTGGTAGTGGTAGTAAATGCAAGGTATTTATCTGGCCAAGTCCCAGTTTGTACAAAATACATTTTGCTTGCTAAAAGAAAATATAAAAGAAAATGCAAAAGGAAAAAGAGATAAGGCCCACTGTCCCCTGGGCCTTAGGCACCTGGGTGGCGCAACACAGAAGGCCCAACTGGTCCAGCCCATCTCCTCCAGTCGCCTCCCTCCTCTCCGTTCCCCCGACCCGAGCCACTATAGGGGCTCGTCCCCGCCGGACCAGCCTTGTCAGCGCCGCCCTGAGGGGATAAGGGCGACACCTCAGGCTCCCCTCATCTTGTCCCGCCCACTTTCCCCCTCTCGCTCGCCTCTGCGCCTCCCCTCTCCCAGATCCACCTCTCCCCTCTCCTCTCGCTCGATCCCGAGCGCGCCCGTCGCCATTGCCGCGCCACAGCCACGACCACCTTCGTCCCCACATCGCGCCTCCCTATCCATACTCTCCGCCGGCATCGTCTACATTGCCTACATCAAGCGCCTGGAGTTGGGGAGCACCGGAGCGCCCACATTACCGTCTTCTTCCTCCTCTACCTTGCCGGACTCCTCGACTACTCCGACTCCAGCATGCCTCCCCGAGCACGTTGTAGTCCCCCTACAGCCTCGCCGTGAGCTTCTCCTCCTCCTCCCCCTCTCTTTTCGCTCTTGTGCGCCTCCTAGCTAGCTCACCCGCCGTTGCCCGAACGCGTTGCTGCTGACGAGCGCAGCGCCGTGACCATAGTCGCCGTCACATCCGGTCGAGCACCGCATCGTGCTCCTGGGGGTCCCAGGGGCTCA
This sequence comes from Triticum dicoccoides, assembly GCF_002162155.2. Classification (NCBI taxonomy): domain Eukaryota; kingdom Viridiplantae; phylum Streptophyta; class Magnoliopsida; order Poales; family Poaceae; genus Triticum; species Triticum dicoccoides. Next base: position 605,576,002 of record NC_041387.1, on the reverse strand, counting down.
ACACATGCGTTCGCTGCTCTTGCCAAGCCCCGTAGCCCGATCCCCGCCAACGCCCGTTCTGGCCTTCCGCCCTGCTCGACGCCGTTATCGATGCAGCCCGCCCCAGCCCAAGCTAAGGCCGCAGTTGGATGCACTGCTCCTCCCGCGTCCGAACGAGCCCGGCCACGCTCGAAACGGCCCTCTGTGGCGCGTTTCCGGCGAGGTTCTGAGCGCCTCCACCGTGTTTTTGGTCGCTCGCGTTTAGCCGCCGGCCACCGCCGACGTGGCATACCTGGGGCGCGCCTCTGGGTCACTGCCTGTGGGCCCCCTGGCCCTAGTTGACCATGTTGACCGTGGTCAACTGTGCTGACTCGGCGGCCCCAGCCACTGACATGCAGGCCCCACAACAAAATTAGTTAATTAAAACGTTTTATTAATTAAAACCTATTTGGTTACTAACTTCAGACTGACATGTGGGCCCCCCGCAGCTTGAACCACAGTTTAGTTTAATATAAACTCTGTTTTTAACAAAGGCTGACATGTGGGCCTCGCTGGTCAGGTTTGACCTAGTCAGTGCGGCTGTTGACTGCTGACGTCACCCTCTAGTCATGCTGGCATCATAATTCCATTTCTGTTAATTTAGATAATCCCAAAAAATGTTTTAATCTTTGAAAATTCGTAGAACATAATCCGTAGCTCGGATGGAAAACTTTTCTACATGAAAGTTGCTTAGAACGGCGAGACGAATCTGAAGACGTTGTCCGTTCATTTGTCACACATCCCTAGCATAGCAACCGTTGAACTTTTCCCCTCCGGTTCATCTGTTTGACAAACGTCCAAAACCGAGAAAACATTCCTGGATGTTTTCCCCCTTCGCCAGTATCGCCAAGCACCACGTTAGAACACGTCTAGCTCTACCTGTTGTCCTGTTATGCTCTTGCTTGCTATGTATTTACTGTTTTCTCCCCCTCTTCTCTTCGGTAGACCCCGTGATGGCTGCTGATGCCGCTGTGATCGAATACGTCGACGACGACCCCTCCTTCTCGCCTGAGCAACCAGGCAAGCACCCCCTTTGTTCATCCCGATATCGCCTATTCCATTATCTCATGCTTGCATTAGATTTTGCTATTATATTTGATTGCTCCTATTCTGATGCATAGCCTGCTTTTGTACCTGATGTTGTACCTTACCTGCTTATCCTAAACTGCTTAGTATAGGTTGGTTAGTGATCCATCAGTGACCCCCACCTTGTCCTTGTTGCCCCTTCTTCATCATCGATGACTCAATCAACATGATCGAGGACCAGAGCCTGGCACCTCACATCACATCACGCCCCTTTTGTTGCTCGACTCTACAGAGCTACTATCGAGTGACGAGGGTGATCCCTCATAACGCACTCCTGATGATAATTTTGTAATGTAGCTATTCGGGCGTGGTCATCGAGGGTGATTTCCTCTTTCCCCATTCCCCATACGGCTCTGTCGTTCAACACCTCAAGTGTGAACCTCGAGGGTCGTCCCTCTTACGTTCACCTTGATGATTACATTGAGTGGAATCCTCCGTGGGTGATTCCTCGGGTTTTCCCCTTGATGTTTGGACACACGGTTACCTTAACTTCACTTGAGACCATTGATGAAGTCGGGTCGGCCCTGAGGGGTACCCGTGAGTTGATGTGAAAGTCGGGCGGGCCCGCTGAGCACCCGCAAGTTTTCCACGTGGCACGGCCGGGCAGTCTGGGCCCTTGCCGTAAGTCCATGAGACGGAGCGACGGGGTCACCTTATCGTGAGTCTCTGCTCGTTTCTGCGAGCCCCCAATGCACTAATAGGTTTGGGTATTTGTTCTGAGTTGGCCTCTGGCCTTTATGCACTAACCACCACGCGAGAATAGATATGGGCCTTGACGTTGCAGTATCAGCCAAAGCTTTGTCAGACGTCCAGTTCAGCAGTGCGGCACGGTCGGCTCGTGCTGACCATATGAGGCGGTGCTGGTATTCACCCTGCTCGCAACGACCCGGAGTGTTGCGGGCGATGGGCCCAAGACCCCGGAGTGCTTAGGATGTAGACCGGCGGGGACTTCTCTGCTGAGCCTAGGTAGGGCTGCGACGTGTTGATCTTCCGATGCCGGGCATTGACCCCAGAAAGGTGTGTCCGACCAGAGTGATCGAGTGTGTTGGGTAACGTGGTGCACCCCTGCAGGGAAGATATATATTCGAATACCGTGTCCATGGTAATGGACGTTCAGACTTGTATCCTGATCTTATACAACTAGAAATGGATACTTGATATGTGATGGATATGTGGCTCCGAGATTGCTTTCCCGCACGGAGTCGGAGAAGGATCTCTGGGCGTTGATGTTACAACATACTTGTTAAATATTAAACTGCTATTCTTTACTCTTCTACATGCTGCAAGATGCTTGGAGCTGCATGAAGATGCTAGTCTTCGATAGGCTAGGCCTTCCCCCTTCTATTCTGGCATTCTGCAGTTCAATCCATAGATACAACCCTTCCATTTGATAATACTTAGTATAGATCTGATGCTTGCGAGTACTTTGGATGAGTACTCATGGTTACTTTGCTACCCCCTTTCCCCCTTCTTTCTTCTTTCCGGTTGATGCAACCAGATGGTGGCTCCCTGGAGCTAGATGCCACCGCTGACGGATACTGCTACGTGGAGCCCACCGATGACCAGGAGTAGTTAGGAGGTCCTAGGCAGGAGGCCTTGCCTCTTCGATCGTTGATGCTTGTGCTAGCCTTCTTAAGGCAAAACTTGTTTAAATTATGTCTGTACTCAGATATTGTTGCTTCCGCTGACTCGCTTGTGTATCGAGCTTGTGTATTCGAGCCCTCGAGGCCCCTGGCTTGTAATATGAAGCTTGTATGTCTTTCTTTTGTGTTTAGAGTTGTGTTGTGATATCTTCCCGTGAGTCCCTGATCTTGATCGGACACATTTGCGTGTATGATTAGTGTACGATTGAATCAGGGGCGTCACAGCTGTGCAGAATAGGTCTCCAATATTTGCTCCATTTTCAGCCAGAATCCCAGCTGCCGACATTCTCCCTCTTCATGATAAACCTTGTAAAATAAGAGAGAATAGCCATAAGTATCGTGACATAATGTGTAATAACAGCCCATAATGCAATAAATATTGATATAAAAGAATGATGCAAAATGGACGTATTACCACCCCATGGAAAACGGTAGAAGACGTCTTAAGATCCTTGTTAGTCAAATTCATACGACGAAAAGTCTCATAGTAAAGGATATTGATAATACTGCCCCCATCCATGAGCACCTTTGTAAGCTTACACCACCCTACCTGAGGAGTAATCACCAATGCCAATTGATCAGGATTGTCAACCCGGGGGGTGGGTGATCCTCCCGGCTCCAAACAATAGGCTGCTTAGACCACCTCAAATAACGAGGTACTACCGGCTCAACGAAGTTCACCACCCGCTTATGGATTTTCTAATCCCGTTTGCACAGACTTGTGGTGAACACATGATATTGACCACTATTCAACTACTTTGGATTGCTCTGATAACCAGACTACTAATGATGATTCCCTTGCCCAGATTGCCGATTAAAACCACCTTGACTGCCTTGGCGCTGAATGCCAGAGCTTGAACCGCCCCCTCCAAAACTAGGACCGTGAGAGCCAGAACCTGAACCGCCATGCGGGCCATGATTGTTCTGAAAAAAATAGAGTTTCTATACTCCCTCATGATGAAGTAATCCTTCCATAGATGACTGGCCGGCTTATCCTGGGTTCCGTGCTTTGGGCAAGGCTGATTTATCATGGCCTCAAGGTTGAACTTCGGCCCTCCAAACCGGGGCGCCGGCGTTTTCCCCTTAAGACGCTAGTTATTACTCTATGTATTGGTGTTAGCCATGAATTCTAAACCGTCATTAGCCTTACGTTTACCATTGCCACCTTGACTCGTCGTGTTATGATGTCCCTTTGCATTTCCACTCTTCTTCCCTTTCCCAGTTTTCTCCTCATCAGACTCAGGGTCTTTAGTGCTATCAGAGTCGGCATACTTGACGAGAGCCTCCCTGAGCTCCCCCATATCATTGCAATTACGCTTAAGCCGCCCCAATTTCTGCTTAAGGGGAAGAAAACGGCAATTCTTCTATAACATCAGGACTGCTGAACCGGCATTGATACTGTCTGATGAGTGTATAACGGCTGAGATCCGACGCACCCAATTGGTTGTTGACTCGCCCTCACGCTGGACGCAAGAGTCCAAATCCAGAATTGGCATAGGTTGCTTGCATCTGTCTTTAAAATTTTGAATAAATCGCTTTTTCAACTCCACCCATGACCCAATGGAGTTAGCGGGCGGCCCTTTTAACTAAGTACGAGTCGGCCCATCCAACATCATGGTGAAATACTTAGCACATGCAACATCACTAACATCCAGCATCTCCATAGCCATCTCATAGCTCTCAATCCAAGCCTATGGGGGCTGACCGTGCCGTGTAGTTAGGCACCTTGCGGGGGCCCTTGAAATCCTTAGGAAAGTGCTCGTTGTCTAGAGTTGGCACTAAATATGGCACACCCAAGGTTCTAGAGGTCACTCCTCCCTCCACAGACATTGACGGACAAACCGGAGATTGTTGTTGAGCCGCCAACTGAGATGCTAACTCCGCCTCACGCCGTGCTCTGCCCAGGTCCACCAAAGTCTGAGCATCATTACCAGCGCGCGGTGGGTCAGGCCTATGAGGTTGATTGCGGTTCCGCTCACTGCTCGATACCACTAGCTCATCAATGTGTCTGCTATAACTCCGGTTTGGATGCGGGTTCGAGTGAATCTGTTCATGACTGTATGAATAAGCCGCCTGTTGAGCCACAGCCATCTGAAGAAGTTCTCCGGCTCGCTGATACGTCTGCAACGTATCTACAATTTTTGATTGCTCCATGTTAATCTTATCCATCTTGGATGTTTTATATGCATTTATATCCTATTTTATATGATTTCTGGGACTAACCCATTAACCTAGAGCCCAGTGCAGTTTTTGTTTTTTCCTTGTTTTTGAGTTTTATAGAAAAGGAATACCAAACGGAGTCCAATTGATGTGCCAATTTCTGATGATTTTTTATGGACCAAAAGAAGCCTCCAAACTAAAAGAGTTGGGCCAGAAGTGTCCCGAGCCATCCACGAGGTCGGAGGGCGCGCCCCTACCTCGTGGATAACTCGGAGACCCCCCCTGACGTGAGATCGACACCAAAAATTCCTATAAATACAAAAACCCCCGAAAAGAAACCTAGATTGGGAGTTCCGCCGCTGCAAGCCTCGGTAACCACCAAAAACCAATCGAGACCCTGTTATGGCACCCTGCCAGAGGGGCGAATCATCACTGGTGGCCATCTTCATCATCCCGGCGCTCTCCATGACGAGAAGGGAGTAGTTCACCCTTGGGGCTGAGGGTATGTACCAGTAGCTTTGTGTTTGCACTCTCTCTCTCTCTCTCTCGTGTTCTTGATATGGCATGATCTTGATGTATCGCGAGCTTTGCTATTATAGTTGGATCTTGTGATGTTTCTCCCCCTCTACCTTCTTGTAATGGATTGAGTTTTCCCTCTGAAGTTATATTATCAGATTGAGTCTGTAAGGATTTGAGAACACTTGACGTATGTCTTGCATGGGATACCTGTGGTGACAATGGGGTATTCTATTGATCCACTTGATGTATGTTTTGGTGATCAACTTGGCACACGTTTTCGTCTTGACTCTCCATTAGAAACTTTGGGGCACTCTTTGAAGTTCTTTGTGTTGGTTTGAATAGATGAATCTGAGATTGTGTGATGCATATCGTATAATCAAACCCGCGGATACTTGAGGTGACATTGGAGTATCTAGGTGGCATTAGGGTTTTGGTTGATTTGTGTCTTAAGGTGTTATTTTCCTATGAAATCTAGGGCTGTTTGTGACACTTATAGGAATAGCCCAATGGATTGATCGGAAAGAATAACTTTGAGGTGGTTTCGTACCCTACAATAATCTCTTCGTTTGTTCTCCGCTATTAGTGGCTTTGGAGTGACTCTTTGTTGCATGTTAAGGGATTGTTATATGATCTAATTATGTTATCATTGTTGAGAGAACTTGCAGTAGTGAAAGTATGAACCCTAGGCCTTGTTTCTAAGCATTGCAATACCATTTTTGCTCACTTTTGTTACTTGCTACCTTGCTGTTTTTATATTTCCAGATTAAAAAAAGCTATATCTACCATCCATATTGCACTTGTATCACCATCTCTTCGCCGAACTAGTGCACCTATACAATTTACCATTGTATTGGTTGTGTTGGGGACATAAGAGACCCTTTGTTATTTGGTTGCAGGGTTGTTTGAGAGAGACCATCTTCGTCCTACACCTCCCACAGATTGATAAATCTTAGGTCATCCACTTGAGGGAAATTTGCTACTGTCCTACAAACCTCTGTACTTGGAGGCCCAACAACGTCTACAAGAAGAAGGTTGCGTAGTAGACATCAAGGTCCTTTCTGGCGCTGTTGCCGGGGAGGTTAGTGCTTGAAGTTATATCTTTAGATCTTGCAATTGAATCTTTTTGTTTGTTGTTTTATCACTAGTTTAGTGATAAAAAAATGGAATTGAGGGTGCCTCATATGCTTCATCTTTTTAATGTCTTTCGTGAAGATGATGGAAAGGAAAATTGTGCCAAAGTGTTAGAAGAAGAATGCATTAAAATTTTTGGCACTAAATCTTTGAATGAAGAACATGGTTGCAATGTTTTTAGTATGAGCTCTTTGAATATCCATAGTACTAATGATGATTGCACTAGTCATGATGAAAATGTCTCTTATAAGCATGTCAACTTTTGTGGAGTGCATAGAGTTTGCAAGTACACACCAAATAGGGAAGATATATTTTGTAAGAGGCATAAGTATTTACAAACTAAATGGTTGCAAGAGAGGATAGATGTTTGTGCTAAAAAAATAAATTTCTTTGCCATCCTTGTGAACTTTGCAATGGGCATGATCATTTAAATCTCCAATGCAAATTGTTTCACGATCGAATTGTGTCCAAAAATTGTGATGACTTGATTTCCCGTGCGCATCATAATGAACTTAGTTTGATTGTGGGTTATGAAGAAATGAAACGTATAACTAAGGACATTCCATAATTTTTCCTTGATAAAGTTCTTGATTTTGATCTAGAGGAAATTTATATGTATTCTGCGGTGAATTGCATTGAAAATCCTTATATTTCCAATTACATAAAGACAAGAAAACAAATAGAAGATGAAGAGAATACTAATGAAATGGAAGATATTTCCCAATATCCTCTTGTTCTTTCTTATGATGAATCAGGTAATGAGGAGGAGCTTTCTATTCAACCAATCTCATTAATAAGGAGCTCTAAAAAGAGGACTAAACTCACACATAATGTGGATAAGAAAAAGAAAAGACGGAGAGGCAAAGGTAAAAAGGTATCCCTCCCAAATGATGTTGCTCCTACTACTCATTGTGATGATGATAATTGCTATACTATTGGTGTGATCCATACTATTAATGTTGAGAGTGATTATGCTTATGATATGAAAAGGCCCAAGCTTGGGGATGCTATGTTTGATGAGAATGATATGTTTGAGAATTTATTTTCTGCAATTAATGTTTGTCCCAAGATTGGGGATGCTATGTTTAATGAAGATGAGATTTTTAGTCTCCCAAGTTTTGATGAACAAATTTATTATGATGATAGCATGCCTCCTATTTATGATGATTATATTGATGAAAGTGGGTTTGGAAGAGTGTCAACTTTAGGAAGTAATGATCCCATTATTTTGGAGGGTGTTGAATCTTATCGTGATAATTATGAAAGTGGATCTGGAGAGGTCATGACTTTATTTAGTAATGAATCCACTATTTCGAAGAGGTTCCATTTGATTATGAGAACAAAGTTGCTATCTATGATGATTATTGTGATGACTTGTATGCTATAAAGAATAATAATAACCATGAAACTTGTCATCATGATTTTAATTTTCAATTGGATTATGCCTCACATGATAGTTACTTGTGGAGTTTGCTCCCACTACTATTCATGAGAAGAAATTTGCTTATGTGGATAGTAGTAAAATTTCTATGCTTGTGGGTCATGAAAAGAATTCTTTATGTGATAGTTATATTATTGAGTTTATTCATGATGCTACTGAAAATTATTATGAGGGAGGAATAGATGCTTGTAGGAACTGCAATAATATCAAGTTTCCTCTCTATGTGTTGAAAATCTTGAAGCTATGCTTGTTTTGCTTTCCTATGCTAGTTGATTCTTGTTCCCATAAGTTGTTTTCTCACAAAATCCCTATGCATAGGAAGTGGGTTAGAGTTAAATGTGTTAGTCACATTCTTCATGATGCTCCCATTATGTTTCGATTCTTATCTTTTATGAGAGCATCATTGAAATCATCATGCCTAGCTAAAAAGGCATTAAAGAAAAGCGCTTGTTGGGAGACAAACCAATATTTACCCTTACTGTTTTTGTGTGTTCACATGATTATTCTACTGTAGTAATCATGTTTTATAGCTTTTGTTTCAATAAAGTTCCAAGTAGAACATTTGGGAAGACTTGGGTGAAAGTTAATGCGATCTTGCTGTAAAAAACTGAAACTTTGCGCTCACAAGATTAGCTGTCATTTTTTATAGAAGAGTGATTTTAAGTTGATTCTTTTTGAAGAAGATTAACATACAAATTTCTCACGTCCACCAAGTTTTTTTCAGATTTTTTGGAGTTACAAAAGTATTCAAGAGTTACAGATTACTACAGACTGTTCTATTTTTGACAGATTCTGTTTTCATTATGTTGTTTGCTTATTTTGACGAATCTATGAGTAGTATCGGAGGGTATGAACCCTAGAGAAGTTGGAATACAATAGACATAACACCAATGTGAATTTAGAATGAGTTCACAACAGTACCTAAGTGGTGATTTATTTTATTATACTACCGGAGCTTACGAGTTTTCTGTCGAATTTTGTGTTGTGAAGTTTTCAAGTTTTGGGTAGATTTTCGATGGAGTGGAATAAGGACTGGCAAGAGCCTAAACTTGGGGATGCCCAAGGCACCTCAAGGTAATATTCAAGGACAACCAAGAGCCTAAGCTTGGGGTGCGCCGGAAGGCATCCCCTCTTTCGTCTTTGTTCATCGGTAACTTTACTTGGAGCTATATTTTTATTCACCACATGATATGAGTTTTGCTTGGAGCGTCATTTTGTTTTATTTTGTTTTTCATGCTGTTTGAATAATATCCCAAGATATGAAATTCTCAAATGTTATAGAGTCCTCACATAGTCACATAATTATTCAACTACTCATTGATCTCCACTTATATCTTTTGGAGCAGTTTGTCGGTTGCTCTAGTGCTTCACTTATATCTTTTTAGAGCACGACAGTGAATTTATTTTGAAGAAATTGGTGAACTCTCATGCTTAACTTATATTATTTTGAGAGTCTTAAACAGCATGGTAATTTTCTTTGGTTATGAATTTAGTCCTAATATGATAGGCATCAAGAGGGATATAATAAAAACTATCATATAAAGTGCATTGAATACTATGAGAAGTTTGATTCCTTATTATTGTTTTGAGATATGAAGATGGTGATATTAGAGTCATGATAGTGGAGTAGTTGTGAATTTGAGAGATACTTGTGTTAAAGTTTGTGATTCCCGTATCATGCACGTATGGTGAACTATTATGTGATGAAGTTGGAGCATGATTTAGTTATTGATTGTATTCCTTATGTGTGGAGGTCAAGATAGCGCGATGGTTAACTCCTACCAACCCTTCCCCTAGGAGCAAGCGTGTAGTACTTTGTTTTGATGACTTGTAGATTTTTGCAATAAGTATGTGAGTTCTTTATGACTAATGTTTAGTCCATGGATTATACGCACTCTCACCCTTCCACCATTGCTAGCCTCTCTTGTGCCGCACAACTTTCGCCGGTACCATACACCCACCATTACCTTCCTCAAAACAGGCACCATACCTACCTTGTCGGGGGGATAAACCCCGGGCAGGCAATGGAACCCGGATCCTTTTCAAAAACAGCAGGGCCCGCATTGCCCCTCGAACTGGCACCCGCCTGGCCGGGTCGCTCGACCCGGCAAGGCCCGCCGACCCGGCCAAGCTCTCCGACCCGGCAAGGTACGTCCACCCGGCCTCAGCAACTGGCGCAAGACAACCCAACCCGGCCACGGGTCAGCTCCCGTCCCATCCAGGCCGTACGATGGGACGCGACTTCAATCACCGATGACCAAGACAACAGTGCTTCCGCCCATGCCTATGGTCAGCCGGAGGGTGGAAACAGTGCCCCTCACCTACCCGCTGACCAGGGCTGGCATGGCAACAGTGCTCCCGCCCTCATCGCTGACAGCAGCAAGTGGCGACCTGACGGAGAGCCACTGTACACGACTCGACTCGGCCACGCCCTGACGATCGACAAGATGGCGCATAGTTCCCCTAGGTACGCGGGGCCCCACACCTAGGGAACCCGGCGAACCACAAGCCCTTAGCGGGACCCAGCCCGGTTCCCCGGACACCAACAATACGGACCCACCTTGTTGTAACATTACCGTTGTACCCCCGGGGGGTGGTCTATAAAACCCCCGGGAGCCCGCGATCACAGGGGGCAAGGAGGAAAAGAAACACACACGAGAGAAAAGCAAGTAAGCATAGGACTAGCCACCCGACGGCAACACCGGAGAGAAGGAGTAGCCCAAGTCTTGGCCAGCTTACTTCCTCCTCCATACAGCTCCAGGAGCAACATTGTACTATCGATCATCCAACTACACTCGGCAGGACTAGGGGTATTATCTCTCCGGAGAGCCCCGAACCTGGGTATGTCCGGCGTCCCGCGCCCTCTCATGCCAACCTTGCCTCTGGATCCCACCAGCGCCCTCGAGCCTCCTCCTCTCTTTAGCCATCCCTTGGCATCTGCCGTGCGCCCACCAAGACAGTTGGCACCCACCGTGGGCGGCTCGACGAGCTGGCCGGGAGCATGCTTCAGATGGGGCCCTTCTCCTACTCCGACGAGTCCGTCGCGCTGGCAAACGACATCGTCGGCGCGCTCGCCGCCTCCTTTGCCGCGTTGTGCATCTCCGATGTGTTCGCGGCCGACGAGTACCCCAGCGAGGTGCTCAGCTACTCCGACTCTCCCCTCTCCCTCGGCGGCGGCATTGCTGCCGGGGCGATGGACGTCCATGTGGAGGTTTTCGCCACCGGCAATGGCGCCTCCTCCTCGTCGAGCGAGGCGAGGAAGGCCGCAGAAGCCAGGGCCGCTGCAGAACAAACTGAGATGTCCGATCCGCTGCGCACCGTGATGCAGAGCCTCCGCATCCCCATCGCCACCGACATCGACGCCACCAACATTGCCGAGGCGCGAACCTAGCTCGAGGAAAGGCACCAGCAGATGCTGGACCTGTCCGAGACGCTTGCCGCCACCAAGCGTCGCCTGGAGGCTGCTCAGCTGCAGCATGACGCTGCCCATGGATTCGTGCCCGCCGCAGCCGAGCCAAGCCGGGTCGCTGATGTGCGTACCCGAGGAGGAGCGATCGGCCGGGCCCTCGGCATCGTATGAACCGTCTACGAGAACCCAGTGAAGAACATGCGGCGCTGCCCAAGCAGCCGCATTCGGCCTGGACCGGCTCACGGGTGAAGAGCTGCAGGAGCGCATCGGGTGGATGCATGAGCTCCTCAATGCGGCCAACACCCAGCAGGATCACCTTAACCTGCTCGCCAAGCCGGCGGGATCCGGCTCCGCCCGCCTTGGCGGGCCCGACGAACTCCTGCACACGGCTTCCTCGCTGCCCAACGAGGCGCACTCTGGCCAAGCCCGGAATCGGCGCAACCCGGCCACCGCGGCCGCCGACGTCCTGGGCGACGAGCCCGCCCCGGAGACCCAACACGGACCTGGCCAGCATGGCCGGCGTCCGGCTCCAACCGACTCGGCCCCTCGGGGCCTGGCGCCAGTTGACTCGTCCCGCGCGCCATCGACGACGCCGACGCTCGCCACCGCCTCGATCAACTCGCTCGCTCCCTGGAGGTGGAATAGAGTGGCGCTATCGGGCCGGCGTGCTTTGGCTCATGCATCCGGGAGGAGTCCTTCCCCAAAGGGTTCGTGCTCCCCCGCGACACCCCCAAGTACAACGGGGCGGTGAAGCCGGAAGACTGGCTCACCGACTACACCACGACCATTGGCATCACCGGTGCCAATCGTCGTCCCGCCGTGCGCTACGTACCGCTCATGCTCCAAGGGTCGGCCCGCACGTGGTTGAACAGCCTACTAATGGGCAGCATCAACATGTGGGTGGATTTCGAGGAAGCCTTCGTCCGCAACTTCACGGGGACCTACAAGCGACCCGGTCGCCCCAGCCAGCTCGCCATGTGCGTGCAAGAGGCGACGGAGATCGGTCGCGAGTACCTCGCACGCTGGACCGAGCTCCGGAACAGCTGCGAGGGCGTCCATGAAGTCCAGGCGATCCAGCACTTCGTCAGCGGGTGCCGAGACGGTACCCTCCTCAAGCACAAGCTCTTACGCTCCAAGTCGGCCACCATGGCCACGCTCAAGGTGACGGCGGACAAGTACGCCAACGCTGACTCTGCCATGAAGATCCAGGTGGCGTTGGATGAAGCCGGCAAGGCGAAGCCGGTTCCCCCTCCGAAGCAGGCCGGCGAAAGCAGCCGGCAGCAACATCACCAGAACAACAAGCGCAAGGCCGACCAGCTGGCGCAGCATCACGACAACCGGCTTATCGCGGCCGCCAAGCCCGCGGCGGACCCGGCGGCGAAGCGCCGGCAGACCGGCAAGGTGGCATGGCAACCTGCCATGAGTTTCGAGTAGATGCTCGACGCTCCCTGCAAGCACCACAGCGGCGCAAAACCCTCCACGCACACGCTTCGACGGTGCGCCATCACCAAGAGCATCATGAGGGGCGACGTCCTGCCTCCTCCGGCTCCGGCTCCAGGCGCGGGGCAGCCGCCTCCGCCTCCGCCGCTGCCTCCAGCTGGCGGCGCGATGCGCAACAATGCCTACTCGGACCAGAACGCGGCCTACATCGTCTTCACCAGCCTCGGCGACGACAAGCGCAGCGAGCGCCTCCTTCGGCAGGAGGTGAACACCGTCGTCCCGGCCAAACCGGAGTTCATGCATTGGTCAGATCGCCCGATCACCTAGACACGGGAGGTTCACCAGGCAGTCATGCCAAGCCCGGGTTGTTACGCCCTCGTCCTCAACCCCACCATCATCGCGTGACGCACATGCAACTTCTCCCGAGTCCTCATCAACAGCGGCAGCAGCATCAACATCCTCTACCGCGACACGATGAGCAAGCTCGGCCACAAGGCCGAGGACCTGGAGCCAACTCGGATGATCTTCCACGGCATCGTATCGGGCCTCTCCTGCTCTCCCATTGGCCGGGTCCGGCCTGATGTCCTGTTTGGCGACAGCAACCACTTCCGACGCGAACCAATCTGGTTCAAGGTGGTGGACCTGTCCAGCGCATATCACGCGTTACTGGGCCGGCCCACGCTCGCCAAGTTCATGGTGGTTCCCCACTACACGTATCTGAAGATGAAGATGTCGGGTCCCAAGGGTCTCAGCACCATCACCGGCGATTACCGCAAGTCCCTGGAGTGCGCCCGAGACGGTGCCAAGTTGGCCGAGTCGCTGGTCAATGCTGAGGAGCGGCGCCAGCTCAACCGGATCGTCGCCCTGGCTGGCGAGGCCTCCGCTGCGTCGATCCCAACCCAGGACCCGGCCAACGAGGCCGCCTTCAAGCCCTCCAAGGAGACCAAGAAAGTGAAGGTCAACCCGGAAGACTCCAGCTGCAGCATGTACATTGTCGTAGGCGCCCGCCTCGACAGGAAATAGGAAGGCGAGCTCATCGACTTCCTCCGTGAGAATCGGGATATCTTCGCATGGACCCCCAAGGACATGTCGGGTATCCCGAGGAAGTACGCCGAGCACAAACTTCACGTCCGCAAGGACGCCAAGCCTGTCCGTCAACCCCTCCGACGATTTTCCGAAGAGAAGAGAAGAACCATTGGCGAAGAAGTCGCCAAGCTTTTGGCGGCTGTCTTCATCATGGAAGTATTTCACCCCGAGTGGTTGGCCAACCCAGTCCTCGTCCTGAAGAAGAAAAAGACTTGGCGCATGTGTATCGACTACACCAGCCTCAACAAGGCCTGTCCCAAGGATCCATTCGCTCTCCCGCGCAAGTCATCGATTCGACCGTCGGGTGCGAGCTCCTGTCCTTTCTGGATGCTTACTCTGGCTACCACCAGATCAAGCTGGACCTGGCCGACGCCCTGAAGACGTCCTTCATCACGCCCTTTGGGGCGTATTGCTACATCACCATGTCGTTCGGCTTGAAGAACGTCGGCGCCACCTTCCAACGCTGCATGCGGAAATGCCTACTGCCGCAACTCGGCCGCAAAATCCACGTGTACGTGGACGACATCGTGGTGAAGACGAAGCAGCACCTAACGCCCCTCGACGATTTGAAGGAAACATTCGCCAACCTACGCGAAAACAAGGTCAAGCTTAACCCAGAAAAGTGCGTCTTCGGCGTCCCGGTCGGAAAGCTTGTCAGGACCCCGATCCTAAGTCACACCGATCTAGCATGTAACACATCATATCACTCTGTGGCCTCACGCACGTTATTCCCACAGCTGCCACCTTACCTGGCCCGGGACCGTTTGCGCATTTTGGCTCACATATATGATAGTGCCGCTAGCATCCATATGACAAAGAACCCGAGCTGACATGGCTAGTCGTGAACCCAAAGTGGCGCTAACTTACAGGGACAGGCATACATGACCCAACAACGAACGTGCCGGTCATCAGCGAGTGAATCCGGGCTGTAGCAACTGGGCTAGCAGGACTCCGGTAAACCGGGCTGTAGCAGGCTAACAGGACTCTGGTAGACACCGCGTGACATTTCCCTGAAGGGACAGACACGGGAACGAAGAAGGACACATGCCGGCCAGCCTAAGTGTTCCGGAGCAGTAGCACGCTACCGTGGCTCAGTGGAAGCACTAGGAGACATTTCCCGGTAAGAGAGGCTACCAAGGATAAACAACTAGGTTGTCAGATCCCACACATACCAAGCATTTCAATAACATACACACAATATGCTCGATATGTGCAAATACAACATGGCATCACAACATGACTCTACGACTCAAGTATTTTGTTCAATAGGCTCCAAGGAGCGAGATATTACAAACATGGGTCTCATGGCCCAACACTCAGAGCATACAAGTCAAAGCACAAGCGGAAGCTTAACATGTCTGAGTACAGACATCTACAAATGAAAAAGGCTGAGAAGCCTGACTATATACTAGATCCTGCCGAGGGCACAAGATCATAGCTGAGGTAACAAGCTAAACGTCGAAGTCCAAGCAGAACTACTAGCGAGACTGAAGTCTCTCTGCAAAAACATAAAATAGGCAAACGTGAGTACAAATGTACCCAGCAAGACTTACATCAGAACTAACTACATATGCATCATTATCAACAAAGGGGTGGTGGGGTTTAACTGCAGCAAGCCAGCTTTGACTCGGTGGCTATCCTGAACTACGACTGCAAGTAACTCTTTTGAGGTGGCGCACACGAGTCCACATATTCACCATATCAATACACCACTATGGATCCACTCCTGTCTCCCAACGAGAACACCATCCATAGCACTCACGCTTATCTTGTGTATTTTAGAGTATCCATTTTCACTTGTCTATGAACTGTACAGGCAACCCAGAAGTGCTTTATCGCGGACACGGCTATTCGAATAAATCATATTAACCCTGCAGGGGTGTACTTCTTCACACACGCTCTCACCACTTACCGCCGTTTACACGACATGTACTCGGCAACCTTCAAGCGGAAGCCCAGCGAGGGTGTCGGCCACGACCTGACTAACCACACAAGTCTCTCGTCCAGGTTTATCGCCTATTCAGGTTCCATCTGCAAGGAGATCCGGTCGGGGTGTCGCTCACGGCCCCAAACGATGTGTGCAGGGTTCCCAAGCCCACCATCTGGGTGCCACTTGGTACACCGGGCCACTGTGCCTAGTCTGTCCCAGCCCACCTGTACCGGGTGCCACTTGGTAGACTACTAACACTACCTACAAACACCAGAAACTAGTTGCAACTCCTGGACAGAGATCAGGTTGATTAATAAGTCGAGAGGGGCACTTAAGCATTCCAATGCATGGTAGTAGCTGTTCATGGATCACAAACACAGAACTCAGTACCTGAGGACGTCTGCAATTAGACAACCCACCATGTACTCCTACATGGCCTCTCACCGCTACATTTACCAAATCGTGTTCAACACCTAGACCACACAAAGTAGGACATGTTCACACACCTCTGATTCATTCCCGATGAATCAGACCTGACTCAACTCTAAGCAGTAGTAGGCATGACAAACAAGCATGAATGAGTAGGCACATCAGGGCTCAAACAACTCCTACTCATGCTAGTGGGTTTCATCTATTTGCTGTGGCAATGACAGGTCATGCAGAGGATAAAGGGGTTCAGCTACCGCAGCAAGTAACAGATGAATCGTTGTTGTCCTAATGCAGTAAAAGAGAGCAGGGGCGAGAGAGTGGGATTGTATCGGAATGAACAAGGGGGTTTTGCTTGCCTGGCACTTCTGAAGATAATATAGCTCTTCATCGGTGTCATCGATCTCATCGTCGGAACGTCATCTACTGAGAGGGGACAAATACCGGCAAACAAGGAAGAACACAATCAATGCAATGCACAATATGATGCATGATCATGACATGTCAATATGCTATGATTTGAGCTAATGCAACTAGCAACAGATTAAATGAAGTTGGTTTGAATCCTAGGTTCAAATTCAAACTTCATATGTGAAGCTTTAAATGCCATTTAGATGATTTGGCCTAAACAGAAGCCATAAGTTGTTCTAACATGCATGAAAACAATACAGATGGATAGATTGGGTTTTTCTGATCATTTTTCATATATAGATTATTTCATTCTGAGTTACGGTTGAATTTATATGAATTTTTGACGTTTATACTAATTTTTGGAATTTCTGAATTATTTTAAATACAGAAATTGTTTACTACGTCAGCATGACAACAACAGGATGTCAGCAGGTCAACGGGGCTAGTCCAGGTCAAACCTGACACATGGGGCCCACACGTCAGTGATTAACTAACTAATCTAACTTAATTAGTGTTAAACTACTACTAACTAAAAATGTCAGTGGAGTTAATTAATCTTAATTAAAAACTAAACTAAGATTAGCTGGGGCCTGGGCCCACTTTTCAGCGACCCATGGGAGGTCAAACCCCTGGTCAACAGGTCCTAACCAGCCGGCGGCTCGTCGCCGGTGGCAACAGGCGCGGCGGAGGGCTCGGGTTCGCTCTCCCGGCGCCCAAACGAGCGGCGGAGGGCACCCGCGGGGAGCTTGAGCTCTCCCGCATCCAGTGCAGCAAGAGGCAGCAGCTGGGGTGGATGGAGTTGAGCGCGGCGAGGTCATCCGCGGCGGCCGGAGTTCGGCCGGGTGCGGGGACGCGGCTGCGGTGCGCTGGGAAAGCAACTAGGAGTGGCGTTGGCTTCCTGCGAAGCTTCTGAGCATGGTGACACACGCGGATGCGGGCTGTGGTGGCTCAGACCACGGCGGTGCCATGGCCGGAGGCGGAGGGCTCTCGGGCTTGATGGGAACGACGACTATGCGGCACAATCGAGCAAGGGGAGAGAGGGGGGACGAAGGAGGAGCTCATGGCGGGTCAGATGAGCGGCTCGATGGCCTCGGGGGAGGCTTGGAGGCGACGGGCGACGATGGCGATATCCGGCGGCCATGTAGAGAAGAAGAGCTCGATGACGAGGCTTCAAGGCGTCCGGGGTCGTGTGGTTCGGCGTAGAGGTGCGCGGCAGTGAGGCGGAGCTCGTGGGCGGGATGGCTGGCCGTGGGGAGGTCGGTGGTAGCGGCTAATGGCGACGGTGGCGGCGGCTCCGTTCGGTGGTGAGAGAGAGGGGTCTAGGGGAGAGGATGAGGGTGAGGGAGAGAGCAGAGAGTGAGGGGAAAGTGAGAGGGGGGCCTCGGGCGTCTCTAGACGTGGATTAGGACGAAGGAGAGGCCTCCAGCGTGAAGCAGGAGGTGGCCGGCATCGACGCGCGTGCGTCCAGCACGTAGCTGCTTCTGGGCGAGAGGGAGGAAGACGACTGGCATATGGGCTGCACAGTAACGGGCCGCGCAGGTGGGCTGGTATCCCTGGTGGGCCTCAAGGTAAGTCCAGGTAAGGTTGCTCTGTTTTATTTTTCTGTTATGTTTTCTATTTTTCTGCAGCTTTGTGGCTTTATTAAAAATACTAAATCAATCCCGAAAGTCATGTAACTTCTCATGACCACTATTGGAAATATATCCTACAATAAACATTTCAGTTTGGGATTATTTGAGCATTTAAAATATTTAATAGCATTTAAATGCCCAAATGCAAATACTATATGATTTAATTCAGTGACCAAATATGTCATGGAAAAATGTGCAACACCTGTGGTTATGGGTCTAGCATTTTCCAGAAATGATGAACATTTTTGAAAGCCATTTGGACTCACTGAAAATATTTTAGTGGAACCTAGTGAATTCCTTTGATGCTAGGGTTTAGGCAATCCCCATTTCAAGTTTCAAAAGAATTTAAACATGATGCAACAGACAAGTGCTAGCCTAGTGCAAGGTAAGGCTAGGGATGTGACAACTCACCCCCACTAAACAAGAATCTCGTCTCGAGATTCAAGCGTAGGGTAAGATGACGGGGGATGCAAACTAACACAATCTTCACGATCCAAGGTGCACTTCATGAGAACGTTGATTCGATCACCATATTTGTCCCGTCGTCTTGCTCTGAGAACTCCAACTAGCATGACAGCAAGAGGAAAGGGAAAACCCTCGAAGGATCGATCTCCTCGAAGAACGAACAACTCAGGATCAACTCACGGAGTGATACATTGAAACATCTCACGAGTTGAGACGCGTAGCAAACATCCAAAGGAATGGAGTGAAAGAGATGATGAGGGTCCACTAGGTAGACAACAATTCCACACTTAAGAGGGTGGTGAACGGTTGTCAATGTAGCAAGAATTTGAGTTGCCATGATACCATAACGAGACACCTTAGAGGAGGTGACTCGTGGAATCATCCCTTAAGTGGCAAAAAGAATTACCTTTGATTCAAAGATCATTGAAACTCTTTATACCAGCCTAAGGCAATTCTCGAGCGATCGTTTGGAGGGGTTCGGTAGAATAGCATATCCGGTTTAGAATAGATGATGTGGATTACCTTGTTGAAAACAACACAAGGGATGATTTTAGTAACTGGGGAGAAGCTCAACAGTGGAGAGTGAGTCCACTATTTGAAAAGTTATAGCATAATTGAGGAAACTGAGAGCAATCCCAGTTAGTGTCGATGATAACACCTAGCGCTTGTGCATGCTCTCAAGAACTTGAGCATTTCCATATCCATCTAGGTTTTACCAATATCCGTGTCAAGGATCCTGGCAACACAACGTACTACCATGATGAATATCGGTGGAAGAGATGCAGATGCAAAGAAGATAACACCGTCTCAGATTTCACCTTGGCGGGGCCAAGGAAACAAAATCTGGATGATCGACCGAGAGACATTTAGCACTCCGCTTCTAATGTTCTCCTTTATATGCTAGCGTAATCCATCCATAGATATGGTTTGATATCTAGAACACAAGTAAAAGGTCGGACTTCGGAAACACCAAATCCATAAGGAACAACTTCTGGGGGAAATCCTATGAAATCCTTATGGGGAGGTGGCCAACTTTCTCAATCAAGATGCTACAATAGTAGGTCTTCCAGCCGGGTGTGTTGGCCATGACATCCACTTTACCGGTTATAGAGAGACCAATATTATAGTTCTTGGGAAATGTTCCAACCATCATATCTGCCTGAGATTCAGATCTGGTTGGTGCCAGAATATTCCAGACTCTTCAAGTCTAGAAGAAAAAAAAGAAAGCTTGCAACACAAATCGACGAGACGGCGTTGCGAGATTCTCAGGAAATGAACTATGATAGTAAGCTCCAAAACATGAGCTGGTTCTGCTACATACATGTGAACACGTTGTCTCAGACAAGCATGACCACATAGTAGTCTTATAATAAAGCACTACCGCATTCAGGTGGGGAACCACCATCGAGGACATCGAAGTCCTTGTGCACTTATCGAAGAACTTCTTATCCTTGAACAAATCAATCAGTGGCTTGGTGTGCTAGGGACACATATAGAATGAAGGTTGCAAGTCTCCAAACCACAGAGTACTTCGCACATATGCATGACTAATTTGGGGTGACTCCAGAGGAAGCAACATTGACTTTCTCGAATCCACGGCGGCAACTTGCTCCAAATGCACATGAATTAGAGGAAGTCACTTCTTTCATCCAAACATATGCTTCGTGAATGGATCACGAAGATAATGCTTACAAAAGTTTCCAACACTAGCTGGATGTTCAACACGAATCATGGAGAAGGTAGGAATGTTGTCGACGGGCTCAACAACAATCCATCCAGGCTTCCATATAAGTGGAATTCCAGAATTATGTGAACAAGGTGATAGCATTGGTTAGACCCGAAGGATATAATGGAGTATGCTCGAGGAAACAACCACGAGTAAGACAACATTACAAATATCGTTGGTTCTGATCTGATTTGACGATAGCCCATACTCAAATCAAAAATAGGATAAGATGATAGGTCCATTAACTGATCACAGGGACCAATCGATGAAGATATCATCTTTCTTCAACACACACAAATATAACCCTTGAAATGAGCTAAGTCGGACAAGCTTTTATCCTCCAACTCTCCAAGTTGTTGTTTAGCTTAACCAACCAGCTCAAGGGTATGCAACACAGATTCTTGGAGAAGGGGTGGTTAGAAGCCACCAACTTGCTAACGAACTCAACATAGCGGTCAGGTGATGACCTGGTGATACTTCCGAGAAGATATTCGGAAAATCACGAACCACCGATATGTAACTAAGCTCGAGAACAATCTTGCTTTTCAGGGCAAGATGATATGATCAAAAGAGCGAGGGATTAGCACAATACTAACTCACTGATCGAAGAGTGCACCGGAAATAAGAACTAGGTAGCACAATCGGTCTTAGAATGACGATTCGAGATCCAACACGCTAAGAATGAAATTATTGTCCATTAACTACCAAGCAACGGGGTTGCTTGCAGTATTTATTTCACACATCACAATTCACTTGTCGACATTCCGGTTACAATAACATGGAAACCTAGGAATTAACAATGATGGCAAGAAGTATTACTGCGTCAAGAATTCATAAGCGGTGGTGCAATTCCCATGACACTCTTGACAAAAAGATGGTAACACTCCAAGGTAGAGCAGAGCAGAAGCTGGATTGGCATTTTGATCTGCGGAATACAACTTCTTTGACCCAATCCTAGATATGGAGGAGGTATTAGAGTTTGTTTCTCCTAGTCATTCCGGAATAGAATGGCTTCACGGACCACCAGAGTAATGGGCATCGATAAACGAATGCACGCATACTCTTGACTATCAATCGATAGATGGGGGTTAGAGAATAAGTAAAGAGGGACAACTCAAAAGAACGTATGATTTTCTGAGTTGTGGATGCACAGATTAGTATGTCGAACCAAGTTCAACATTTCTTACGGATAACCCATGTGGAAAGGTAGGGCTGGTAGAGTCACGATAAAGAATGGAGAACTCATCGAGAGCACTCATGTTGTGATCTTTTGATCCAACAAACATCTTCCGTAAGTGGTTCATAGTATTTGGAAGAAGGAAATACCACGGACCTCGAGGACTAATGCAAAGGTTTCTAATATCCTAAAGGAACGAGCAAAGACTACCAACATGAGGTAAGTGGGGTGAATCTCGGGTTCAAGAACCCAGAAGTAGAATACCTACTACTAAGTGGCATCACGGGATGCTTTTAAGAATGATGGCCAGAATCATCACACTGGGAACACAAAGCATGGCTAGATTACTAGGTGATACTCTAGACACCTAGGGTCATAATACTAGCTCCAACATAAATGCCGAGGCAATGGAGTACCTCAACACACTGGTTAGTGTGGTTAATCTGGCCCAAAGGACATCGAAAACAGAGGGAAAGGATTTTGCAATTGCATCAGATTGTTTAGAAACCTGGGATGACTCAGATAGCATAACAGTTGTAAATGCTCGAACAGATTTCATACATGCTACAAAAATGGTGGCATAACCACACGATCATCATAATATCAAGGTTCTGAGATCAACTATGAACATACAAAAGATAGTAGGAGCTGAACTCAAGTTTAGAACCATCACTCCTATAGGTCTACGGATTAGTAACACGTGATCCTGATAGAAAGATGAGAAGCCTAGTTCTTAATCCCTGTAGAAGAGAAGAGGTTGACTCAGATCAGAAGGGCATAAGGTATAAGGAGTAAAAAGAGCCTTATGTTCCCATCCACAATCAATTCCCCTACATATAACTAAAGCATTTCTAGACTCAACTTCGACCAGTTTGGCTTGGTAATCCTACAGGCAGTCAAGCTCTGATACCAAAGCTGTTAGGACCCTGATCCTAAGTCACACCGATCTAGTATCTAACACATCATATCACTTTGCGGCCTCACGCACGGTAGTCCCATGGGTGCCACCTTACCTGGCCCGGGACCATTTTCGCATTTTGGCTCACGTATATGATAGTGCCGCTAGCATCCATATGACAAAGAACTCGGGCTGACATGGCTAGTCGTGAACCCAAAGTGGCGCTAACTTACAGGGACATGCATACATGACCCAACAACGAACGTGTCAGTCATCAGCGAGTGAATCCGGGCTATAGCAACTGGGCTAGCAGGACTCCGGTAAACCGGGCTGTAGTAGGCTAACAGGACTCTGGTAGACACCGCGTGACATTTCCCCGAAGGGACATACACGGGAATGAAGAAGGACACATGCCGGCCAGCCTAAGTGTTCTGGAGCAGTAGCAAGCTACCATGGCTCAGTGGAAGCACTAGGAGACATTTCCCGGTAAGAGAGGCTACCAAGGATAAACAACTAGGTTGTCAGATCCCAAACATACCAAGCATTTCAATAACATACACACAATATGCTCGATATGTGCAAATACAACATGGCATCACAACATGACTCTACGACTCAAGTATTTTATTCAACAGGCTCCGAGGAGCGACATATTACAAACATGGGTCTCATGACCCAACACTCAAAGCAAACAAGTCAAAGCACAAGCGGACGCTTAACATGTCTGAGTACAGACATCTACAAATGAAAAAGGCTGAGAAGCCTGACTATCTACTAGATCCTGCCGAGGGAACAAGATCGTAGCTGAGGTAACAAGCTAAACATCGAAGTCCAAGCGGAACTACTAGCGAGACTGAAGTCTCTCTGCAAAAACATAAAATAGGCAAACGTGAGTACAAATGTACCTAGCAAGACTTACATCAGAACTAACTACATATGCATCATTATCAACAAAGGGGTGGTGGGGTTTAACTGCAGCAAGCCAGCTTTGACTCGGTGGCTATCCTGAACTACAACTGCAAGTAACTCTTTTGAGGTGGTGCACACGAGTCCACATATTCACCATATCAATACACCATTATGGATCCGCTCCCGTCTCCCCACGAGAACACCATCCATAGCACTCACGCTTATCTTGCGTATTTTAGAGTATCCACTTTCACTTGTCTATTAACTATACAGGCAACCCAGAAGTCCTTTACCGCGGACACGGCTATTCGAATAGATCATATTAACCCTGCAGGGGTGTACTTCTTCACACACGCTCTCACCACTTACCGTCGTTTACACGACATGTACTCGGCAACCTTCAAGCAGAAGCCCAGCGAGGGTGTCGGCCATGACCTGGCTAACCACACAAGTCTCTCGTCCAGGTTTATCGCCTATTCGGGTTCCATCCGCAAGGAAATTTGGCCGGGGTGTCGCTCACGGCCCCAAACGATGTGTGCAGGGTTCCCAAGCCCACCATCTGGGTGCCACTTGGTACACCGGGCCACTGTGCCTAGTCTGTCCCAAGCCCACCTATACCAGGTGCCACTTGGTAGACTACTAACACTACCTACAAACACCAGAAACTAGTTGCAACTCCTGGACAGAGATCAGGTTGATTAATAAGTCGAGAGGGGCACTTAATCATTCCAATGCGTGGTAGTAGCTGTTCATGGATCACAAACGCAGAACTCAGTTCCTGAGGACCACTGCAATGAGACAACCCACCATGTACTCCTACATGGCCTCTCACCGCTACCTTTACCAAATCGTGTTCACACACTTAGACCACACAAACTAGGACATGTTCACACACCTCTGATTCATTCCCGATGAATCAGACCTGACTCAACTCTAAGCAGTAGCAGGCATGACAAACAAGCATGAATGAGCAGGCACATCAGGGCTCAAACAACTCCTACTTATGCTAGTGGGTTTCATCTATTTACCGTGGCAATGACAGGTCATGCAGAGGATAAAGGGGTTCAGCTACCGCAGCAAGTAACAGATGAATCGTTGTTGTCCTAATGCAGTAAAAGAGAGCAGGGGCGAGAGATTGGGATTGTATCGGAATGAACAAGGGGGTTTTGCTTGCCTGGCACTTCTGAAGATAATATAGCTCTTCATCGGTGTCATCGATCTCATCGTTGGAACGTCGTCTACTGAGAGGGGACAAATACCGGCAAACAAGGAAGAACACAATCAATGCAGTGCACAATATGATGCATGATCATGACATGTCAATATGCTGTGATTTGAGCTAATACAACTAGCAACAGATTAAATGAAGTTGGTTTGAATCCTAGGTTCAAATTCAAACTTCATATGTGAAGCTTTAAATGCCATTTAGATGATTTGGCCATAACAGCAGATATAAGTTGTTCTAACATGCATGAAAACAATACAGATGGATAGATTGGGTTTTTCTGATCATTTTTCATATATAGATTATTTCATTCTGAGTTACGGTTGAATTTATATGAATTTTTGAAGTTTATACTAATTTCTGGAATTTCTGAATTATTTTAAATACAGAAATTGTTTACTACGTCAGCATGACAACAACAGGATGTCAGCAGGTCAACGGGGCTAGTCCAAGTCAAACCTGACGCATGGGGTCCACACGTCAGTGATTAACTAACTAATCTAACTTAATTAGTGTTAAACTACTACTAACAAAAAATGTCAATGGAGTTAATTAATCTTAATTAAAAACTAAACTAAGATTAGCTGGGGCCTGGGCCCACTTGTCAGCGACCCATGGGAGGTCAAACCCTTGGTCAACAGGGCCTAACCAGCCGGCGGCTCGTCGCCGGTGGCAACAGGCGCGGCGGAGGGCTCGGGTTCTCTCCCGCATCCAGTGCAGCAGGAGGCAGCAGCTGGGGTGGACGGAGTTGAGCGTGGCGAGGTCATCCGCGGCGGCCGGAGTTCGGCCGGGTGCGGGGACGCGGCTGCGGTGCGCTGGGAAAGCAACTGGCGGTGGCGTTGGCTTCCTGCGGAGCTTCTGAGCATGGTGAAACGCGTGTATGCGGGCTGTGGTGGCTCAGACCACGGCGGCGCCATGGCCGGAGGCGGAGGGCTCTCGGGCTCGATGGGAACGATTACTATGCGGCGCAATCGAGCAAGGGGAGAGAGGGGGGACGAAGGAGGAGCTCACGGCGGGTCAAACGAGCGGCTCGGTGGCCTCGGGGGAGGCTTGGAGGCGACGGGCGACGATGGCGATCTCCCGCGGCCATGTAGATAAGAAGAGCTCGATGACGAGGCTTCAAGGCGTCAGGGGTCATGTGGTTCGGCGTAGATGTGCGCGGTAGTGAGGCGGAGCTCGTGGGTGGGATGGCTGGCCATGGGGAGGTCAGTGGTGGCGGCGAATGGCGACGGTGGTGGAGGCTCTGTTTGGTGGTGAGAGAGAGGGGTCCAGGGGAGAGGATGAGGGCGAGGGAGAGAGCAGAGAGTGAGGGGAAAGTGAGAGGGGGGCCTCGGGCGTCTCTAGATGCGGATTAGGACGGAGGGGCCTCCAGCGTGAAGCAGGAGGTGGCCGTCGTCGACGCGCGTGCGTCGAGCACGCAGCTGCTTCGGGGCGAGAGGGAAGAAGACGACTGGCAGCTGGGCTGCAAAGTAACAGGCCGCGCAGGTGGGCTGGTATCCCTGGTGGGCCTCAAGGTAAGTCCAGGTAAGGTTGCTCTGTTTTATTTTTCTGTTATGTTTTCTATTTTTCTGCAGCTTTGTGGCTTTATTAAAAAATACTAAATCAATCCCAAAAATCATGCAACTGCTCATGACCACTATTGGAAATATATCCTATAGTAAACATTTCAGTTTGGGATTATTTGAGCATTTAAAATATTTAATAGCATTTAAATGCCCAAATGCAAATACTATATGATTTAATTCAGTGACCAAATATGTCATGGAAAAATGTGCAACACCTGTGGTTATGGGTCTAGCATTTTCCAGAAATGATGAACATTTTTGAAAGCCATTTGGACTCACTGAAAATATTTTAGTTGAACCTAGTGAATTCCTTTGATGCTAGGGTTTAGGCAATCCCCATTTCAAGTTTCAAAAGAATTTAAACATGATGCAACAGACAAGTGCTAGCCTAGTGCAAGGTAAGGCTAGGGATGGGACAAAGCTACTCGGTTTCCTCGTCTCGGAATGCGGTATTGAGGCGAACCCGGAGAAGATCAAGGCCATCGAGCGCATGCGCAAGCCGACTCGGCTGCGCGATGTCCAGAAGTTCACCGGATGCTTGGCCTTGGTCAGCTGGTTTCTAAGCCGGCTGGGTGAGAGGGCGCTACCCCTGTACGAGCTGATGAAAAAGACAAGCCCGTTCGAATGGAACGGCAAGGCAGATGAGGCCTTCCAAGACCTCAAGAGCATGCTCTCCATCGCACCAGTCCTGGCTGCGCCAACCGACAAGGAGCCAATGTTGCTCTACATAGCCGCGACCTCGCGGGCAGTCATCACGGTGCTGGTGGTCGAGCGGCCAGAGAAGGGCAAGATCCAAGCCGTCCAGTGCCCGGTCTACTACCTGAGCAAGGTGCTCTCCATCTCCAAGAAGAACTACCCGCACTACCAGAAGATGAGTTACGGCGTGTACCTCACCGCCAAGAAGCTGAAGCAGTACTTCCAAGAGCACGTCGTCACCATCGTCAGCACGGCACCTATCGGAGAAATCATCGGGTGCCGGGACGCCTCTGGCCGGGTCGCCAAGTGGGCGATCCAGCTAGCCGGCCACACCATCCTCTACGAGCCCCGCACCATGATTAAGTCTCAAGCCCTGGCCGACTTCCTCGTCGACTGGACCGAGACCCAGTACTTGCCGCCGCCTCCCGACTCGACGCATTGGCGCATGCACTTCGGTGGGTCCAAGATGCAACTCGGCTTGGGGGCCAGCATCGTACTGTCATCCCCGAAGGGCGACCGGCTCCGCTACGCGCTGCAGATCCACTTCGCCGCCTCCAACAACATCGCTGAATATGAAGCTCTTGTGCACGGCCTCCGGCTTGCCAAGGAACTCGGCATCCGGCGCATCATGTCCTACGCCGACTTGGACCTGGTGGTGCAGCAGTGCTCCAGCGAATGGGATGCCCGCGACTCCAACATGGCAAGCTACCGCTTCCTCATCCAGAAGCTGTCCGGATCCTTCGAGGGCTGCGAGTTCCTCCATGTCTCGCGTGCGGAGAATGAAGCAGCTGACACGCTCACCAAGATCGCCTCGTCACGGCAAGACAACCCGTCCCGCGTCTCCCTCGAGGACCTGCACAAGCCGTCCGTCAAGCCATCGCCGAACTCCGAGTCCATCCATGTTCCAAACGACCCGGCTGCACCTCAAGCCGGCCCGGGGGCTGCTCAGCTCAACCCGGCCACCATCGCCCCGGACCCGGCCGTCGCCATCCCCAACCCGGGGGCTGCTCAACCCGGCCCAGGGGCCGCCGACTCGGAACCCACCCAGGTGGCCGTCTTCGTCGTGGTTACGGCTCCATCTTGGGACCTCCCAATATCAGAATTTCTGGAGAACAGGGGTCTCTCCATGGACGAGACTGAAGCTCGGCAAGTACAGCGCCGGGCACCCGCCTACAGCATCATCAACAATGAGCTTGTCAAGCGCAGCTCCACTGGCGTGTTCCAGCGCTGCGTCGAGCAGGAACAAGGCATCCACATCCTCCTCGACATTCACTAGGGCGAGTGCGGGCACCACGCCGCATCACGATCCCTGGTGGCCAAGGCATTCTGCCATGGTTTCTACTGGCCCAGGGCCCTCGAAGATGCCGAGTCACTCGTTCTCAAGTGCGAGGGGTGCCAGTGCTTCAGCAAACGCAGCCACCAGCCGACGTCAGCACTCCGCACCATACCGATTGATGACCCACAAGTGTAGGGGATCTATCGTAGTCCTTTCGATAAGTAAGAGTGTCGAACCCAACGAGGAGCAAAAGGAAATGATAAGCGGTTTCAGTAAGGTTTTCTGCAAGCACTGAAATTGTAAGTGATAGATAGTTTTGTGATAAGATAAATAGTAACGAGTAACAAGTAAACAAAGTAAATAAAGTGAAGCAAGGTGGCCCAATCCTTTATGTAGCAAAGGATAAGCCTGGACAATTTCTAATAATGAGAAAGGAGCTCCCGAGGACACATGGGAATTATGGTCAAGCTAGTTTTCATCACGTTCATATGATTCGCGTTCGGTACTTTGATAATTTGATATGTGGGTGGACCGGTGCTTGGGTACTGCCCTTACTTGGACAAGCATCCCACTTATGATTAACCCCTATTGCAAGCATCCGCAACTACAACAAAAGTATTAAGGTAAACCTAACCATAGCATGAAACATGTTGATCCAATTCAGCCCCTAACGAAGCAACGCATAAACTATGGTTTAAGCTTCTGTCACTCTAGCAACCCATCATCTACTTATTACTTCCCTATGCCTTCCTCTAGGCCCAAACAATGGTGAAGTGTCATGTAGTCGATGTTCACATGACACCACTAGAGGAGAAGACCACATACATCCCATCAAAATATCGAACGAATGTCCTCGGGAGGCATAGGGACTTCACCCATGACTACTAATAGCAAGACTTCACCCATGTCCTCGGGAACAAACGTAACTACTCACAAAGCATATTCATGTTCATAATCAGAGGTGTAATAATATGCATTAAGGATCTGAACATATGATCTTCCACCAAGTAAACCAATAAGTATCAACTACAAGGAGTAATCAACACTACTAGCAACCCACAGGTACCAATTTATGGTTTTGGATACAAGATTGGATACAAGAGATGAACTAGGGTTTGAGAGGAGATGGTGCTGGTGAAGATGTTGATGGTGCTGGTTTGAGAGGGAAGTGTCCCCGGCAGAACAGCTCTGCTAGAGCCCTAGATTGGTTCCGCCAAGGTTCCGCCTCGTGGCGGAGGAGTTTCGTCTCGTAAGCTTGCCCATGATTTTTCCAGGGTAAAAGCCTTCATATAGCGGAAGATGGACACCGGAGGGCCACCAGGGGGCCCAGGAGACTAGGGGCGTGCCCAGTAGGGGGGCGCACCCTGTAGGGGGCGCACCCCCCACCCTCCTTGCCAGGGTGTGGGCCCCCTAATGTATTTCTTTCGCTCAATAATTCTTAATAAATCCAAAAACATGTTTTGTGGTGTTTTAGGACTTTTGGAGCAGTGCGGAATAGGTTTCCAATTTTTTCTCCTTTTCCAGCCAGAATTCTAGCTGCCGACATTCCCCCTCTTCGTGGTAAACCTTGTAAAATAAGAGAGAATAGCCATAAGTATTGAAATATAATGTGTAATAACATCCCATAATGCAATAAATATTTACATAAAAGCATGATGCAAAATGGACGTATCACCAATCGCCTGGCCCTTCGTGGTCTGGGGACTCGACATGGTGGGACCCTTCAAAACCGTTCGAGGCGGCATGACGCACTTGCTGGTGGCAGTGGACAAATTCACCAAGTGGATCAAGGCAAGACCAATCAAGAAACTGGAGGGGCCAACAGCTGTCCGGTTCATCAAGGACATAGCAGTGCGCTACGGCATGCCGAACAGCATCATCATCGACAACGGCACCAACTTCGCCAAGGGCGCGCTCGAGCAATACGGCTTCGTCTCCGGCATCCGCCTCGACCTGGCCTCCGTGCCACATCCGCAGTCCAATGGGCAGGTCGAGCGGGCCAACTGATTCATCCTGTCTGGCATCAAGTTGTGACTCGTCGAGCCACTCATCCGCTCACCCGGTAGCTGGCTTGACGAGTTGTCGGCAGTTCTCTGGAGCCTACGCACCACGCCGAATTGGTCGACTGGGTTCACCCCGTTCTTCCTCATTTATGGAGCCGAAACGGTCATCCTGACCGACGTCGAGTTCGACTCGCTGCGCGTCGCGATGTACACGAAAGCCGAAGCCAGAGAGGCACGCGAAGATCGCGTCGATGTCACGCCCAATATGCGACCCTATCCAAAAGGAACTCGAAGGTCCCACCAAGGATTGACCCGCATATTGAAACGCTATTGCAAGGTGGATACCATTACATCAACATTACAAAATAGATGGGGATACATACATAAGGCATACAATGCCACATGAATACAACAATACATCATACATAAGATCAACATCCGACTACGGATGCGACACAAACAGAAGCTCAAACGACATTCACCCTGCTAGACCCAGGCTGCCGACCTGGAACCTATCCCCTGATCGAAGCAGAAGCGGAAGAAGAACTCAACGCAAGCAAGCATCGCTCTTGCATCATGATCATCGCATAACCTGTACCTGCAACTGTTGTTGTAGTAATCTGTGAGCCACGAGGACTCAGCAATCCCATTACCATGGGTATCAAGACTAGCAAAGCTTAATAGGAAAGGAAGGGGTAAAGTGGTGAGGTTGCAGCAGCGACTAAGCATATATGGTGGCTAACATACGCAAATAAGAGCGGGAAGAGAGCAAAAGGAACGGTCGTGAAGCTAGCAATGATCAAGAAGTGATCCTGAACTCCTACTTATGTCAAACATAACACAGAAACCGTCTTCACTTCCCGGACTCCGCCGAGAAGAGACCATCACGGCTACACACGCGGTTGATGCATTTTAATTCGGATCTGGTGTCAAGTTATCTACAACCGTACATTAACAAATTCCCATCTGCCAATAACCGCAGGCACGGATTTCGAAAGATTATACCCTGCAGGGGTGTCCCAACTTAGCCCATGACAAGCTCTCGCGATCAACGAAGGAATAGACCTTCTCCTAGGAAGACCCGATCAGACTCGGAATCTCGGTTCACAAGACATTTCGACAATGGTAAAACAAGACCAGCAAAGCCGCCCGATGCGCCGACAATCCCGATAGGAGCTGCACATATCTCGTTCTCAGGGCAACACCGGATGAGACATCCTACGAGTAAAACCAGCCCTCGAGTTGCCCCGAGGTGGCCCCGCAGTCTACTCGGTTCGGACCAACACTTAGACAAGCACTGGCCCGGGGGGGGCGAAAATAAAGATGACCCTTGGGTTAATTACTCCCAAGGGAAATATAGGTGGTAGTGAGGCAAATGGTAAACGTCAATGTTGGGCCTTGCTGGAGGAGTTTTATTCAAAGCGAACTGTCAAGGGGGTCCCATAAATCACCCGACCGCGTAAGGAACGCAAAATCCGGGAACATAACACCGGTATGACGGAAACTAGGGCGGCAAGAGTGGAACAAAACACCAGGCATAAGGCCGAGCCTTCCACCCTTTACCAAGTATATAGATGCATTAATAATATAAGAGATATTGTGATATCCCAACCAAAATCCTGTCCACCATGGAGAAATCTTCAACTTCACCTGCAACTAGCAACGCTATAAGAGGGCTGAGCAAAGCGGTAACATACCCAAGCAACGGTTTGCATAGGAAAGGTGTCAAAGGTTAGAGGTTCATGGCAACATGGGATGGCTCGACAAACAGATGATAGGTAGCGCAGCAAAGCGATAGAACGAAGCAACTAGCATAGAAATGATAGTAGTGAGATCCATGGTAGCGGTCATCTTGCCTGAAATCCCGCTAGGAAGAAGAAGGAGTCCATGAAGAAGACAAGCGGACGTAGTCGAACGAATCCTCACAATCGCAACATTACTGGAACTAAGAAGCGACACCGGAAAGAAACAAACAACATGGTAAATGCACGAGCATAAACATGGCATGATGCACAACCAAGTATGATGCATGTCCGAGCTACGGTTATTTAGTTATGAAATAAATCATTTTAGCATGGCATTTATGCAAATTAATGCAAACAGCAAATTAAACATTTTAGACATGGATGAAAATGGCATATTATTAATCTACACAATTTTCTGAGCATTTTACATATATAAATTATTTTAATCCGATGCACAGTTTGTGAGATATTAAATGCATGAACAATAGGGGGTTTTCTGCAAAACTGTAATTCACCGGAATAATAGACAAATCACAGAACGGAAAAAAAATCTATTCTGGGCAGAATCTGGCTGGGCAACAGTGGGGGGGCTGCTCACCGCGGCACTTGAGCCAGCTCGGTGGAGGAGGCCGGCTGGGCCTGGCGCGGCTTCGGCGGGGCCTGGGGCTGGCTGCAGCTGGGCCTGGGGAGGCCCACGCGGGGCGCGACGGGGAGGCGAGGGCGTCGTCCTCGCCCGATGAGGACGAGCGGAGGCGGCGCCGGCGGCGAGCGCCAGGAGGAGGCCGGGGCGCGAGGAGAGGACAGGGACGGGCGGATCCAGCCACGGGAGGAGGCGGGGCCCCGTTTCCGGCCGGATCTGACCCGAGGCCGAGCTCGGGGCGACGAGACCTCGACGGGGTCGGCGTCCATGGCGGCCTGCGAAGGGATAGAGAGAGAGAGAGGATGAGAGGGCGAGGAGGAAGAAGGACAGGAAGGAGAGGGAAGGAGGAGATGGGGCACGGGGCGCTGACCTGCTGGCTCCGGCGGGGCTGCCGGGTCGCCGGCGGGAGGCGAGAGGCGGCGGCGCTCGGGATCTCTCTCGATCCCATCGAGCAGAGCTGCAGGGCCGGGAGGCGAGCGAGCGCCCGGACGGCGGCGATTCGGGCCTGAGCGGGCCTCGGACAGGCTCTGCGGGCCGCGCGAGGTGGAGGAGGGAGGCAGGGGCGACGTGGCCAGCTCCGGTTGGAGGGGAGCGATGCTAGATGGCGGCGCGACCACTCAGGCAGCGCCACGTGGTGAGGATGAGGTGGAGGGCGCCAGAAAACAGGGAGGAGGTGGATGGATCTGGCTGGTGGCACGGTTTTCGAGGGGGATGCGGCGGCTGAGGGTAGGGGAAGGCTAGGGGCACTCAAAAATGGCAAGGGGGGCTTCTTAAATAGGCAGGGGTCTAGGGTTGGGGGTTTGGGGGGCTTTTCGGAGTGTTTCGGAGCCTCGGATCGCCATCGGACGGCTCCGGATCGGAGAGGGACTAGGCTGGGCCTAGGAGGTATTAGTGGGCTATGTGAGAGAGGTTTTGAGCTGAGGGGAGAGAAGAGAAATGCAGCCCGGCAATGGTTTCGGAGACCGAAACGTCCGACGAATATACCGACTATATCGCAGTTACATATTTAACGGTTGGGCAGTCAAACGGACTCCGAATGCGACAAAACTTGGCAGGCGGTCTACACTATAATAAGACCGCACGACAAGTTGCAACCCATTCCGAGAACATTTTTATGCCACTTATAAAATAATATTTCGGAGGTGCCGCGGGCGCGTGTGAGTGTGTCTGGACTCCGAACGGACAACGGAGAGAATCGGTGGAACCCGAACGGATGCAAGTTTTATGAAAATGATGCCGATGCAATGCGAATGATGACATGAGACGAGATGCATAACAAGAACAAAAGCAAAACAACAGACAAAACCCAACCACGGAGGAAATAACATATCGCATCTCCGGAAAAGGCAAGAGTTGGAGTTACGAATATGGAAAGTTGTATTCGGGGCGTTACAACACTCCACCACTACAAGAGGATCTCGTCCCGAGATCTAGGATGGCCCCGGAGGGAAAAGGAAGAGGAAGATAAGTGGTAAAACTAAGTTGCTTCTTCGACCAATGAGTGAAACCACGAACCTTGAGGTTGAGCAATATTAAAGAAAGAATACAACAGAGATGAACGAGATTGCAAACAATCCGTTAGAAAAGAGGAACAAGGAACATTACGAGAACTTGACGGTTGCAAAGACACAAATCAAGAGTTTAATGGACAAGATAGAATTCGAAACCACTCCGGTTAAAACAAGATGAGAGAGGAAGAATTCGGGCAGCACTTCGGTTGAACATGGAAGGAATATGATTTGAACTTGACAAGATGAGAGGATACTTGGTGAGATCAACAACACACTACTTCCGGAACTATTGAAAGAATGGCACAAGGGGTAAGAAAAATTTCAGACAGCTCTCCGGTTGAGGAAGGAGGCAAAACTTGATAAGATGAAAGAACTTGAATGAGAACACAACACTCCGGATAAATGGATAAGCATAAAAAGAACACGGTCCTCACAATTCAAGATGATGAGCGAAGAGAGCAACATCTCATTGCCTCCGAAAGAAGAAATAGAAGATAGATCATTGGAATAACAGAATGGATAAGAAAATGCCAACTTCTGCCACAATTGAGCTTGGAAAGCATCCTTGCAAAGAAGATTGAACGGAGTTGTTGGAAAATCAACAACGAAAAACACAAGTTTGTAGTGGGCTTATGGAAATCTTCTCAAAATTGAGGCGAAATTCTGCCACTAACGGAAACAATAGATTGGATTGAGGTCAACATGGAGATGACAACTCCTTTCGCCGAGAGGATAGGAGAAAAAACTTGGATCAATGATAAGCACCACAAATAGCAACATTCCTTAGGGTAAGGCTTTAGGTGAAATCTACACCAAGATAACTCTAACAAAGAGATTAATATGGGTTGAAACAATTCATGATCGAAGAGAAAATGATGGTTTCGCAATATCTCATTCTTGACAACTTGTGAATCATAAAACTTGAAGGGAAACTGTCAAGAACGATATAACACCATCTCAAAAGATAAGGTAGGAGAATTGCACCTAAAAATGCAAGATGAAGAATACTTGAGCTCCTCAAAACAAAACATGTGTTGAGCACCATGTATATTTTTGAGTATAGCTTGGCGGATCATCACCTCGAGAGAAATATTGAAGAACAATTGAAGAATGAAAAGAATCCTTGATGAACCATCATGTAGGGACTCCATGAAGAACTCCGGTAATGAAAGGATGATAGAAAGAAAGAGAAGTTGAAAACACAAGGTGAAACCTTGCGATGATTTAGATGGAGCTTTGCGACGATATAACCAAGAAAACTTGGAACTCCGGAAACGAAAAGATGAAACATCTCGAACCGGGAAATGTGACATGATAAACAACTCCGGAAAGAAGAAACTAGATTACTTGGATGAAACAATAATAAGAATTACGTTATGCGTATCCTTCACCAATTTAAATTGATGACAAGCAACGGATTTGGCATACTACTTATTCTCGTAGAAAGGATTAAGAGGGATATAGCGCAAGCTTGAGAAGGTATTGATGGAACCACCAATGGGATTTGGAAACAACGAATATTAGATATCATAATGGAGGAAGAGAAATCTTGAGCAAACCGCCGTAAGAATTGAAAATGAAAGAAGTAAAGGCACAATTCACCGGGAAGAATGAAGATACTTGGGGGGATTTAAATACAAGAGAACGAAGAGATCACGAGCTGATTAGAGACCACTTGAGCGATGCACTGGTAAGATATGGAGAAGGAGAGCTAAAAGCTGAGAATGAAGAATTATGACATGATGGCCTTCGTAGGAATAAAATGGAAAGACTCACGAAATACTCTGGATGGGTGAAAAGAATTCCCACACTCGAAAACAATTATGAGGATGGCATGAAGCTAGAACCATGAATCTCTGGAAGAACGGGTAAGGATTTAAGAGGAACTCTTCTTCGGTCTTCAAAATCCGAGAATGACGATGAAGAACACCACCATGAATTGTTGCGATACTCTGGGAGAATTAAAAGAGGAAAGGTTGAGCCAAAGATGAAAAGAATTTGAAAACGACCTTAGAGAAGGCATGTGACTGATGGAATCCATTCTTACGTCACACTTGAAAAGAATTGAGAATGGCTCCGTAATAATTAGAAGAGTCAGGTAAGATCCTGGAAAAAGACCTGTGGGTTAGGGCCCACTCGAAAGAAACATCATTGAAGGATTGCTTGAAATAGAGATTGCACCGGTAGAATTAGATAGCTTGAATGAGAGAAAAACCTCGAGATATTTTGAACGGATTGAGAATGGAAATAGAAGTCTTGTGAGATATCTTCAGCACTCCAGAACAAATGAATAGCGAGAAGTGAATGATTAAGAGGTGCACCAACATGGAAAAACATTAGGAACGACGAAAAGAATATGATCAACACTGAAAGCTTGGAATTAATCCACCGGAGAAGAAACAACAATGAAGGACGATGAACTTGAAGCTCGTGAGCATCTTCACGAGGGATCACCGGATCAGAACATTGATTGAAAAGAGTGAAGTGACTTCACATGAATAAATGGATACTTGATTAAGATATATGAGACCTTGAAGAAAAGGGTGGGAGGGCGGGAAAACAAAGGCAACTTGGGGAAGATGGAACAAACACCGTTGAGAAAACTTAGAGTTGATCTTGCGAATGTTGAAATGATCGGATCCACTTGAAAAGAAGCACACCGGTTGGAAAGAATTGACATGACAATCTCGATGATCAAAAGGATTAGCACTCCCATAGAAATATGAGAACACCATTTAAGAAAGGTATGGATTCAACATTTGACTCGAAGCAACTCGAATACCACAAATAAAACAAAACACAGATTGGCTTGCAGAATAAGCCGGAACAAACATAAGATAGAGATTTCGTTCGAAGTTTTTGTGGTGGGGCCCACACGGGCTCGAGTGTACAGCACCATCATGTACAAGGCAGTGCACATGACATACGAAGTGTCCTCGAACCAGCATAGCCAAGGGTTCTTTAAGACACAACGAGACCACTGTAAAAACGACCATGGAAAGGTGGACCACTAGACGTCGAACCCCAATCTCATATCATGCATCTGTCGAAAAGATATTCTAGGAGCTACTTGAATTCCCACCTATAAAACTCCCGAAACTTTCTGATTATGCAATCTGGTGTTGGGGATACATGGGAAGCAATATATCTCACCCAAACTAACAATACCTACATCCAGCTGTATCCATCCGTCAACACATAACCAAGAAACCTTCGTAAATCGTGTACCTAAACCTTCGAAAAGCATCCGTTATACGAGTTATGGCAATACTCCCGAGCTCGCCCCAGTACTGGGTTATCGGGGTTATCTCACCAACAACTGTACAAAAGAGATTTTCGATGTCCGCAAAACTCAGGTATTCCAGAATTGCAACGATAAAATTGTGACGACAACACCTCGAACCTCAACTCCCCGGGTCAAAGCCACATAAATAGACAGGAGGCACCAAGAACAATGTTCTCGTCACAAAACCATCGGAACGATTCCAAGATACCCACGTGATCCGAAAAAAAATTAGTGAAATTTGAGGAGAGGAATGACAAAACACCTACGTCAGGAGACCTCACCAGAGCGACGAAGGGGCTGAGGAGTAAAAAGAATCCTACTCTCCGATATATATAATCCTAAGACTCAAAATAGTTTTCTTCTAGACTCAACAACGACCAACAATCAAGGGGGCTCCTAGGGTCGGTCGAGGCTCTGATACCAACTTGTCACGCCCAATATGCGACCCTATCCAAAAGGAACTCGAAGGTCCCACCAAGGATTGACCCGCATATTGAAACGCTTTTGCAAGGTGGATACCATTACATCAACATTACAAAATAGATGGGGATACATACATAAGGCATACAATGCCACATGAATACAACAATACATCATACATAAGATCAACATCCGACTACGGATGCGACACAAACAGAAGCTCAAACGACATCCACCCTGCTAGACCCAGGCTGCCGACCTGGAACCTATCCCCTGATCGAAGCAGAAGTGGAAGAAGAACTCAACGCAAGCAAGCATCGCTCTTGCATCATGATCATCGCATAACCTGTACCTGCAACTGTTGTTGTAGTAATCTGTGAGCCACGAGGACTCAGCAATCCCATTACCATGGGTATCAAGACTAGCAAAGCTTAATAGGAAAGGAAGGGGTAAAGTGGTGAGGTTGCAGCAGCGACTAAGCATATATGGTGGCTAACATACGCAAATAAGAGTGGGAAGAGAGCAAAAGGAACGGTCGTGAAGCTAGCAATGATCAAGAAGTGATCCTGAACTCCTACTTACGTCAAACATAACACAGAAACCGTGTTCACTTCCCGGACTCTGCCGAGAAGAGACCATCACGGCTACACACGCGGTTGATGCATTTTAATTCGGATCTGGTGTCAAGTTATCTACAACCGGACATTAACAAATTCCCATCTGCCAATAACCGCAGGCACGGATTTCGAAAGATTATACCCTGCAGGGGTGTCCCAACTTAGCCCATCACAAGCTCTCGCGATTAACGAAGGAATAGACATTCTCCCAGGAAGACCCGATCAGACTCGGAATCCCGGTTTACAAGACATTTCGACAATGGTAAAACAAGACCAGCAAAGCTGCCCGATGCGCCGACAATCTCGATAGGAGCTGCACATATCTCGTTCTCAGGGTAACACCGGATGAGACATCCTACGAGTAAAACCAGCCCTCGAGTTGCCCCGAGGTGGCCCCGCAGTCTACTCGGTTCAGACCAACACTTAGACAAGCACTGGCCCGGGGGGGCTAAAATAAAGATGACCCTTGGGTTAATTACTCCCAAGGGAAATATAGGTGGTGGTGAGGCAAATGGTAAACGTCAATGTTGGGCCTTTCTGGAGGAGTTTTATTCAAAGCGAACTGTCAAGGGGGTCCCATAAATCAGCCGACCACGTAAGGAACGCAAAATCCAGGAACATAACACCGGTATGACGGAAACTAGGGCGGCAAGAGTGGAACAAAATACCAGGCATAAGGCCGAGCCTTCCACCCTTTACCAAGTATATAGATGCATTAATAATATAAGAGATATTGTGATATCCCAACCAAAATCCTGTCCACCATGGAGAAATCTTCAACTTCACCTGCAACTAGCAACGCTATAAGAGGGCTGAGCAAAGCGGTAACATAGCCAAGCAACGGTTTGCATAGGAAAGGTGTCAAAGGTTAGAGTTTCATGGCAACATGGGATGGATCGACAAACAAATGATAGGTACCGCAGCAAAGCGATAGAACGAAGCAACTAGCATAGCAATGATAGTAGTGAGATCCAGGGTAGCGGTCATCTTGCCTGAAATCCCGCTAGGAAGAAGAACGAGTCCATGAAGAAGACAAGCGGACGTAGTCGAACGAATCCTCACAATCGCAACATTACTGGAACTAAGAAGCAACACCGGAAAGAAACAAACAACATGGTAAATGCACGAGCATAAACATGACATGATGCACAACCAAGTATGATGCATGTCCGGTTTAATGAGGCATGGCATGGCAAAGTGCAACAAACAATTCTACAAGATAAGTGGAGATCAATATGCAACGAGTTGCATATTGACGAAATACCACATCAATTATTTAGTTCTCTCTCGGTTTTGTACCCAACAATATTAAATGTTGTTAAACATGGCAAGAGGTGAAACATAATGAAACTACCTATCTAGGCAAGTTTAAATGAGGCCGGAAACAACAAACAATAATTCCGGAAAAATCCCCATGTGCATATTTTAGATTCGGTACCGTTCTTCCCTAAACACAATTTTAATGTTGTTAAACAGCAAAACAAAGCGCACCATGTTAAACTAGGCATTTTTTCACCCCATTTACATATAAAGTTTATTACAATCTGAGCTACGGTTATTTAGTTATGAAATAAATCATTTTAGCATGGCATTTATGCAAATTAATGCAAACAGCAAATTAGACATTTTAAACATGGATGAAAATGGCATATTATTAATCTACACAATTTTCTGAGCATTTTACATATATAAATTATTTTAATCCGATGCACAGTTTGTGAGATATTAAATGCATGAACAATAGGGGGTTTTCTGCAAAACTGTAATTCACCGGAATAATAGACAAATCGCAGAACGGAAAAAAAATCTATTTTGGGCCGAATCTGGCTGGGCCAACAGTGGGGGGGGCTGCTCACCACGGCACTTGGGCCGGCTCGATGGAGGAGGTCGGCTGGGCCTGGCGCGGCTTCGGCGGGGCCTGGGGCTGGCTGCGGCTGGGCCTGGGGAGGCCCACACGGGGCGCGACGGGGAGGCGAGGGCGTTGTCCTTGCCCGACAAGGACGAGCGGAGGCGGCACCGGCGGCGAGCGCCAGGAGGAGGCTGGGGCGCGAGGAGAGGACAGGGACGGGCGGATCCAGCCACGGGAAGAGGCGGGGCCCTGTTTCCGGCCGGATCTGACCCGAGGCCGAGCTCGGGGGGACGAGACCTCGACGGGATCGGCGTCCATGGTGGCCTGCGAAGGGAGAGAGAGAGAGAGAGAGAGAGAGAGAGAGAGGATGAGAGGGCAAGGAGGAAGAAGGACAGGAAGGAGATGGAAGGAGGAGATGGGGCGCGGGGCGCTGACCTGCTGGCTCCGGCGGGGCTGCCGGGTCGCCGGCGGGAGGCGAGAGGCGGCGGCGCTCGGGATCTCTCTCGATCCCATCGAGCAGAGCTGCGGGGCCGGGAGGCGAGCGGGCGCCCGGACGGCGGCGATTCGGGCCTGAGCGGGCCTCGGACGGGCTCTACAGGCCGCGCGAGGTGGAGGAGGGAGGCAGGGGCGACGTGGCCAGCTCCGGTTGGAGGGGAGCAATGCTGGGTGGCGGCGCGACCACTCAGGTGGCGCCACGTGGCGAGCATGAGGTGGAGGGCGCCGGAAAACAGGGAGGAGGTGGATGGATCTGGTTGGTGGCGCGGTTTTCGAGGGGGATGCGGCGGCTGAGGGTAGGGGAAGGCTAGGGGCACTCAAAAATGGCAAGGGGGGCTTCTTAAATAGGCAGGGGTCTAGGGTTGGGGGCTTTCGGAGCTTTTCGGAGCGTTTCGGAGCCTCGGATCGCCATCGGATGGCTCCGGATCGGAGAGGGACTAGGCTGGGCCTAGGAGGGATTAGTGGGCTGTGTGAGAGAGGTTTTGAGCTGAGGGGAGAGAAGAGAAATGCAGCCCGGCAATGGTTTCGGAGACCGAAACGTCCGACGAATATACCGACTATATCGCGGTTACATATTTAACGGTTGGGCAGTCAAACGGACTCCGAATGCGACGAAACTTGGCAGGCGGTCTGTCTACACTATAATAAGACCGCACGACAAGTTGCAACCCATTCCGAGAACATTTTTATGCCACTTATAAAATAATATTTCGGAGGTGCCGCGGGCGCGTGCGAGTGTGTCTGGACTCCGAACGGACAACAGAGAGAATCGGCGGAACCCGAACGGATGCAAGTTTTATGAAAATGATGCCGATGCAATGCGAATGATGACATGAGACGAGATGCATAACAAGAACAAAAGCAAAACAACAGACAAAACCCAACCACAGAGGAAATAACATATCGCATCTCCGGAAAAGGCAAGAGTTGGAGTTACAAATATGGAAAGTTGTATCCGGGGCGTTACAGTCGACCTGCTGGAAGAAGTGCGCCTCCACAACAAGAAGATCAAGCCCCTCGCATTCCGCGAGGGCGACCTCGTCCTCCTACTCGTCCAAGAGCAGGCAGGACACCACAAGCTGTCCCCTCCATGGGAGGGCCCATTCATCATGAGCAGGGCCTTGCGCGATCCCAATGCCTACTGCCTCAACGACGCACGCAAGTCAAGGAAGCGCAAGAAAGACACCGCCAGCGAAGAAACGACCCGGCCATGGAACGCGGAACTCCTCCACCCGTTTTAGAGTTAGCTGCATGAGTGTATATATCGTCGCCCTTTTGTAAACGCATGAAACTATGGGGTCCCTGAACGAGACTCGGCGGCTGCCTTTTGTCGACCAATTTATTGCGTCCCCATTTTTCTGCATCACTATACCACTGAACTCGACCACCGGTCTGACTCACTCGACCCGGGGGCTCGGGAGCAGGCCGGCTCGGTCGCCACCCCGCCGCCTTACTTGGTGATTCCTGATAAAGTTGGGATGCCACGGTCCCCCACTTCGCCCTAAAACCACAGATCCAGCTTTGGCTGTCGGCAGGCAAGCACAGTGGGCCAAAGCTCCTTTATGCTTCATACACTAAGTCAAAGGCTGTTGGGTCGATCAACCCAGCCCGCCACTCATCAAATGAGTAGCCGCACGACTGGCTGCTCACCAACCGGCTTTGCCGGATTGCCTCCAGCCGGCCCAGTGGGTGTTTCGCTCGCGCTCAACGCTTAGGGACCCAAATCTTGCGTGCCCCTATCAAAGAATCAAACTCCTTGTCACGGACCGGAGCCTCGGCCGTCTGAATCGCGGGGGGGGGGAGGCTTGAGAGAGGAAAAGCGCATGAAATTGGTCCAAAAAAGCGGAAGACAAAGAGCAAAAAGCACTCACGACATTTACACACAAATATTTAAGAAAAGGCCCACGGCCCGAGTTCATTACACCCTAAAACCCCGAGTGGGTGGGTGGACCTGCTACTTAACAGATTCTACATAAAGTGTCTCAGGCACCTCCAGCGCCGCGTCACGACGTCGACGGCTCTCCCCTGGCGGCCTCCGGGTCCAGCAAGGCACCGGTGTCCTCCTCGGCATCCATGTCGCCGTAGATGCCCGTCTCCTCTGAGCTCCCCTCCGGATCATGAAG
The DNA here is from genome assembly GCF_002162155.2 of Triticum dicoccoides. Taxonomy (NCBI): domain Eukaryota; kingdom Viridiplantae; phylum Streptophyta; class Magnoliopsida; order Poales; family Poaceae; genus Triticum; species Triticum dicoccoides. The sequence goes on along the minus strand of NC_041387.1, from coordinate 605,533,045 downwards.
AAGCAAGCCGTAGTCATCGTGGAAGGCGAACTCGGCGATGTAGCTGGCCCGGGAGGCGATCCGGCCGGCTTGCTCTTCCAGCAACTGCTCTGAGCCAGCCCGCTGGCCCATCAGCGCGTCCAGCTGAAGATCCAGATGCCAAGACAGCGCGAACCGGAGCGCCATCTCAGCACCGGCACGAGCGGCGAAAACACGCCACTTGCCAAGCCGGTCCGGACCCATCTCCAACCAACGCGCTAGGCACGAAAAGCTGCTCGGTTGGACGGAGTCCGGCCATAGGGCCGCCGTCATCGCGGTGCCGGCCTGGGACAGCCACTCCATCTGTGTTCCCAAGACCCGCAGGCGGGCTTCAGCGGCGGTGATGATCTCCGGGATGGTCCAGGCTGTCTGTGGATCCGTCCCAGACCCAACAATGTCGGTCGGGTCACGCTGAGAGCGGACGACTTCCTCCGCCAGCCACTGCATCTCCGGGAAGGCCCCTGTCGCAAAGGAAGAAGCGAGTTAGAAGAAGAATAACAAGGAAGAAAGGCCGGATCCCGACCCAGCAAACTACAAGAAAAAGGACTTACTGGAGAAGGACACTTCCAGGTGCTGCGCCTCAAGCAATGTACCATGCCGCTCCCGTTCGATAGCATGGTCGCGCTCGACGAGCGCCTTCTCCAGACTGGCCACCTTAGCAAGGGCTGCCTTCAGCTTGGCGTCCTTGTCTTCAGCCGCCTTCTTGGCCACCTCGCGGCGATGGGCCTCGTCCTGATGGGCCCCCTCAGCCGCGGTGTCCTGCTCCCGCAGGCGATCCACCTCGTCCTGGAGCCGGCCCTTGTCGTCGTCTAGCTGGCCGCGCTGCTGGTCCACCTCGACCAGGGCTTGCCGCGTCTCCACTACCTTGGCGGCCTCCACCTTAAGGAGCTCCACCTCGGCCTCGAGGCGGCTCTTGTGACCCGCCAGCTGCTCATGCAGCCGGTTGGCCCTGTCAAGAGACCGTCGGGCCACGGCCGCCTCCGCCTTTGCCTGTGCCGCCTCGACGCCGAGACGGCCGGTGTCGGCAACGAGCCGATCATAGTGATGACCGGCCCAGAGCAAACGAGTCCGCCAGGACAGCACCTCGGCTGCAAAGACGAAGGATTCAGCAGAAGAAAAAAAGGCAAGACTTAAGATTTGGCCCATCTATTACACAGTTGGCCCAAATCTCGGGGGCTACACCCAGTGGGTGCGCTAGCGCGCGCCCACTAGAAAAGAGCACAAGGGTACCTGCGGTGACCTGAAGCCCCTCCTCCTTGGCAGAAAGTTGCTCCTTGAGCTCTCAGTGCTTGCCTAAGATACAGTTGAAAGCGGCGACCCGGAAGGCGTCGAGATGCTGAAAAAGGCAGAAGTCAGAACAAGGCCAACGCTCTAAAGATTCGACCCAACTACTACGTAGTTGGCCCGAACCTCGTGGGCTACACCCAGTGGGTGCGCTGGTGCGCCCCCACAAGGAAGAAATTACAAGAACAAAGAAGGCTTACCAGAATGGCACGCTCCAGATCGCGCGTCCGCTCCACCTCGGCCTAGGCGAAGGCCTCGAGCCGGTCCGTCCGCCCGTCCAGACGGCGGCTAATGGCGTCCAGCGCCGCCTCCTCCTAGGTCTGAGGACCGAAGACAATGGCGCCCCCACTCCGCGCCAGATGCGGCGTGGTAGCTCGGGGCCCTCCTTGCCAGGGCACCAAGGCGTGCTCCCCGATGGCCGCTCGCGACGCGGCCATCACCTCCTCCGACGCCCCTCCCAACGCCAACGCCGACCCGGACGTCAGGACGCCCTGCATCGCCACCTCCGGTCGGGACGCCGGGACGGCCTGCTCCGCCACCATCGGCCCAGCTACCGGGGTGGCCTCTGGCACCATCGTCCGTGGTTCCTCCTCCAACACCAGCGGCGCCTCCGGCACCGCTGAGGAGTCCTGGATTAGGGGGTATCCAGACAGCCGGACTGTATACATCGTCTGGACTATTGAAGCGTAAAGATACAAGACTCAAGACTCCAGCTCGTGTCCGGATGGTACTCTCCTTTGCGTGGAAGACAAGCTTGGTGATCCGGATATTATATTTCCTTCCTTATAACCGACTCCATGTAAACCCTAGCCCTCTCCAGTGTCTATATAAACCGGAGAGGATGGTCCTTAGAAGGCCGATCACAATTACAATCATACCATCATAGGCTAGCTCTTAGGGTTTAGCCTCTACGATCTCGTGGTAGATCTACTCTTGTACTACTCATATCTTCAATATTAATCAAGTGGGAAGTAGGGTTTTACCTCCATCGAGAGGGCCCGAACCTGGGTAGACATTGTGTCCCTTGATTCCTGTTACCATCAGCCTAAGACGCACAGATCGGGAACTCCTACCCGAGATCCGCCAGTTTTGCCACCGACATTGGTGCTTTCATTGAGAGTTCCTCTGTGTAGTTGCCGCAAGGCCTGATGGCTCGTCTCGTTTTCAAGGATGACGTCATCTCTGGAGGAGCGCTGACTGTAGGCCAGACTCTCCGACTTGGCGGCTTCATTATGGCCGCCCCATTGGTTGTCGCGCCAACGATGGCCTCTCGGGTCATCACGCATAACCTTCGTATCAATTTGGAGCTTGCCGAACAGATGGATCCAATAGAGCTCTCCTCTCTTAATGAGCTCTTAGATCGCATGGCCGCTTTGGGAGTCGCTACGGACTATGACCGGATTGGGCTTAAACCCGATGAAAGGGACATTAGATCCCCAGCGGCCACCCATGAGATAGCGGTAGTGGAGGAACCACACACGGGTCGCCCCTCAACTTTGAGGACGAATTATGTTCGGATCACCGAACTCAGTAAGCCGAATACCTACTCAAAAGAAGACATGACCCGGGTCCCGGACTTAGAATCGGGCATCAGGCCGAAGAGATTGGGTGATACTCCAGATCCCGAACTGTCGGGCTTGGAACCTTCCATGCCCCCGGGTGTCAGATCGGATCAAAATCCGGATTCAGCCAACGACACTCGCTCGGACTTAAAACGTCTCTCCCACATTAGGCAAGAGCCCGTGGAGATGGTACACCGTTACTGGGCCAGATTCCTCCTTGCGCTTAACAAGGTCGAGGACTGCCACAAGGAGGATGTAGTCTCACTTTTCTGCAAAAACTTGTCACATCCCTAGCTTCAGGCATTGCTCTAGGTTAGCTTCATGTGTGCATCATGTCTATATTTTTGAAACTTGAATTGAGGAATATTGGAAGCCTCAAAACCCTAAATAAAAGAGGGGCAAAAACCCTAGAAATCTCATTCATTGCTCCAAAAGGGCTCTTCATAAATGTTTGATAATTTTTGGTAAGGGTTCTGGTCCCAACCAAAATATTGAACATTTTTAAGGATTTATTTTTGGGACTTTGAATTTAAATCATTAGCTATTTGAATTTGAATTATATTCATATAATTAGAATATAATTTAAATACCCCTGAAATATTTTATAAGCTTTTGGAAAAGTCCATCTAGCACTATAAAATATTCAGAGGAGTTTTTGGCATTGTTTGAATTAGTTTTAAAATTCAAAACAGTGGAAAAATAAATTAAATAAAACAAAAACAGAAGAAAAATATAAAACAGAATAGAAATAAAAGAGAGAGAGAGAAGGAAGTACTTGGCCTCACCCGTGCAGCCCAGCCGGCCCAGCTCCCCCACCTGGCCGGCCCAGCCCACCTCCTCCCCTTTGTCTTCTTCCTCCCCTCGCACCGAAGCAGCTCGGTGGCGAGCGCCGATGCCGCCTCGGCCACCTCCTGCCTCCCTGCTTGCCTCCGCTACTCCATGGAGACGCCACGCGGCTCCCTCAGGCCTCTCTCAACTCCCTCCCGTGCTCATCCCCTTCTCCTGCTCTCCCTCTCGCTCCGCACCTCGGACCCGAACGGAGCCGTCGCCACCGACGCCGTTCGCCGCGGCCACCATCCCCCTCTCGCCTCCCCGACGCCTCCCAGAGCTCCGCAGTGCCTCCCTCGACCTCCTCGACGTCTCACGCGACCAGAAGGGCCCCGAGCAGCCGCCATCGCCATCATCCCCAAGCTTCGGCCCCGGCGCCGTTCTCCGTCGAATTCGGCCACTCCGGCGCCGCCCCCGAGCTCGCTGACCCTCCCTGCACGATCCCCGTGAGTCCCTGCTTCGTTTCCCCCTAACCCCAAGTCCGATTTTGAGCTCTAGCCGACCCCTCTACCGGAGCCGAGACGCTCCGCCGCACGGACTCGTCGCCGGCGAAGCCCCGGTGACCAAATGGCCCCGCGCGTGCGTCCGTTGCACTCGCAACGACCCGTGGAGCAACGCTAGCGTGGCAGCTAGCTTGTTTGCAAGCCGCAGCACTAACCCCGCACCCACCCGAGCTCCGGCCGCCGCCTCGGGCTCCATTCCGG
>NC_041387.1:605443081-605528084 GCF_002162155.2 Triticum dicoccoides | reverse complement strand
CCGGCCGAACTCCGGTGGCCAGTGACGTGGCGCTGTCATTAGCCACTAATGACCACGCTAAACACCCCCCCCCCACAGACACTGACAGCGGGCCCCGTAGCGGGTCAAAGCCGAGTCAACGCGGGATTAGCCCCTGTGCCGCTGACGTGTGGACCCCGCGTGTCAGATTTGACCTGGACCTGGTCGTTGACTCGCTGACGTCATGCTGATGTCAGTATGACGCAATAATGCTTTCTGGATTTATTTATATTCAGAAAATACCACAAACTTCAAAAATTCATAGAAAATTAACCGTAACTCCAAATTAAATAAATTATATATGAAAAATTATCAGAAAAATTCAAGGAATCCATCTGTACCATTTTCATGCATGTTAGAACAACTTATCACTACTGTTTAGGGCAAATGAAGTGAAGGGCATTTAAATAATCATATATGGAGTTGGAATTTGAATCTTGTATTCAAACCAACTTCATTTAATCTGTCGCTAGTTGCATTAGCTCAAAACACATTCATATTGCCATGTCATGAGCATGCATCATATTGTGCATTGCATTGATCGTGTTTTTCTGTATTTGCCGGTAATTGTCCCCTCTCGATAGACGTGTACCGATGATGTGATCGTTGACACTGATGAAGACTCAATGTTATCTTCAGAAGTGCCAGGCAAGCAGAACCCCCTTGTTCATTCTGATACAATCCCACTCTCTCGCTCCTGCTCTCTTTTACTGCATTAGGACAACATCGATTCATCTGTTACTTGCTGCGGTAGCTGAACCCCTTTATCCTCTGCATGACCTGTCATTCCACAGTAATTAGATGAAACCCACTAGCATGAGTAGGAGTTGTTTGAGCCCTGATGTGCCTACTCATTCATGCTTGTTTGTCATGCCTGCTACTGCTTAGAGTTGAGTCAGGTCTGATTCATCCGGGATGAATCAGAGGTGTGTGAACATGTCCTACAGTGTGTGAGCTAAGCGTGTGAACACGATTTGGTAAAGGTAGCGGTGAGAGGCCATGTAGGAGTACATGGTGGGTTGTCTCATTGCAGCCGTCCTCAGGAACTGAGTTCTGTGTTTGTGATCCATGATTCAGCTACTACCACGCATTGGGCCCGAAACCAATGGACCCTCTCGGCTTCTTAATCACCCTTGTCCTCTGTCCAGGAGTTGCAAGTAGTTTCTGGTGTTTGTAGTATGCTGGAGGCCGTGGACAGCGCTGACCGTAGGGGTGGGCTGTGATGCGGTAGGCACGTGGTCGGGTAAACCGGGCACCCGTTTGGTGTCACGGAACCCTGTACACATCGTTTCGGGCTGTGAGCGAAACTCCGGCCGGATCTCCTCATGGATGGAACCCGAATAGGCGATAAACCTGGACTAGAGACTTGAGTATTTAGGTAGGCCGTGGCCGACACCCACGTTGGGCTTCCGCTTGAAGGTTGCCGAGTACATGTCGTGTAAACTGCGGTAAGTGGTGAGAGCGTGTGTGAAGAAGTACACCCCTGCAGGGTTAACCTAATCTATTCGAATAGCCGTGTCCACGGAAAAGGACTTCTGGGTTGCTTATATCAGTTCATAGACAAGTGAAAGTGGATACCCTAAAATACGCAAGATAAGCGTGAGTGCTATGGATGGCGTTCTCGTAGGGAGACGGGAGCGGTTCCATAGTGGTGTATTGATATGGTGAATATGTGGACTCGTGTGCGCCACCTCAAAAGAGTTACTCGCAGTCGTAGTTCAGGATAGCCATCGAGTCAAAGCTGGCTTGCTGCAGTTAAACCCCACCATCCCCTTTGTTGATAATGATGCATATGTAGATAGTTCTGATGTAAGTCTTGCTGGGTACATTTGTACTCACGTTTGCCTATTTATGTTTTTGCAGAGAGACTTCGGTCTCGCTAGTAGTTCCGCGTGGACTTCGACGTTTAGCTTGTTACCTCAGCTACGATCTTGTGCCCTCGGCAGGATCTGGTAGATAGTCAGGCTTCTCAGCCTTTTTCAGTTATAGATGTCTGTACCCAGACATGATAGCTTCCGCTTGTGCTTTGACTTGTATGCTCTGATTGTTGGGTCATGAGACCCATGTTTGTAATATCTCGCTCCTCGGAGCCTATTGAATAAAATACTTGAGTCGTAGAGTCATGATGTGATGCCATGTTGTGATCGCACATATCGAGCATATTGTGTGTATGTTATTGAAATGCTTGGTATGTGTGGGATCTGACTATCTAGTTGTTTATCTTTAGTAGCCTCTCTTACCGGGAAATGTCTCCTAGTGTTTCCACCGAGCCATGGTAGCTTGCTACTGCTCCGGAACACTTAGGCTGTCCGGCATGTGTCCTTCTTCGTTCCTGTGTCTGTCCCTTCGGGAAATGTCACGCGATGAATACCGGAGTCCTGTTAGCCCGCTACAGCCCGGTTCACCGGAGTCCTGCTAGCCCAGTGCTACAGCCTGGATTCACTCGCTGATGACCGACACGTTCGATGCTGGGTCATGGATGCCTGTCCCTGTAAGTTTGTGCCACTTTGGGTTTACGACTAGCCATGTCAGCCCGGGCTCCTTATCATATGGATGCTAGCGACACTGTCATATACGTGTGCCAAAAGGCGCAAACGGTCCCGGGTAAAGGTAAGGCGACACCCGTGGGAATACCGTGCGTGAGGCCGCAAAGTGATATGAAGTGTTACATGCTAGATCTATGTGGCATGGAGTCGGGGTCCTGACAGCGTTGGTATCAGAGCTTGACTGCCTGTAGGATTACCAAGCCAAACTGGTCGAAGTTGAGTCTAGAAATTCTTTAGTTATATAAGGGAATTGATTGTGGGAGGGAACGTAAGGCTCTTTTTACTCCTTGTACCTCATGGCCTTCTGATCTGAGTCATCATCTTCTCTTCTACGGGGATTAAGAACTAGGCTATCTCCTCTTTCTATCAGGATCACGTGTTACTAATCAGTGGACTTATAAGATTGTTGGATTTAAGCTTGAGTTCAGTTCCTACTACCTCCATATGTTAATTGTTGATCTCGAAACCTTGATATTGTGCTTCTGAGTGGTTATGCCACCATTTTTGTGAATGTCTCAAATCTTTTCTGAGCATTTACAGCCGTTATGCTGTCCGAGTCATCTCAGGTTTCTAAGTAGTCTGATGCATTTGCAAATCCTTTCTTCCCGTCTCAATGTTCCCATGGGCCAGATTAACCACACTAGTCAGTGAGTTGAGGTACTCCGTTACCTTGACATATATGTTGGAGATATTATTATGACCCTAGGTGTATTAGGGGATCATCTAGTAATTTAGCCATGATTTGTGTTCTCAGTGTGATGATTCTGGCCATCATTCTCGAAAGCATCCCGTGATGCTACTTAGTAGTAGGTATTCTACTCCTGGGTTCTGAACCCGAGATTCACTCTACCTACTTCATGTTGATAGTAATTGCTAGTTCCTTTAGTATATTAGTAACCTTTGCGATAGTCCTTGAAGTCCGTGGTATCTTCTTCTTCCAATTACCATGAACTACTTATGGCAGAAGTTCCTCGTTGAACTGAAATATCACAACAGGATTATCCTTGAGGAGTCCTCCATTCATAAATCGTGACTCTGCCAGTTCTACCTTTCTGCATGGGTTATCCGGAAGAAATATGTTGAACTTGGTTCGACATACTAATCTATGCATCCACAACTCAGAAAATTATATGTTCCTTTGAGTTGTTCTCTTTAGTTGCATTCTGACCCTCGTCTATCAATTGATAGTCAAGAGTATGCGTGCGTTCGTTTATCGATGCCTATTACTCTTGTGGTCCGTCAAGCCATTCTATCGCAGAATGACTAGGAGAAACAAACTCCAGTACCTCATCCATATTTAGGATTGGGTCAAAGTAGTTGTGTTCCGCAGATCAAGATACAATCCAGCTTCTGGTCTGCTCTACCCTGAAGTATTACCTTCTTTATGACAGGAATTTCATGAGAATTGCACCACCTTTTGTGAATTCTTGACATAGTGATACTTCACGCCATCCTTTTTTCATTCCTCGGTTCCGTGTTGTTGCAGCCGGAGTGCCGACAAGTGAATCATGATGTGTGAAATCAATACTCCTAGCAACTCTGTTGCTTGGTAGTTAAATGGACAATAACGTCATCCTTAGCGAGTTGACTATTGAATCATCACCCTAAGGTTGATTGTGCTACCTAGTCCATTTTCCTGGTGCACTCCTCGATTGATGAGATAGGATTTGTTAAGTCCTCGCTCATTTGATCATATCATCTTGCCCTGAAAAGCAAGATTGTTCTCGAGCTTAGTAACATATCGGTGGTTCGTGATTTCCGAAGATCTTCTCGGAAGTATTACCAGGTTGTCACCTGACCGCTATGTTGAGCTCGTGATCAAGTTGGTTTCTTGTGAACCACCTTCTCTCCAAGAATCGGTGTTAGATATCCCTGAGCTAGTTGGTTAAGCTAGACAACAACTTGGAGAGTTGGAAGATAAAAGCTTGCCTGACTTAGTTCGTCCCAAAAGGATATTCTTGTGTAGTGTGTATTGAAGAAAGATGATATCTTCATCGATTGGTCCCTGTGATCAGTTGCTGGACCTATTGTCTTATCAATCCTTTGATTTGAGTGTGGGCTATCGTCAAATCAAGTCAGAACCAACGATGTTCGTAATGTTGTCTTCCTCGTGGTTGATCCCTCGAGCATACACCATTATATCTTTTGGTTCTGACCAATGCTATCACCGTGTTCACATGATGGTTGAAGTTCAGTGATATGGAAATTCCGATGAGTTGTTGTTGAGCCCATTGACAACATCCTTATCTCCTCCATGATGTTGTTGAACATTAAGTTAGTGTTGGAAACTTTTGAAAGCATTTTCTTCATGCTAGCTCATGAAGTACTTGTTTGATGAAAGGAGTGACTTTCTTTGATTCACGTGCATTTTGATGTAAGTTGCCGTCGTGAATTCGAGAAAGTTTGTTTTTGCTCTTTTGGAATCATCCCAAGTCGGTCATGCACGTGCGAAGAATTCTGTGGTCTGTTAGACTGATCATCTTCATTCCATACGTATATCCTAGCACACCAAGCCACTGATTGATTTGTTCAAGGAGAAGAAGTTCCTTCTTAAGAGTATACCTCATGCAAGGATTTTGATATCCTCGTTGATGGTTCCCCACCTGAACTCGGTAGTGTTTTATTATAAGACTACCACGTGGTCATGCTTGTCTGGGACAACATGTTCACATGCTTGTAGCAGAACCAGCTCATGTTTTGGAGCTTACTATCGTAGTTCACTTTCCGAGTATCTCGCAACGTCACCTCGTCGATTTGTGTTGCAAACTTTCGTTTTCCTTCCTAGACTCGATGAGTCTGGAATATCCTGACACCAACCAGATCTGAATCTCAGGCAGTTATGATGGTTGGAACATTTCCCAAGAACTATAATATTGGTCCCTCGATAACCGGTAAAGTGGATGTCGTGGCCAACACACCCAGCCGGAAGACCTATCATTGTAGTATCTTGTTTGAGGAAGTTGGCCACCTCCCCATAAGGATTTCGTAGGATTTACCTCCGAAACTGTTCCTTATGGATTCTATTGCTCCCGAAGTCCGACCTTTTACTTGATGTTCTAGATATCAACCCATATCTATGGGTGGATTACGCTAGCACATCAAGGAGAACATTAGAAGCGGAGTGCTAAATGTCTCTCGGTCGATCATCCAGATTTTATTTCCTTGGCCCCGCCAAGGGTGAAATTTGAGAAGGTGTTATCTTCCTTTGCATCTGCATCCTCCATCACCATTCATCATGGTAGTAAGTTGTGTTACCGGACCCTTGACACGGATGTTGGTAAAACCTTGATGATTATGGAAATGCTCAAGTTCTTGAGAGCACGCTCAAGCGCTAGGTGTTATCATCGACGCTAACTGGGGATCCTCTCCGTTTCCTCGACATGCTATGACCTACTCAAACAGTGAATTCACTCTCTATTGTTGGGTTCTTCCCCAGTTACCAGAATCATTCCCAGCATTTGCATTTTGTTCCCAGCTTGCACCACCAATGTGCCATTCTACCATGGGTCTCTTCCATTCCCGGTGATAAGCAAGTTCATCCATTACGTTGTCTTCAACAAGGTAATCCACATCATCCAAGTCCGAGTATGCCATTCTACCGACCACCTCCAAATGATCGCTTGTGATTGCCTTAGGCTGGTATAAAGAGTTTCAATGATCTTTGAATCAAAAGTAATTCTTTTTGCCACTTAAGGGGATATTTCTATGAGTCACCTTCCCTAAGGTGCATCGTTATGGTATCATGGCAACTCAACTCCTCGCTACGTTGGCAATCGTTTACCACCTTCTTAGGTGTGGAATTGTTGTCTACCTAGTGAACCCTCGTCATCTGTTCCACTCCATCTCTCTAGAGGTGTGCTTCGTGTCTCAACCCGAGAGATGGTTCTATGTCTCATTCCGTGAGTTAATCCTGAGTTGCTCGTTCTTCAAGAAGATCGACCCTTCTAGAGTCTCCTTCTTCCCTCCATGTCATGTTGGCAGGATTTCTCAGAGCAAGACTTGAAGACAATGATGGTGATCGAATCAACGTTCAACTGAAGTGCACCCTGGATCGTGAAGATTGTACTAGTTTGCGTTTCCCCTTCATCCTACCCTACGCTTGAATCTCGAGACGAGATTCTTGCTTAGTGGGGGTGAGTTGTCACATCCCTAGCTTCTGGCATTGCTCTAGGTTAGCTTCATGTGTGCATCATGTCTATATTTTTGAAACTTGAATTGAGGAATATTGGAAGCCTCAAAACCCTAAATAAAAGAGGGGCAAAAACCCTAGAAATCTCATTCATTGCTCCAAAAGGGCTCTTCATAAATGTTTGATAATTTTTGGTAAGGGTTCTGGTCCCAACCAAAATATTGAACATTTTTAAGGATTTATTTTTGGGACTTTGAATTTAAATCATTAGCTATTTGAATTTGAATTATATTCATATAATTAGAATATAATTTAAATACCCCTGAAATATTTTATAAGCTTTTGGAAAAGTCCATCTAGCACTATAAAATATTCAGAGGAGTTTTTGGCATTGTTTGAATTAGTTTTAAAATTCAAAACAGTGGCAAAATAAATTAAATAAAACAAAAACAGAAGAAAAATATAAAACAGAATAGAAATAAAAGAGAGAGAGAGAGAAGGAAGTACTTGGCCTCACCCGTGCAGCCCAGCCGGCCCAGCTCCCCCACCTGGCCGGCCCAGCCCACCTCCTCCCCTTTGTCTTCTTCCTCCCCTCGCACCGAAGCAGCTCGGTGGCGAGCGCCGATGCCGCCTCGGCCACCTCCTACCTCCCTTCTTGCCTCCGCTACTCCATGGAGACGCCACGCGGCTCCCTCAGGCCTCTCTCAACTCCCTCCCGTGCTCATCCCCTTCTCCTGCTCTCCCTCTCGCTCCGCACCTCGGACCCGAACGGAGCCGTCGCCACCGACGCCGTTCGCCGCGGCCACCATCCCCCTCTCGCCTCCCCGACGCCTCCCAGAGCTCCGCAGTGCCTCCCTCGACCTCCTCGACGTCTCACGCGACCAGAAGGGCCCCGAGCAGCCGCCATCGTCATCATCCCCAAGCTTCGGCCCCGGCGCCGTTCTCCGTCGAATTTGGCCACTCCGGCGCGCCCCCGAGCTCGCTGACCCTCCCTGCACGATCCCCGTGAGTCCCTGCTTCGTTTCCCCCTAACCCCAAGTCCGATTTCGAGCTCTAGCCGCCCCCTCTACCGGAGCCGAGACGCTCCGCCGCACGGACTCGTCGCCGGCGAAGCCCCGGTGACCAAATGGCCCCGCGCGTGCGTCCGTTGCACTCGCAACGACCCGTGGAGCAACGCTAGCGTGGCAGCTAGCTTGTTTGCAAGCCGCAGCACTAACCCCGCACCCACCCGAGCTCCGGCCGCCGCCTCGGGCTCCATTCCGGCGAACCCCGGCCACCCCCCGCACCTCCCGTTGGCCCCCCTAGATGCGCACGGGCACGGGCTACCTTCTGGTGCCCTTCGCGCGTCCAGCCGCCGCCCGTAGCGCAACCCCGGTGAACCTCCGCCGCGTTTCGGGTCGCCGCCGGCCGAACCCCGGTGGCCAGTGACGTGGCGCTGTCATTAGCCACTAATGACCACGCTAAACACCCCCCCACAGACACTGACAGCGGGCCCCGTAGCGGGTCAAAGCCGAGTCAACGCGGGATTAGCCCCTGTGCCGCTGACGTGTGGACCCCGCGTGCCAGATTTGACCTGGACCTGGTCGTTGACTCGCTGACGTCATGCTGACGTCAGTATGACGCAATAATGCTTTCTGGATTTATTTATATTCAGAAAATACCACAAACTTCAAAAATTCATAGAAAATTAACCGTAACTCCAAATTAAATAAATTATATATGAAAAATTATCAGAAAATTCAAGGAATCCATCTGTACCATTTTCATGCATGTTAGAACAACTTATCACTACTGTTTAGGGCAAATGAAGTGAAGGGCATTTAAATAATCATATATGGAGTTGGAATTTGAATCTTGTATTCAAACCAACTTCATTTAATCTGTCGCTAGTTGCATTAGCTCAAAACACATTCATATTGCCATGTCATGAGCATGCATCATATTGTGCATTGCATTGATCGTGTTTTTCTGTATTTGCCCGTAATTGTCCCCTCTCGATAGACGTGTACCGATGATGTGATCGTTGACACTGATGAAGACTCAATGTTATCTTCAGAAGTGCCAGGCAAGCAGAACCCCCTTGTTCATTCCGATACAATCCCACTCTCTCGCTCCTGCTCTCTTTTACTGCATTAGGACAACATCGATTCATCTGTTACTTGCTGCGGTAGCTGAACCCCTTTATCCTCTGCATGACCTGTCATTCCACAGTAATTAGATGAAACCCACTAGCATGAGTAGGAGTTGTTTGAGCCCTGATGTGCCTACTCATTCATGCTTGTTTGTCATGCCTGCTACTGCTTAGAGTTGAGTCAGGTCTGATTCATCCGGGATGAATCAGAGGTGTGTGAACATGTCCTACAGTGTGTGAGCTAAGCGTGTGAACACGATTTGGTAAAGGTAGCGGTGAGAGGCCATGTAGGAGTACATGGTGGGTTGTCTCATTGCAGCCGTCCTCAGGAACTGAGTTCTGTGTTTGTGATCCATGATTCAGCTACTACCACGCATTGGGCCCGAAACCAATGGACCATCTCGGCTTCTTAATCACCCTTGTCCTTTGTCCAGGAGTTGCAAGTAGTTTCTGGTGTTTGTAGTATGCTGGAGGCCGTGGACAGCGCTGACCGTAGGGGTGGGCTGTGATGCGGTAGGCACGTGGCCGGGTAAACCGGGCACCCGTTTGGTGTCACGGAACCCTGTACACATCGTTTGGGGCTGTGAGCGAAACTCCGGCCGGATCTCCTCATGGATGGAACCCGAATAGGCGATAAACCTGGACTAGAGACTTGAGTATTTAGGTAGGCCGTGGCCGACACCCACGTTGGGCTTCCGCTTGAAGGTTGCCGAGTACATGTCGTGTAAACGGCGGTAAGTGGTGAGAGCGTGTGTGAAGAAGTACACCCCTGCAGGGTTAACCTAATCTATTCGAATAGCCGTGTCCACGGAAAAGGACTTCTGGGTTGCTTATATTAGTTCATAGACAAGTGAAAGTGGATACCCTAAAATACGCAAGATAAGCGTGAGTGCTATGGATGGCGTTCTCGTAGGGAGACGGGAGCGGTTCCATAGTGGTGTATTGATATGGTGAATATGTGGACTCGTGTGCGCCACCTCAAAAGAGTTACTCGCAGTCGTAGTTCAGGATAGCCACCGAGTCAAAGCTGGCTTGCTGCAGTTAAACCCCACCATCCCCTTTGTTGATAATGATGCATATGTAGATAGTTCTGATGTAAGTCTTGCTGGGTACATTTGTACTCACGTTTGCCTATTTATGTTTTTGCAGAGAGACTTCGGTCTCGCTAGTAGTTCCGCGTGGACTTCGACGTTTAGCTTGTTACCTCAGCTACGATCTTGTGCCCTCGGCAGGATCTGGTAGATAGTCAGGCTTCTCAGCCTTTTTCAGTTATAGATGTCTGTACCCAGACATGATAGCTTCCGCTTGTGCTTTGACTTGTATGCTCTGATTGTTGGGTCATGAGACCCATGTTTGTAATATCTCGCTCCTCGGAGCCTATTGAATAAAATACTTGAGTCGTAGAGTCATGATGTGATGCCATGTTGTGATCGCACATATCGAGCATATTGTGTGTATGTTATTGAAATGCTTGGTATGTGTGGGATCTGACTATCTAGTTGTTTATCTTTAGTAGCCTCTCTTACCGGGAAATGTCTCCTAGTGTTTCCACCGAGCCATGGTAGCTTGCTACTGCTCCGGAACACTTAGGCTGTCCGGCATGTGTCCTTCTTCGTTCCTGTGTCTGTCCCTTCGGGGAAATGTCACGCGATGAATACCGGAGTCGTGTTAGCCCGCTACAGCCCGGTTCACCGGAGTCCTGCTAGCCCAGTGCTATAGCCTGGATTCACTCGCTGATGACCGACACGTTCGATGCTGGGTCATGGATGCCTGTCCCTGTAAGTTTGTGCCACTTTGGGTTTACGACTAGCCATGTCAGCCCGGGCTCCTTATCATATGGATGCTAGCGACACTGTCATATACGTGTGCCAAAAGGCGCAAACGGTCCCGGGCAGAGGTAAGGCGACACCCGTGGGAATACCGTGCGTGAGGCCGCAAAGTGATATGAGGTGTTACATGCTAGATCGATGTGGCATTGAGTCGGGGTCCTGACAAAACTGCACGAACAAAGGACTCCTTAATGCTATAAGTCGCCGTGACATAGTACACTTTGCGGACTTAGCAACCATAGTACAGAAGTGCTGTGCGATGGAAAGCGCCTGGAAGACCCAAACAGAATTTTGGGATAGTACGTGAAGGAAATATGCCCTAGAGGCAATAATAAAGTTATTATTTATTTCCTTATATCATGATAAATGTTTATTATTCATGCTAGAATTGTATTAACCGGAAACATAATACATGTGTGAATACATAGACAAACAGAGTGTCACTAGTATGCCTCTACTTGACTAGCTCGTTAATCAAAGATGGTTATGTTTCCTGACCATGAACAATGAGTTGTTATTTGATTAACGAGGTCACATCATTAGTTGAATGATCTGATTGACATGACCCATTCCATTAGCTTAGCACCTGATCGTTTAGTATGTTGCTATTGCTTTCTTCATGACTTATACATGTTCCTATGACTATGAGATTATGCAACTCCCGTTTACCGGAGGAACACTTTGGGTACTACCAAACGTCACAACGTAAATGGGTGATTATAAAGGAGTACTACAGGTGTCTCCAATGGTCGATGTTGGGTTGGCGTATTTCGAGATTAGGATTTGTCACTCCGATTGTCGGAGAGGTATCTCTGGGCCCTCTCGGTAATACACATCACATAAGTTTTGCAAGCATTACAACTAATATGTTAGTTGTGAGATGATGTATTACGGAACGAGTAAAGAGACTTGCCGGTAACGAGATTGAACTAGGTATTGGATACCGACGATCGAATCTCGGGCAAGTAACATACCGATGACAAAGGGAACAACGTATGTTGTTATGCGGTCTGACCGATAAAGATCTTCGTAGAATATGTAGGAGCCAATATGGGCATCCAGGTCCCGCTATTGGTTATTGACCAGAGACATGTCTCGGTCATGTCTACATTGTTCTCGAACCCGTAGGGTCCGCACGCTTAAGGTTACGATGACAGTTATATTATGAGTTTATGCATTTTGATGTACCGAAGGTTGTTCGGAGTCCCGGATGTGATCACGGACATGACGAGGAGTCTCGAAATGGTCGAGACGTAAAGATTGATATATTGGAAGCCTATGTTTGGACATCGGAAGTGTTCCGGGTGAAATCGGGAGTTTACCGGGTTACCGGGAGGTTACCGGAACCCCCCGGGAGCCATATGGGCCATCATGGGCCTTAGTGGAAAGGAGAAAGGGGCAGCCCAAGGTGGCTGCGCCTCTTTCCCCTCCCCTAGTCCTATTAGGACTAGGAGAAGGTGGCCGGCCCCCCTCTCTCCCTTCCCCTCCGAGGAATCCTAGTTGGACTAGGATTGGGGGGAGGAATCCTACTCCCAGAGGGAGTAGGACTCTCCTGCGCCTCCCTCTTTGGCCGGCCAGCCTCCCCTCCTCTCCTCCTTTATATACGGAGGCAGGGGCACCTCTAAACACACAAGTTGACACAAGTTGATCCACGTGATCGATTCCTTAGCCGTGTGCGGTGCCCCCTGCCACCATATTCCTCGATAATACTGTAGCAGAGTTTAGGCGAAGCCCTGCTGCTGTAGTTCATCAAGATCGTTACCACGCCGTCGTGCTGACGAAACTCTTCCCCGACACTTTGCTGGATCGGAGTCCGGGGATCGTCATCGAGCTGAACGTGTGCTCGAACTCGGAGGTGCCGTAGTTTCGGTGCTTGATCGGTTGGATTGTGAAGACGTACGACTACTTCTTCTACGTCGTGTCATTGCTTCCGCAGTCGGTCTGCGTTGGGTACGTAGACAACACTCTCCTCTCGTTGCTATGCATCACATGATCCTGTGTGCGCGTAGGAAATTTTTTGAAATTACTACGAAACCCAATAGTGGCATCCGAGCCTAGGTTAATGATGTTGATGTTATATGCACGAGTAGAACACAAGTGAGTTGTGGACGATACAAGTCATACTGCCTACCAGCATGTCATATTTTGGTTCAGCGGTATTGTTGGACGAGACGACCCGGACCAACCTTACGCGTACGCTTACGCGAGACCGGTTCCCTCGACGTGCTTTGCACAGAGATGGCTTGCGGGCGACTGCCTCTCCAACTTTAGTTGAACCAAGTATGGCTACGCCCGGTCCTTGCGAAGGTTAAAACGGAGTCTATTTGACAAACTATCGTTGTGGTTTTGATGCGTAGGTGAGATTGGTTCTTACTTAAGCCCGTAGCAGCCACGTAAAACATGCAACAACAAAGTAGAGGACGTCTAACTTGTTTTTGCAGGTCATGTTGTGATGTGATATGGTCAAGGCATGATGCTGAATTTTATTGTATGAGATGATCATGTTTTGTAACCAAGTTATCGGCAACTGGCAGGAGCCATATGGTTGTCGCTTTATTGTATGCAATGCAATCGCGATGTAATGCTTTACTTTATTACTAAACGGTAGTGATAGTCGTGGAAGCATAAGATTGGCGAGACGACAACGATGCTACGATGGAGATCAAGGTGTCGCGCCGGTGACGATGGTGATCATGACGGTGCTTCGGAGATGGAGATCACAAGCACAAGATAATGATGGCCATATCATATCACTTATATTGATTGCATGTGATGTTTATCTTTTTATGCATCTTATCTTGCTTTGATTGATGGTAGCATTATAAGATGATCTCTCACTAAATTATCAAGAAGTGTTCTCCCTGAGTATGCACCGTTGCAAAAGTTCTTCGTGCTGAGACACCACGTGATGATCGGGTGTGATAGGCTCTACGTTCAAATACAACGGGTGCAAAACAGTTGCGCACGCAGAATACTCAGGTTAAACTTGACGAGCCTAGCATATGCAGATATGGCCTCGGAACACGGAGACCGAAAGGTCGAGCGTGAATCATATAGTAGATATGATCAACATAATGATGTTCACCGATGAAACTACTCCATCTCACGTGATGATCGGACATGGTTTAGTTGATTTGGATCACGTGATCACTTAGAGGATTAGAGGGATGTCTATCTAAGTGGGAGTTCTTAAGTAATATGATTAAATTGAACTTAAATTTATCATGAACTTAGTCCTGGTAGTATTTTGCAAATCATGTTGTAGATCAATAGCTCGCGTTGTTGCTTCCCTGTGTTTATTTTGATATGTTCCTAGAGAAAATTTGTGTTGAAAAATGTTAGTAGCAATGTTGCGGATGTGATCCGTGATCTGAGGTTAAATCCTCATTGCTGCACAGAAGAATTATGTCCTTAATGCACCGCTAGGTGACAGACCTATTGCAGGAGCAGATGCAGAAGTTATGAACGTCTGGCTAGCTCAATATGATGACTACTTGATAGTTTAGTGCACCATGCTTAACGGCTTAGAATCGGGACTTCAAAGACGTTTTGAACGTCATGGACCATATGAGATGTTCCAGGAATTGAAGTTAATATTTCAAGAAAATACCCGAGTTGAGAGATATGAAGTCTCCAACAAGTTCTATAGCTAAAAGATGGAGGAGAATCGCTCAACTAGTGAGCATGTGCTCAGATTGTCTGGGTACTTCAATCGCTTGAATCAAGTGGGAGTTAATCTTCCAGATAAGATAGTGATTGACAGAATTCTCTAGTCACCATCACCAAGTTAGTAGAACTTCGTGATGAACTATAGTATGCAAGGGATGATGAAAATGATTCCCGAGCTCTTCGTGATGTTGAAATCAACGAAGGTAGAAATCAAGAAAGAGCATCAAGTGTTGATGGTTGACAGGATCACTAGTTTCAAGAAAAGGGCAAAGGGAAAGAAAGGGGAACTTCAAGTAGATTGACAAGCAAGTTGTCACTCCCACGAAGAAGCCCAAAGCTGAACCAAAGCCTGAAACTGAGTGCTTACACTGCAAAGGAAATGGTCACTGGAAGCGGAGCTACCCTAAATATTTGGTGGATAAGAAGGATGGCAAAGTGAAAAAGGGTATATTTGATATACAGGTGTTTGATGTGTGCTTTACTAATGTTTATAGCAACCCCTCGGTATTTGGTACTGGTTCAGTTGCTAAGAGTAGTAACTCGAAACGGGAGTTGCAGAACAAACAGAAACTAGTTAAGGGTGAAGTGATGATATGTGTTGAAAGTAGTTTCAAGATTTATATGATCATCATCGCACACTCCCTATTCTTTCGGGATTAGTGTTGAACCTAAATAAATGTTATTTGGTGTTTGCGTTGAGCATGAATATGATTTGATCATGTTTATTGCAATACGGTTATTCATTTAAGTAAGAGAATAAACTGTTGTTCTATTTACATGAATAAAACCTTATATGGTTACACACCCAATGAAAATGGTTCATTGGATCTCGATCGTAGTGATACACATATTCATAATATTGATGCCAAAAGATGCAAAGTTAATAATGATAGTGCAACTTATTTGTGGCACTGCCGTTTGGGTCATATCGGTGTAAAGCGCATGAAGAAACTCCATAAAGATGGAATTTCGGAATCACTTGGTTATGAATCATTTGATGCTTGCGAACCGTGCCTTTTGGGCAAGATGACTAAAACTCCGTTCTTCGGAACAATGGAACGAGTTACTGACTTGTTGGAAATAATACATACCGATGTATGCGATCCAATGAGTGCTGTTGCCCGTGGCAAGCATCGTTGTTTTCTGACCTTCACAAGATGATTTGAGCAGATATGGGTATATCTACTTGATGAAACATAAGTCTGAAATAGTTGAAAGGTTCGAAGAATTTCAGAGTGAAGTGGAAAAATCATCGTAACAAGAAAATAAAGTTTCTACGATCTGATCGCGGAGACAAATATTTGAGTTACGAGTTTGGTCTTCAATTAAAACAATGTGGAATAGTTTCACAGCTCACGCCACCTGGAACACCACATCGTTATGGTGTGTCCGAACGTCGTAACCGCACTTTATTTGATATGGTGCGATCTATGATATCTCTTTACCACTATCGTTTTGGGGTTATGCATTAGAGACAGCTGCATTCACGTTTTAAATAGGGCACCATCTAAATCCGTTGAGACGACACTGTATGAACTATGGTTTAGCAGTAAACCTAACCTGTTGTTTCTTAAAGTTTGGGGCTGCGATGCTTATGTGAAAAAGTTTCATCCTGATAAGCTCGAACCCAAATCGGAGAAGTGCGTCTTCATACCCAAAGGAAATTGTTGGGTACACCTTCTATCACAGATCCGAAGGCAAGACATTCGTTGCTAAAGTGGATCCTTTCCAGAGAAGGAGTTTCTCTCGAAAGAAGTGAGTGGGAGGAGAGTAGAACTTGATGAGGTAATTATACCTTCTCCCTTATTGGAAAGTAGTTCATCACAGAAATCAGTTCCAGTGATTCCTACACCAATAAGTGAGGAAGTTAATGATGATGATCATCAAACTTCAGATCAAGTTACTACCAAACCTCGTAGGTCTTCCAGAGTAAGATCCGCACCAGAGTGGTACGGTAATCATGTTCTGGAAGTCATGTTACTAGACCATGATGAACCTACGAACTATGAGGAAGCAATGATGAGCCCAGATTCCGCGAAATGGTTTGAGGCCATGAAATCTGAGATATGATCCATGTATGAGAACAAAGTTTGGACTTTGGTTGACTTGCCCGATGATCAGCAAGCAATTGAGAATAAATGGATCTTCAAGAGGAAGACGGACGCTGATAGTAGTGTTACTATCTACAAAGCTAGAATTGTCGCAAAAAGGTTTTCGACAAATTCAAGGTGTTGACTACGATGAGATTTTCTCACTCGTATCTATGCTTAAGTCTGTCCGAATCATGTTAGCAATTGCCGCATTTTACGAAATCTGGCAAATGGATAAACAAAACTGCATTCCTTAATGGATTTATTAAAGAAGAGTTGTATATGATGCAACCAGAAGGTTTTGTCAATCCTAAAGGTACTAACAAAATGTGCAAGCTCCAGCGATCCATCTATGGACTGGTGCAAGCCTCTCGGAGTTGGAATATACGCTTTGATGAGTTGATCAAAGCATATGGTTTTATACAGACTTTTTGAGAAGCCTGTATTTACAAAAGGGTGAGTGGGAGCACTACAGCCTTTCTGATTAGTATATGTGAGTGACATATTGTTGATCAGAAATGATGTAGAATTTTTCTGCAAAGCATAAAGGAGTGTTTTAAAGGAGTTCTTTAAAAGGAAAAGACCTCAGTAAAAGCTACTTACATATTAAGCATCAAGATCTATTGAGATAGATCAAGACGCTTGATAAGATTTTCAATGAGTACATACCTTGGCAAGATTTTGAAATAGTTCAAAATGGAATAGTCAAAGAAGGAGTTCTTGCCTGTGTTGCAAGGTGTTAAGTTGAGTAAGACTCAAAGCCCGACCACGGCAGAAAATAGAAAGAGAATGAAAGTCATTCCCTATGCCTCAGTCATAGGTTCTATAAAGTATGCCATGCTGTATACCAGATCTATTGTATGCCATACCACTGAGTTTGGCAAGGGAGTACAATAGTGATCTAGGAGTAGATCACTGGACATTGGTCAAGAATATCCTTAGTAAGGACTAAGGAGATGTTTCTCGATTATGGAGGTGATAAAAGAGTTTGTTGTAAAAGTTACATCAGTGCAAACTTTTACACTGATCCAAATGACTTTAAGTCTCAATCTGGATACATATTGAAAGTGGGAGCAATTAGCTAGAGTAGCTCCGCACAGAGCATTGTAGACATAGGATATTTGCAAAATACATACGGCTCTGAATATGACAGACCCGTTGACTAAGCTTCTCTCACGAGCAAAACATGATCACACCTTAGTACTCTTTGGGTGTTAATCACATAGCGATGTAAACTAGATTACTGAATCTAGTAAACCCTTTGGGTGTTGGTTACATAGCGATGTGAACTATGGGTGTTAATCACATGGTGATATGAACTATTGCTGTTAAATCACATGGCGATGTGAACTAGATTATTGACTCTAGTGCAAGTGGGAGACTGAAGGAAATATGCCCTAGAGGCAATAATAAAGTTATTATTTATTTCCTTATATCATGATAAATGTTTATTATTCATGCTAGAATTGTATTAACCGGAAACATAATGCATGTGTGAATACATAGACAAACAGAGTGTCACTAGTATGCCTCTACTTGACTAGCTCGTTAATCAAAGATGGTTATGTTTCCTAACCATGAACAATGAGTTGTTATTTGATTAACGAGGTCACATCATTAGTAGAATGATCTGATTGACATGACCCATTCCATTAGCTTAGCACCTGATCGTTTAGTATGTTGCTATTGCTTTCTTCATGACTTATACATGTTCCTATGACTATGAGATTATGCAACTCCCGTTTACCGGAGGAACACTTTGGGTACTACCAAACGTCACAACGTAAATGGGTGATTATAAAGGAGTACTACAGGTGTTTCCAATGGTCGATGTTGGGTTGGCGTATTTCGAGATTAGGATTTGTCACTCCGATTGTCGGAGAGGTATCTCTGGGCCCTCTCGGTAATACACATCACATAAGCCTTGCAAGCATTACAACTAATATGTTAGTTGTGAGATGATGTATTACGGAACGAGTAAAGAGACTTGCCGGTAACGAGATTGAACTAGGTATTGGATACCGACGATCGAATCTCGGGCAAGTAACATACCGATGACAAAGGGAACAACGTATGTTGTTATGCGGTCTGACCGATAAAGATCTTCGTAGAATATGTAGGAGCCAATATGGGCATCCAGGTCCCGCTATTGGTTATTGACCAGAGACATGTCTCGGTCATGTCTACATTGTTCTCGAACCCGTAGGGTCCGCACGCTTAAGGTTACGATGACAGTTATCTTATGAGTTTATGCATTTTGATGTACCGAAGGTTGTTCGGAGTCCCGGATGTGATCACGGACATGACGAGGAGTCTCGAAATGGTCGAGACGTAAAGATTGATATATTGGAAGCCTATGTTTGGACATCGGAAGTGTTCCGGGTGAAATCGGGATTTTACCGGGTTACCGGGAGGTTACCGGAACCCCCCGGGAGCCATATGGGCCATCATG
Organism: Triticum dicoccoides; assembly: GCF_002162155.2. Taxonomy (NCBI): domain Eukaryota; kingdom Viridiplantae; phylum Streptophyta; class Magnoliopsida; order Poales; family Poaceae; genus Triticum; species Triticum dicoccoides. The sequence goes on along the minus strand of NC_041387.1, from coordinate 605,509,220 downwards.
GGCCTTAGTGGAAAGGAGAAAGGGGCAGCCCAAGGTGGCTGCGCCTCTTTCCCCTCCCCTAGTCCTATTAGGACTAGGAGAAGGTGGCCGGCCCCCCTCTCTCCCTTCCCCTCCGAGGAATCCTAGTTGGACTAGGATTGGGGGGAGGAATCCTACTCCCAGAGGGAGTAGGACTCTCCTGCGCCTCCCTCTTTGGCCGGCCAGCCTCCCCTCCTCTCCTCCTTTATATACAGAGGCAGGGGCACCTCTAAACACACAAGTTGACACAAGTTGATCCACGTGATCGATTCCTTAGCCGTGTGCGGTGCCCCCTGCCACCATATTCCTCGATAATACTGTAGCGGAGTTTAGGCGAAGCCCTGCTGCTGTAGTTCATCAAGATCGTCACCACGCCGTCGTGCTGACGAAACTCTTCCCCGACACTTTGCTGGATCGGAGTCCGGGGATCGTCATCGAGCTGAACGTGTGCTCGAACTCGGAGGTGCCGTAGTTTCGGTGCTTGATCGGTTGGATCGTGAAGACGTACGACTACTTCCTCTACGTCGTGTCATTGCTTCCGCAGTCGGTCTGCGTTGGGTACGTAGACAGCACTCTCCTCTCGTTGCTATGCATCACATGATCCTGTGTGCGCGTAGGAAAATTTTTGAAATTACTACGAAACCCAACAGTACGGCCCTTACCAGAACCTTTGTCCAAACTAAACGGCCGAACTCCCGTAAGTCGACCAATTCAATTCCCAAGAAACCAAAGCCCGCCCCAGGGTGTGGAACCGTATTGGAAGAATGGCTCAATGGGCCATGTAAGCTTCACAGTACGCCGGACGCAACACCAAACCATAGCCTTAGGGCATGTTGGATACTCCGGCAGGTAGCAAAAAGTGGCGAGGATCTCCTCGAGAGCCACAAAACAGAACAACATCCCGCCAGGGAACACAATACGGTGCTAACAGTCTTCGAGACCTTCGCCTCAAACAATAGGCGCAAGCAAGCTCATCGAAGCTCCTCTGAAATCTGCCATGTGGCAAAAATAAATCCGTGGAATGACACTGCTGTAACTTTCAATGCCAGTGACGAACCCCAATTCCAGACCATCCGGGCACCAGCCGCTTTGGTCCTTAGTCCAATAGTGGACGGCTATCAGCTCAATAAAGTACTCATGGACGGCGGAAGCGGATTAAACCTGATCTACGAAGAAACACTCAAGAAGATGGAAATTGATAAAAGCCGCATTGAACAAAGCGGCACAACCTTCAGGGGAATCATCCCTAGTCGGGAAGCACGGTATGCGGGGAAAATCACACTCGATGTGGTATTCGGCACCCCAGAGAATTATAGGTCCGAAGAAATCATATTCCAAGTGGCCCCTTTCAGCAGTGGATACCAGGCCCTTCTAGGGCGGGACGCGTTTGCAAGCTTTCAAGCTATACCCCATTACGGGTACATGAAGCTTTAAATGCCCGGACCCAATGGAATCATCACTTTAGCTAGTGATCGGACGTCGCACTCCGCACCAAAAACAAAACCGCAGCACTAGCCTTGGAAGCACTGTCTGAAGCCCTAGCAGTAGAAGAATTAACAACACTGCGTGCCACCATGGACAGGAACGACGTGATACTCGACAAACGACCCAAGTCCACCTCATTTAAACCCGCAGATGAGATAGTCAAATTCCAAGTCCACCCAACGGATCCCACGAAGACAGCTTCCATCGGGACACAGTTGAGCCCCGCTATGGACGCCGCACTGCGAGACTTCTTGCGCGAGAATTGGGACATTTTCGCCTGGCACCCATCGGACATGCCGGGCATCCCGCGCGAACTGGCCGAACACAGCCTTAACATACTAAAGGGATACAAACCTGTTAAACAGACCCTAAGGCGATTTTCAGAGCCCAAACGGCAAGCCATGGGGGAGGAGCTAGCCAAGCTACTTGAGGCCGAATTCATCAGAGATATCAAACATCCGGAGTGGCTGGTGAACTTGGTAATGGTACCAAAGAAGGACAAATCCTGGCGCCTATGCGTCGACTTCAAAGACCTTAACAAGGCTTGCCCCAAGGATCCCTTTCCCCTCCCTCGCATCGATCAAATCATCAATGCCATAGCTGGACACAACTCGTTGTGTTTCCTCGACGCATACTCTGGATACCATCAAATAAAGATGCAGAGTCCGACCAAGGTGCAACAGCTTTCATAATGCCATATGGCCCTTTCTGCTTCAACACTATGCCTTTCGGGCTTAAGAATGCCGGCGCAACCTATCAACGCATGATTCAAACATGCCTGGAAAAGCAAATCGGCAAAATAGTGGAGGCATACGTGGACGACGTAGTCATAAAAACAAGACACGTCGAAACCCTAATAGATGACTTGAGGCTTACGTTCGACAACCTCCGAACATACGACATCAAGCTGAATCCAGAGAAATGCATTTTCGGCGGACCCTCTAGGAAACTGCTAGGCTTCATCGTTTCTAATAGAGGAATTGAAGCTGATCCGGCAAAAATCCGAGCTTTGTCGCAGTTGGCTATACCAACAGACCTCAAACACATCCAGAAACTAGCTGGATGCGTGGCTGCTTTGAGCCGCTTTACCTCCAGGTTAGGAGAAAAGGCATTACCTCTTTACCGCCTTCTTCGGCGCACCGAACACTTCGTGTGGACAGATGCAGCCGCGGCCGGACTCGATGAAATAAAGACCTTATTGGCCAATAATCCAGTCCTAAAAGCGCCAAATATCGGCGAACCTATGCTGCTGTACATAGCTGCAACACATCAAGTTGTTAGCGCAGTACTCGTCGTTGAACGAGAGGTTGACGGATACAAATTCCCGCTACAGAAGCCAGTTTATTACGTATACATGGTCCTCACCCCATGCAAATCCCGATACCCACACTATCAAGAAATAGCATACGCGGTCTTCATGGCATCTCGAAAGCTACGACACTACTTTCAAGAGTGTTCGATTAAGGTGGCCTCCGAAGTACCACTAAACGATATAATAAATAACCGCGATGCCACAGGCCGGATAGCTAAATGGTCTATCGAGCTCCTTCCGTTCGACATAATATACAAGCCTCGGTGGGCTATCAAGTCACAAGTATTAGCTGACTTTGTCGCCGAATGGACGGAAGCCGAACTCCCTAAAGAGTACGGCGCGTACTCTAACTGGATCATGCACTTCGACGGCTCTAAAATACTGGCCGGATTGGGAGAAGGCGTAGTCCTGACGTCTCCCACCGCGGACACGGTCCAATATGTCCTCCAAATATTATACACAGACTCCAACAATGTAGCCGAATATGAGGCTTTGTTGCACAGTCTTCGGATGGCAGTCTCTATGGGCATTCAACGCCTAGAGGTGCGCGGGGATTCAAACATCACAATATCCCAAATAAACAGAGACTTTGATGCCAAGGATCCAAAAATGGCGGCCTACTGTAATGTCGTCCTTAAAATGTCAGCTCGGTTCGAGGGGCTCGAATTTCACCATGTGGCTCAAGAAAACAATCAAGCGGCAGATGTCCTTGCCCGCATTGGCACTAAACGCGACCCTGTCCCACCTAACATATTCCTGGAAAGGTTGTTCAAGCCATCCATGGTATGGGACATGACCCTGTCCCACCTAACATATTCCTAGAAAGGCTATCAAGCCATCCATGGTATGGGAAGGGGAGTCCGGCAATACCATCACGGATCCGAATACATCCCCAGATTCCGAACTATCAGACATAATCAGAGGCTCTACCATCGAAATAACATCGTCAGCCCACGAAATAATGGCTGTCATCGCCCCGTGGACCAAGCCTTTCTTGGCCTACCTAAATAGGCAGGAGATCCCCGAAGATCAAAATGAAGCACGCTGTATCGTCCGGCGTTCTAAAGCTTACAAAGTCCATGAAGGGGAACTCTATAAGAAAAGTGCGACCGGAGTGCTCCAAAGGTGCATCTCCAAAGAGGAAGGGCGGTAGCTCTTGGCTGAAATCCATGCCGGACTGGGCGGGCACCATGCCGCAGCTCGAGTACTAGTCAGCAAGGCCTTCCGTACATGTTTCTATTGGCCGACGGCCCGAGCAGACGCATAGGACCTTGTCCAACACTGTGTCGGTTGCCAGCTCTTTGCCAATCAGAATCATATGCCCCCTACCGCTCTCCAAATAATCCCCATAACTTGGCCCTTCGCGGTCTGGGGGCTGGATATGGTTGGACCCCTTAAAGGGGGAAGCCACAAGAAAAAATACTTATTGGTCATGGTAGACAAGTTCACCAAATGGATAGTAGCCAAACCAGTGAAAACAGCCAAATCTGGACCAGTAATAGACTTTATATCCGAGGTCGTACACCGATACGGTGTCCCCCACAGCATCATCACTGATAATGGCTCAGATTTCACGGCGGATGAGGTGAAAGCTTGGTGCGGCAAAATGGGCATTAAGCTCGACTATGCTTCCGTCTACCATCCTCAAACAAATGGCCAGGTCGAACGGGCAAACGATCTTATAATGAGAGGCAACAAACCCAGGCTAGTGCGATCCTTGACAGAGTCGGACACTCATTGGGTCGAGGAGCTCGACTCCGTACTCTAGGGGTTGCGGACCACGTCGGATCACACCACCGGATATACACCATTTTTATGGTGTACGGTGCGGAAGCAGTACTACCTTGTGACATAATACATGATTCACCATGCGTACGCATGTACGAAGAGAAGGAAGCCGAGTTAGATCGGCAGGATAACTTGGACACCCTGGAGGAGGAGCGCAATGTTGCTAAGGACCGTTCCACATTCTATCAGCAACAGGCTCGACGATACCAAAGCAGAGAAGTGCGGGCCAAAACTTATAATATTGGCGAGCTCGTTCTACGCTTACCGGAGAAGAAGAAGGACAAGGACAAACCCAAGTGGGAGGGTCCCTTCGTAATTGACAAATTTCTCACCGGAGGAGCGTACCACTTATGTAATGCGTCCGATAACAGACTCGAGCCGAACCCATGGAACACGGCCAGACTCCGGAGATTCTACGCCTAGCGCCGAACTCAGTGTCTGTCTCCTTACCTCCCCCTTTTTTAATTATGCTCCCTCCCTTTTCCTTTCTCGATCTTTTTCTCTTCACACAAAGTATTTAATACAGTGCGGACTCCCGGATTATTCCGGCCGCACTATGTGTGTAAGCACTACCTGGGGGCTTCCTATACGGAAGCTAAACATAACTTACTCTAAAAGGCTTTTTGCCCATCACACATGTGTTTTCCATGTGTGCCTTTTCTTCACCATTATATGCATCGATATGACTTAAGATGTGGACAAGCTGGATTGCCTGGCTCCTGTGTTTATGCCCTACGTTCCCGTTAATTCGGCTAGGGCAAAAGGGGAGCACCTCTGCGATTGTTACTTCCGGTTCAGCCGGATGTGTACCTCAGACTGGGTGAAGCCAAAAGCTAGTTTCCTTAAGAGAATATTCGGTCGATGAACAAAAGATGTCTTCATTTATCATAACATAAATCCCCAGAAGTTTTGTATCCTACACCATGGTTCGCAGTTTGGACATGTGCCTTGTCGCATGCCTACCCAGGGAAAGGAACCCTTAACGGGACTATTCTCCCTGGAAGATGTTTCTTACTATCCATGTAATATAACATAACTAGTTGGGTACTTGTCTGTTCAAGCACTTATGACCCCTACGCCTGGTCTCCACGCATACTCCGGTTTTGTATAATTGAGCGGGTATTCGGACACACCCCGGACTGTAGGATCCGGGGGCTGAAGCGAAAAGGTCCGCCATGACAAATGATTTCAATCCGGCTAGGGGCTACTTATGTCCATCGAATTACACAGTCACTTGGACTGACTATATTCCTCCTCGATATCATCCAACAGGCTATCTAGATTACAATCCTATTGAGAATACTTTGCGGCTAATGCCACCTGGTCATATACCAGACTCACGGGAATTTCTTGCCCATCTGGCCCTGCCGGTCCGACTTCGGCCATATGGTTCGGGTCCAGCTAGGTGTAGCGTGTCTTCACCATAGCTCATGCTTCCCTTGCACCCTGCTGGCAGGCCGACATCTTCCACAGTCGGAAGCGCCGCCGTGCTCCTTGAAGCATGTCCACAAGCTCTCCCATGCATTCGGCAGGAGGCTTGACGGCCACAAGGCCTGCGCTACGCCCTGCATCGCCTGTCGAGCTCGCTCGTGCAGTTGTGAGAGGTCTTGTAGTAAATCGCCTGCAGATGCGGGCATCTCCTCCTCAAGGCGACCCGTCAGCATTCCTACAAGAAAAACTCTTTCAATATACTTCCTCGTCAAACCATGCTACAGTTCGTCTAGGCACTTACCATAAATGTCGCGGCGAAGCTTTTTGTTCTCCTTCACGGAGTCCGCCAGCTGTGCGGACGTCTTTCAATTCCACGTCTAGCTGAACATTAGCATCTTGGAGAGTATTCTTATCCTGCTTAACTTGCGTAAGAATGTGCTTGCCCACCTTTAGTTGCCTCTGGAGATGCGACTCGTCATCCCTCCCGCCCTCCGGATTTACTCCGGGGTTATCTACAGAATTTTCTGTTAAACTTGTCATATCAGCCAGTTGATAACCGGTACATTTTCATACAATCGAGACAAATGTTACCAGATGAGGCCTTCTGGGATTCCTCTAGCTTGGCAACCGTGGCCCTCAGTTGGGTCTTGCACTCCTCTAGCTCCCGAGACAATTGCTCATTCTTATCTACAAGAACCTGCATATAAATTGATACTTAAAACTGTTGTGCCAATCGTTTCAAGTCTCAGGGGCTACTGCTATACATTCTTATTAACCTTTCTTACCCATATATCTTTGGTATACTGGTCCGTCGCCCGGGCGAGCCCACCTTGAGCAGCTCGGATGTATGCGTCTCCCGAATTCAAAGTATTAAATGCCTCTTCGAAAAAGATGTTGTTGTGAAGCACGGCCTGTCGACGTCGGTGATTCATGGCGCTCTCTACTTCGGAATTCGTGGCAGAGAGCATATCTGCATCCTCTATCGGAGGACTATGCGGCATTGGCCCTACGTCCGCCTCCTCTCTCGAAGTCGGTTCTAGAGCCCGACTGGTGGAGGCGTGGTTGGCAGGATCCCCGGATATAGTCCGGATACTCCTCTTCCTGCCAGGATGTAAAGGGCGTTGTTATACTTCAAATTACAATAATTACATGACATGTTGTTTCCTTACCTCTGTAGAGGCGTCTCGGCCCTAACCGCCTTCCTCTTGAGCCTACCCAATCCGGACGCCTGTGGCTGACGGGTCCGTAGGGGCTCGGCCCTGCGCTCCGAACGCCGCCTCTGCAAGAAACACGACCCTCTCGTGTGGTCCTGGAGTTGGAATGACCTGCCCGTCGTCTGGTAGCCGATGCGCTGTGTCTGCGGCCAAGTATCCGGCCGCCCGAAGACTTGCGATATTCTTCTCCTTCACGGTGGAAGCCACCCAATTACCTCCTGCTCCGGACATGTTTAACTGTGCGGAGAAGACTTGGACTAGGGCGCTGGAGCTCGAGGAGGTAAGAGTGGGCAAAGGAGGAAGAAGGCGTGGGTAAGAATGGGGAACACTTATCCCTTTATAAAGGCGATGAAAGCGGTGTGCCTCCCCACTAGCCTGTTGAGAATCGCTTACTTCCCAAGTGCCACGATTGATGGCACGGGGGGATTACTCATATCCGTATTGATGAGAATCTCGTGATAAGGGGACACAATCTCTGCTTTGACAAGTTGTGTCAAGGAAACCGCCTCGCAATACGCGCTGTGGCTGGATGTGGGGAAACGGTTTGCATAATGACCCGACCGTAAGGACATGTCACGTCGTTTAAAACGTTGTCAGCTGAAGTATCTTTCTCTCTATGGTGGTATGTGAAGATCATTTTGCAGATCCGGACACGGCCTACGTGTTCGATAATAACCTTGGAATATTCAAAAGGAGGAACCCGCCTTGCAATGCCGAAGACAAGACTGCGCACCGAACTCATCATCATTGAAGCCTGGTTCAGGGGCTACTGAGGGAGTCCTGGATTGGGGGGTATCCGGATAGCCGGACTGTATACATCGTCCGGACTATTGAAGCGTAAAGATACAAGACTCAAGACTCCGGCTCATGTCCGGATGGTACTCTCCTTTGCGTGGAAGACAAGCTTGGCGATCCGGATATTATATTTCCTTCCTTATAACCGACTCCATGTGAACCCTAGCCCTCTCCGGTGTGTATATAAACCGGAGAGGATGGTCCTTAGAAGGCCGATCACAATTACAATCATACCATCATAGGCTAGCTCTTAGGGTTTAGCCTCTACGATCTCGTGGTAGATCTACTCTTGTACTACTCATATCTTCAATATTAATCAAGCAGGAAGTAGGGTTTTACCTCCATCGAGAGGGCCCGAACCTGGGTAAACATTGTGTCCCTTGCTTCCTGTTACCATCAGCCTAAGACACACAGATCGGGACCCCCTACCCGAGATCCGCAAGTTTTGACACCGACAACCGCCGCCCGCAGCGCCTCTTCCAAAACGGTGCCGCATCCACCACCATCAACCCCCACGCGCACGACCACGTCGGCCCGCAGCGGGGTATCACCCCCCACCTCCACGACCTCCTGGTCAAGGATCACCACCTCAGCCCGGCCTCCACGGCCGCGCTCCCTCACCGACGATGGCTCAAAGACCATCGCCGCCACCATCATGCCCTACGGCATCTCGCGCCAGGCCGGCTCCGCGCCGGCTCGCGCCCATACCGCCGCCGCGTCGGTCCAAGCCCGAACCGACGCCGCCTCCAGCTCCACCTCGGTCCGGTTCTTGTCCCGCCAGGCCAAAGCTTCGGCGTCGTTCGGGTCTAGGCCGAGGTCTGAGTCGGCCCGTCCCTCCACCTCGGCCTGGTCAGCTAGGTCAGACTGGCTCCTAGGGAACGCGGCCCCTTCGGCGGCTGCGGCTTTCGCCGCCGCCCTCGCAAGCGCGATTGGCGACCTGAAGAAGAAGGCAGAATAAGCCAAAAAATAAGACAAGACCGGCTCAACAATCCGGACGCGTGCAGAAGATAAAACTTACCCCGTCAAGACCGGGACTGGGGTCGGCCTCCCGCAGCGCCTCCTCTTGGCCGGCTTCCTGGGCTCGGTCGGGTTCGCCGTGCGCTTCGGGGCCCGGGGTCGCAGCACGACATTGTCTTTCCCATGCGGGCGGCTCGGCGCCGCCCCATGTGAAGACCCGGCTCCGCCCGCATCGCCGCCTCCCCCACCCAATGCCACTACACCAACAACCGGCGTCAGCGTCGCCCGCACCGCGACATGATCAGCAATTCAAGACACATGAAGAAAGAAAGATACAGGACTTACCCGCATGACGCCCAGCGCCGGAGTCGGACTCAGCCACCTCCTCGCCGCCAAGAGCCGCGGCCTCCTCTGGCGCCACCGGCGCCACCTGCGATGGAGCCCGGGCGTAAGGATACCGAATCGCGTTCAGAAGTACCTCCCGCGTCGCGTCAGGACGAATGAGAAGGTGCGCAGCAGCAAAGTAAGAAGACCAGACACTCACCTGCGGCGCCGGGTTCGACTGGCTGTACGGCGCCTTGCCGAACCGCCAGTCCTCTCCAAGGTTGGCCTTGGAGATGTCGTTCACGCCGCGCGTGACCTGTTCCATAGATAGCCGCATTGACCCCATGCGGTTGGGGTCCTGAAGGTCGATCATTACGCCGATGAGGCAGGAGCGCCTCTGAAGCGGAAGGACCTGGCGCGTGATGAACGCGGTAAGGAGGTCCGTGCCGGTGAGCCCCTCCTGCATCCTCATCACCGTCACCCGCTCGCAGAGGTTGACAATCTTCTACGACGGACGCCAGAGCGAGTAGCCCCAGTTCGTCTTCGCCCGCGCAGCGTGATGGCGAAGAGCAGAAGGTTCATATGGTCCGCACCAAGGTTGCGGACGTAGAAGAAGGAGTTCTGCCACTTCTTGGCAGAATCCTCCAGCGGGATCTTGGGGAAATCTGCCCCCGACCGCTTCGAGATGACGGCGGCGCTGCAGTCGGCGAACTCCCCGGCCGATGGGCCCTGCTGCTGTCGGATTTCGGGTTCCGGCAGACCCTCTAGATTAAAACACTGGGGTGCACGCGGAGATTTCGCCCACTACCTACCTGCACCTCACCGCCTCGCTATGATCTAGGCTACGAAAGGAACAACACAAGAGACACAAAGTTTATACTGGTTCAGACCACCATTGTGGTGTAATACCCTACTCCAGTGTGTGGTGTGGTGGATTGCCTCTTGGGCTGATGATGAACAATATAAGGAAGAACAGCCTCGCGAGGGTCTATTCTTGGCTAGTGCGACGAGCTGCTAGGGGGAGTTCAGTCGCTCTTTCCTACTGGTTTCAAGATGATGATCCTCTCCCTATCTTGTGGGTGGCTAGTCTTATTTATAGGAAAATGCCCTGGGCCTCTTCCCCAAATATTGAGCGGGAATGGCGCCATCAATTGGCCATTTTGAAGGGGAACATCTAGTACACTTATCCTAATTAAAGTTGGTCCTCGCCTGTCAAAGGCTCTGGTGGTGACGCCTTCCTGGGCTCCACGATGACTTCCTTCCTGCCGTTGCGACGGTCTTGGTCTTGTTGCACCGAAATGGATGCCTTTGCTTGATGCTCTCGCCTGCGCTTGCTCCCTTTGCACCAAAGAGGAAAGGAGGACACTGCGCGGGCTGGCGCCCGCCTGGCGGCCTTAGTTGTCATGGCTTGATTCATGGGCACCTCGTGAGGTACCCCGCCTTGATCTCTCCGCCTCCTCGCGAGCTAGCCTGACGAGGCCGTGCCTGAGGAAGCTCCCTGTCGTCCACCCCGCGAGGCTTGGCCCCTCACGAGGGTCTTGAGCTCGTGCTGATGAAGATGGGTCGTGCTGGGCCACCCCTTGAGCCACGCCGCAAGCCGCAGGCAAGCAAGTCTGGGGACCCCCGTTCCCAGAACGCCGACAGCTGCTTCAAGGAGAAGAAGCTCGCCCAGAGGTCGATCATGGGCTCGACCCCCAGGTACCCCTCGCACAGGGTCACGAAGCCGGAAAGCTGGACGATGACGCCGGTGCCAAGATGATGCGGCTGGAGCCCGAAGAACTCCAGGAACACGCAGAAGAGAAAGGAAAGGCTCCTCGAGAGGGTCCCCACCCGCTTCCGCCGAAGAAACGGCTAGCCCTATGCTGTCGAGGTGAGGGCGCCCGGCAGGAGGTGTCGAGGCCTCGGTGCGAGCGGCCGCCGCCAGGGTTCCCGCTGCCCTTGTTCGCCCACCTTGAGGGCCTTGCAGGAGTTTATGTCAAGCGCCATGGATGACGCCGCCGTCGGTGCCGGCGGGTCACGGCAGTGCGCATTGTCCCTCCTGGAGTTCACGCCGAGGGCTCCTCCCGAGAGTTTGTGCTCCACGCCGTCATGCCTCCTCAGTCTTGGATTCGGCTTCCTCCCTCCTTCGCCTTTGAGATTCCGCCAAGGGTGGCCTTCAGGCTCTGGCTGCAGCACGCCGACTGCCAGACTCCTGCGACCGAAGCGGATGTCGAGGTCGTCGCTCCAGGCGAGGTCTTCATGACCCGGGGTTGGGGCGAGATTGCCCGGGTCTGCCGATCGGAGTGGGCCCTCGTGATCCACCTAGATTATGATGGCGCCTCCTTGATGCTCTTCAAGGTCTTCGACGAAGATGGGCGTCGGCTGGAGTGCTGTCCCAGAGGCGGCGGCCGAAGCTCTAGAGTGGCAAGGACCAGGCCTGTCGTCACCTGTTCTTCCAGCAGCTCCTCTGATGGCGGCGGTCTCCTCGAAGGATCCAGTGATTCCTCCGAGCTCCTTCTGACTCCAGCGACGAGCGACGACAGCTACAAGCCTCCGAGCTTGCGCCGTGCCCGGGGCAGGGCCAGCTTACCCGGCAGTCGACGCGGCCGATCTGGATGAGGCTCGCGCCGAGCCTCACACGGCCCACTGTTGATGATGGCATCTGCCGCCATGGTTCCTGTAGTTAGGACTCCTTAGGATACGCGTCTTTTGTCCTTGCGAGGAGTGAAGAACACACCCCGCGGGGGCTTGTAAGGTGTCTGTAGTTCCTTTTGTTAATATGATCCTTATCGTGAAGCAGTGTGAGATGCTCGTCCAGCCTCAGCTTAGTTCCTCCTTTCGAACCTCATGAGGGCTTGGTGCTCTGCGCCGACAGGTCCCGGTCCCAAGGCAGGCTTCAGCCATCGCTGGTATGCCAGGTCACGATGCCGTGGTCAAGGCCAGGAGGTGAGCGGCCCGGGGTCTAGTAAGAGCCCCTGAGTCGCGATGCTCAGGAGGTCCCCTTTAGCGCTCAAGCAGCCATCGTTCGATGAGAAAGGAGTGCGACGTTGCTAACATGGGATTGCATTGGATGCGGGGACGGTGCTGCAATAGCTAGTGTTTCCGGAGGGTGACTTATCTCGAGAGTCAGGAACCGCTTCCTGGTGTGGTGTTAGGTCCGCGCATCAGCCGGCGAGGGGTTGCCTAGCGAGGTCCCCGCATGCCTCTCCCCTCTCGCCTTTGCTCCCCTTTCTGCTCTACATCCTCGGGTCCCGGCCCTCGAGCGGGTCTCAGCCATCGCTGGTATGCCAGGTCGCGATGTCGTGGACAAGGCCAGAGGGTGAGGGCTGGAGAGCCAGTAGGAGCCCATGAGTCGCGATGCTCAGGTACCCCCCCCCTTTAACGTGCAAGCGGTTCGCGCGTACGAGAGTGAAGAAGACACCGTGAGGGCCTCGCCTGGCGCTGCTCCTTGAAGGGATCCTGCGGGCCCACCACAAGAAGAACAAGAGTCTGCTATGACAAGCGGCGGTCAGCCGTTGGTTGCTTTTGAGAGGTGACGAAGCACTGAAGGCCTGACGAGGTAGCGTTGTGCGGGGCTGCCACGGCCAGAGCTCAGCCATTCAGGTTTTTCGACGTTGCAGGGGCGGACCCATGCGCAAGCGTCATGCCGTTGGGGAGTAGCTCCATCGGTTAGTGTCAGTTGAGCGGGCAACTAGGCCAAGCACGTTAATCACGAAGAAGCGAGTTCATATAGATAGATGCAGGGAAGGCAGACATCGATGGGTCTGGCCTGAGCGACTTGGGGATGATGCAGCCCGAGGGGCGCCCCCAACAAAGTAAGCTAGGAACATAAAGTAAAAAGGGGATACATGCCGCATGGACGGACCCAGGCGGCCTGGGAATAATGCAGCCCTGGGGGCGCTCCCAGCTAGAAATGAAACTTGAAGGATGTCACCTGATAGCGTTGAAGACGAAGGGGTGTTGAAGTAGCAGACGTCGTGGGCTGCGGAAGCCGATCTTCACGAGCCCCCAAGCCCAGGAGCCTCGGGAGGCTCCGGAGGCGCTGGTGGCTCTTCGCGGACCATCTCCATCTCCGCCTGGACTGCGGAATGCCCGGCCTCCTGAGCCTCCAGGATGCTCCCCATGAGGCGCTGGTACGTGGCGGCCGCATTCGGCAAGCCATAGGGCATGCGAACGTAGCTGTGGGGCGGGCCTTCGTAGCGCCCCGCGCGTGAGGGCCAGAAGTGCTCCTGAGAGGCGGCTCAGTTGAGCCCTGGGATGTCGATGCAGACGCGTAGCCCACCATCCTCGCCTGGATGGGGAGCTGCTGCGGGTAAGCGGCGGCTGCCACTCATGACTCTTGACTCCTGCAACTCCTGCGTGATCTGACTGACGAACTCCTGAGGGTTTGGCCCTCCTCGCCTTGCTCCTTCCCGAGGGAAACGTGCTTTGAAACATGCCTCCAAGTGGTGCCCAAGCGCCTCCCTCGTGACCTTAGCAAGGTCGGTGGCCCTCCAGGAGGGAGCCCCCGAGCCTTGCTTGAGGAGGGACCGAGTGCGCCTTCCTATGCGACAGAAGGAGGTGCCCCCTGAGCAGGCACAGACCCTGAGGGGCCTGCCTCCTGAGGGGTCAGGCCTGGTGATGTCTTCTTCTTCTTGGGAGCGGTCTCAGGGAGCCTCCCGCTCCCGCGATCTGGGTCTTCGAGTGACGCGGCTTGAAAAGCTCGCTCTAGGGAGCACACTGCATCTCTTTCTTCACAAGGCACCGTGATGACTCCACCGCTTCCTCGCATCTTGAGGACGTTGTAGCTGTGATGAGCCACGGCCATGAACTTGGCAAGAGCTGGGTACCCGATGATGGCGTTGTATGGCGGGAGAATGTGGGCGACGTCGAAGTCGATGAGCTCGATGCGGTAGTTGTTGTGTGCCCCGAGGGTGACAGGGAGGCGGACCTACCCAATTGGAACCGTGGAGCCATCGGTGACTTCGGAGAAAGGCTTGGTTGGCTGAAGCTGATCGTAAGGCACTTGGAGATTGTTGAATGTATCTACGGACAGGACGTTGAGCCCCGCCCCGCCGTCGATGAGGGTCCTGGTGACTTGCACATTGCTGATGACTGGGGAGCAAAGCATCGGGAGGACTCCGGCTGTGGCTACACACTTGAGCTGATCCGCTGAGCTGAATGTGATGGCGCACGCTGACCACCTGAGAAGGCACGTGGCTTCGAGCTTGGGGAGGACTGCATTCACTTCGCAGGCGAACTGCTTGAAGATGCGCTGAGAGGCTGGGGCTTGAGCTCCGCCCAGGATGCAGGCGATCGCACGCGGCTCCTAGAAGTCCCCAGCCCCCTCGTCCTGATGATGGTCCTCGTTTCTCCTTGGCTGCGGTGGCAGAGGAGGGAGGCCTGTGTTTCCTTGCGGACGATCCTCGCGAGGCTGATCCCTCCAGTCTCCCTCGCGAGGTTAATCCTGCCAGCGATCCTCGCGAGGTCGGTCGCGCCACTCTTGGCGAGGGTCGCGGTCTTCCCAACATCCTGCGTTCCTTGCTCCTCCTCGGTCGTAGCCTCGATCGTTGCGGTCGGGGCGTCGGCCGATCCTCCCTTCTCGCACGGCTCGGAGCTCTTGGCATTCGTTGGTGTTGTGGGTATGGAGGTCGTGGTACACACAGTACCGGCTGCCTCTGAAAGACTCGGGCTGATCTCTGCCCCGCTTGGTGTCTGGTTCTGCCGCGAGCACGGCAGCCCCCTTGCACTTCACGTCCTTGTCCTTGGATTTCCTCTCTTCTGGGTCTGCGGCTGGCTGCTCGAGGAGGGAAAGGCGCCCTTCCTTAGCCCTGGCGCACTTGGTCGCCAAGTTGAACAGCTCCAAGGAAGTGCGCAGATCTTCATGCATCGCCAGCTCCTCCTTCATCTTGACGTCACACACACCGTCAGAGAAGGCTGAGATAATGGCCTCCTCAGTCACCTTGGGAATCTTGAGGCATGCATTGTTGAAGCGCTGGATGTACTTCTGCAGGGTCTCCCCTAGTTGCTGCTTGATGCGGCGCATGTCGCTCACGGCAGGCGGCCGGTCGCGAGTACCTTGGAAGTTGGCGATGAAACGGGTGCGCATCTTGTCCCAGGAGGAGATCGTGCCAGGAGCCAGGTTCAGGAGCTAGGTGCGGGCCCCGTCCTTGAGTGCCATGGGAAACCAGTTCGCCATGACCTTCTTGTCCCCGTTGGCAGCTTCGATGCCCAGCTCGTAGAGCTGGAGGAACTCCGCAGGGTCGGCCGTGCCGTCGTAGCGAGGAGGTAGGTCTGGCTTGAACTTGCCGGGCCAGGCGACGCTGCGCAGCTCGGTGGTGAAGGCGAGGCAGCCCGCTGTGGCCACGGGAGGCCTTTGGTGACGGAGAGCTCGGTCTTGCGGGTCCCCATGCGCTGCAGCTGGGAGCAGCGCGGGGTCTTGGCGTGCTGGAACAGGAGCGTGGTCGTGACGGGCCGGAGCAGGGAGCACTCGGGCAGCTTCTTGGGGGCGAGGGACCTCTTGGCAGCTCCGCTCTTACTGTGCTGGCGCCGAACGGAGTGGGTTCCGCCCAGGGGCCACGTGCCTTGGTGCCAGGGCGCCTTCTTGAGGGGGAGGCGGCTGAGGCGCCCTCGGAGCTTCATCGCCCGCGCAGGGCGGGGCGCGGTGCAGCGAGAAGGACGGCGCGGGGGAGCCCCCTGCGGCGCAAACAAGCTCGGCGACGCGGTCGAGCCATTCTTCATAGACGTCGTCAACTGGGCAGTAGCGCAGGAGCTCGTTTGCCGCGATGAGCGCAGCTCAAGCCTCCATGGCCGCGCGGGGTGAGCGGGACGAAGAACCAGCTGGGGCGAGTGAGGGAGTAGCAGTGCGGCCGTCTCGCCTCATGGAAGGATGCTGGGACGATGTTTCCTACTCGTTCCCCGCCGGGCCAGTGGCGGTGTTGACGGCAGGCGACGGGGAACGGCGGGGGTGGCCACCAACGGGGGCCGTCTGGGCGACTCAGGAAGCGAGAGCGGCTCGGCGCTCGGCACGGGCCCAACGAGCGTCTGACATGGATGCAATGGTCGGTGACGAACAGGGCGGCGGAAGACGAATTCCGGTGCACCCCTACCTGGCGTGCCAAATGTCGGATTTCGGGTTCCGGCAGACCCTCTAGGTTCGAACACGGGGGTGCGCGCGGAGATTTCGCCCACTACCTACCTGCACCTCACCGCCTCGCTATGATCTAGGCTACGAAAGGAACAACACAAGAGACACAGAGTTTATACTGGTTCAGGCCACCATTGTGGTGTAATACCCTACTCCAGTGTGTGGTGTGGTGGATTGCCTCTTGGGTTGATGATGAACAATACAAGGAAGAACAGCCTCGCGAGGGTCTGTTCTTGGCTGGTGCGACGAGCTGCTAGGGGGAGTTCAGTCGCTCTTTCCTACTGGTTTCAACATGATGATCCTCTCCCTATCTTGTGGGTGGCTAGTCTTATTTATAGGCAAATGCCCTGGGCCTCTTCCCCATATATTGAGTGGGAAGGGCGTCATCAATTGGCCATTTTGAAGGGGAACATCTAGTACACTTATCCTGACTAAAGTTGGTCCTCGCCTGTCAAAGGCTCTGGCGGTGACGGCTTCCTGGGCTCCACGATGACTTCCTTCCTGCCGTTGCGACGGTCTTGGTCTTGTGGCACCGAAACGGATGCCTTTGCTTGATGCTCTCGCCTGTGCTTGCTCCCTTTGCACCAAAGAGGAAAGGAGGACACTACGCGGGCTGGCGCCCGCCTGGCGGCCTTAGTCGTCATGGCTTGCGTCATGGGCACCTCGTGAAGTACCCCGCCTATATCTCTCCGCCTCCTCGCGAGCCAGCCTGATGAGGCCATGCCTGAGGAAGCTCCCTGTCGTCCACCCCGCGAGGCTTCTCCCCTCGCGAGGGTCTTGACCTCGTGCTGATGAAGATGGGCCGTGCTGGGCCGCCCCTTGAGCCACGCCGTAGGCCGCAGGCAGGCAAATCTGGGGACCCCCGTTCCTAGAACGCCGACAGCTGCTTCAAGGAGAAGAAGCTCGTCCAGAGGTCGATCATGGGCTCGACCCCCAGGTACCCCTCGCACAGGGTCACGAAGCCGGAAAGCTGGACGATGACGCCGGTGCCAAGATGATGCGGCTGGAGCCCGAAGAACTCCAGGAATGCGCGAAAGAAGGTGCTCGCCGGCAGCCCAAGCCCGTGCTTGAAGTGCGTAAGGAAGACCACGCTCTCGTGCCCCTCGGGCCGGGGCCTCTGCTCGCCATGCGGTAGGTGGACGCCGACGTCCATCTCCCGCGGCAGGCGCCACGACGCTCGAAGCTGGATGATATCCTTGGTGGTGACGTTCAAGCCCATCCAGGAGCCCGATGGCAACGCCATGGACAGAAGAACGAGAAAGAAGATGGACGATGGAGGAAGCTCTGCTCGGGGCAGCAAGTGCAGCTGTGCGTCTGTGGCATAGCGCAGAGCAGGAGCAGGGGGACAGGAGGATGCGAGCGAGAATGATGTCCGCCGCCCCCTTGCCCCCCTGAATTTATAATCCTCGGTTCAAACGTGGGGGAGTAGGATCGTCTGCACGCACCCATTCCACTACCCCGCAATAAGTACGCACGTACACGCACAGTAACTGCCCGAGGAAGAGCAACCGACCCCCGGACGCCACAATAAATCTGCGCGCGTGGATGAAGGGCGCGCGGCGGCGGGCCCCGGCCTGTCGCCCGGTCCCGTCATGCGCGTGGCATGTCAGGCCCCTCCGACTTCCGGCCACCACGTGGTGCCTGCGCGAAGACCGAGGGATCGCCCTAAGATTCGACAGACTCCTCGGTTCCCGCCACAGCCGGGATGCCGCGATCCGGTTTCCGAGAAAACTGGCACACAGTCGGTGTTGCCGGACCCGGCGCTTGAAGAATCCTCCTTGCTCAAGGGGGAAACTGCGAAGGCCCACTCATCCGAAGACGGCGGACCTTCACGGCTTTGGGGACTACTGTCGGGGGGATGAACCCCGGCAGGCAACGGAACCTGGATCCTTTTCAAAAACATCAGGGCCTGCATCACCCCTCGAACCGGCACGCGCCTGGCTGGGTCACTCGACGCGGCAAGCCCCACGACCTGGCCAAGCTCTCCGACCCGGCAAGGTACGTCAACCCGGCCTCAGCAACTAGCGCAAGACAACCCAACCCGGCGCAACCAAGGCTTCCCTAACAAGCCGACCCACCCGTGGCGTGCGCTGCAACCCAGCCACGGGTCAGATCCCATCCCATCCAAGCCGCACGATGGGACACGACTTCAATCATCGATGACCAAGACAACATTGCTTCCGCCCATGCCTATGGTCAGCCGGAGCGAGGCAACAGTGCCCCTCACCTACCCGCTGACCAGGGCTGGCGTGGCAATAGTGCTCCTGCCCTCACCGCTGAAGCCAGCAAGCGGCGCCCTGACGGAGAGCCATTGTACACGACTTGACTCAGCCACGCCCTGACGATCAAAAGACGGCGCACAGTTCCCCTAGGCACGCGGGGCCCCGCACCTAGGGAACCCGGCGAACCACAAGCCCTCAGCGGGACCTAGCCCAGGTCCCTGGACACCGACTATACGGACCCACCGACTTGTAACATTAACATTGTACCCACGGGGGGTTGGTCTATAAAACCCCCCAGGATCCCGCGATCACAGGGGGCAAGCAGGAAAAGAAACAGACACGAGAGAAAAGCAAGTAAGCATAGGACTAGCCACCCGACGGCAACACCGGAGAGAAGGAGCAGCCCAAGCCTTGGCCAACTTCCTTCCTCCTCCATACAGCTCCAGGAGCAACATTGTACTATCGATCATCCAACTACACTCGGCAGGACTAGGGGTATTATCTCTCCGGAGAGCCCCGAACCTAGGTATGTCCGGCGTCCCGCGCCCGCTCATGCCAACCTCTCCTCTGGAGCCCACCAGTGCCCTCGAGCCTCCTCCTCTCCTTAGCCATCCCTTGGCATCTGTCGTGCGCCCACCACGACATACCTATTATGGCATTTCCATAGCCATTCCGAGATGAATTGCCATGCAACTTCCACCGATTTGTTTATTATGACACGCTTGATCATTGTCATATTGCTTTGCATGATCATGTAGTTGACATCGTATTTGTGGCAAAGCCACCGTTCATAATTCTTTCATGCATGTCAATCTTGATTCATTGCACATCCTGGTACACTTCCGGAGGCATTCATATAGAGTCATATTTTGTTCTAAGTACCGAGTTGTAATTCTTGTGTTGTAAGTAAATAAAAGTGTGATGATCTTCATTATTAGAGCATTGTCCCAGTGAGGAAATGATGATGGAGACTATGATTCCCCCAGAGGTCGGGATGAGACTCTGTAAAAAAAGAGTCCAAAAAAATGAGAAAGGCCCAAAAAACAAAAAAATGAGGGAAAAAGAGAGAAGGGGCAATGTTACTATCCTTTTACCACACTTGTGCTTCAATGTAGCACCATGATCTTCATGATAGAGAGTCTCCTATGTTGTCACTTTCATACTAGTGGGAACTTTTATTATAGAACTTGGCTTGTATATTCCAATGATGGGCTTCCTCAAAATGCCCTAGGTCTTCGTTAGCAAGCAAGTTGGATGCACACCCATTTAGTTTCTTTTTGAGCTTTCATACACTTATAGCTCTAGTGCATCTGTTGCATGGCAATCCCTACTCACTCACATTGATATCTATTGATGGGCATCTCCATAGCCCGTTGATACGCCTAGTTGATGTGAGACTATCTCCTCCTTTTTGTCTTCTCCACAACCACCATTCTATTCCACCCATAGTGCTATGTCCATGGCTCACGCTCATGTATTGTGTGAAAGTTGAAAAAGTTTGAGAATACTAAAGTATGAAACAATTGCTTGGATAAAACCGGGGTTGTGCATGATTTAAATATTTTGTGTGATGAAGATAGAGCATAGCCAGACTGTATGATCTTGAAGGGATAGCTTTCTTTGGCCATGTTATTTTGAGAAGACATGATTGCTTTGATAGTATGCTTGAAGTATTATTGTTTTTATGTCAATATTAAACTTTTGTTTTGAATCTTGTGGATCTGAATATTGTTGCCACAATAGAGAAGATTACATTGATAAATATGTTAGGTAGCATTCCACATCAAAAATTCTGTTTTTATCATTTACCTACTCGAGGACGAGCAGGAATTAAGCTCGGGGATGCTTGATACGTCTCCAACATATATTTTTTTTTTATTGTTCCATGCTATTATATTATCCATCTTGGATGTTTTATATGCATTTATATGCTATTTTATATGATTTTTGGGACTAACCTATTAACCTAGAGCCCAGTGCCAGTTTATGTTTTCTTCCTTGTTTTTGAGTTTTATAGAAAAGGAATACCAAAAGGAGTCCAATTGACGTGCCAATTTTCGATGATTTTTTATGAACCAAAAGAAGCCCCCGAAGTAAACGAGTTGGGCCAGAAGAGTCCCGAGCCATCCACGAGGGTGGAGGGCATGCCCTACCCCCCGGGCGTGCCCCCCTACCTTGTGGATGACTCGGAGACCCCCTGGCGTGAGACCGACGCCAAAAATTCCTATAAATACTGAAACTCCCGAAAAGAAACCTAGATTGGGAGTTCCACCGCCGCAAGCCTATGTAGCCACCAAAAACCAATTGGGACCCTGTTCCGGCACCCTGCCGGAGGGGGGAATCATCACCGGTGGCCATCTTCATCATCCCGGCGCTCTCCATGATGAGAAGGGAGTAGTTCACCCTCGGGGCTGAGGGTATGTACCAGTAGTTGTGTGTTTGATCTCTCTCTCTCTCTCTCTCTCTCTCTCTCTCGTGTTCTTGATATGGCATAGTCTTGATGTATCACGATCTTTGCTATTATAGTTGGATCTTATGATGTTTCTCCCCCTCTACCTTCTTGTAATGGATAGAGTTTTCCCTTTGAATATTATAAGATTGAGTCTTTAAGGATTTGAGAACACTTGATGTATGTATTGCGTGGGATACCCGTGGTGACAATGGGGTATTCTATTGATCCACTTGATGTATGTTTTCGTGATCAACTTGCGGGTTCCGTAACCATGGGAATCTATGCATAGGGGTTGGCACATGTTTTCGTCTTGACTCTCCGGTAGAAACTTTGGGGCACTCTTTGAAGTTCTTTGTGTTGGTTTGAATAGATGAATCTGAGATTGTGTGATGCATATCATATAATCAAACCTGCGGATACTTGAGGTGACATTGGAGTATCTAGGTGACATTAGGGTTTTGGTTGATATGTGTCTTAAGGTGTTATTTTACTATGAACTTTAGGGTTGTTTGTGACACTTATAGGAATAGCCCAATGGATTGATCGGAAAGAATAACTTTTAGGTGGTTTTGTACCCTACAATAATCTCTTCGTTTGTTCTCTGCTATTAGTGACTTTGGAGTGACTCTTTGTTGCATGTTTGAAAGTGCAACTATCCCTGGGTGGTTTTGGTAATTCCTAACAACATATAGCTCATTGAGCTAATGCTATCTCAAGATAAATATTTCAGGAAAGCTCAATGATTGGCATGGCATGGATGAGAAAAGTGGATCCCTCAAAATACTAAGGACAAAAGGATTGACTCAAGCTAAAAGCACAAGACTCTACATTTTCTATTTTAGTGATCCAAGATCACATTCAGTCTATAGGAAAAGCCAATACCATAAAGGATGGATGAGGTGTTGCTTAATGAGATTCTTTCTCCAGATGCTTAGTGATATGCTCCAAAGCCCTCAACTACTTTATCACATCCACCTATGACCTAAACCAAAAGTCAAATTCGGCCCCACCGATTTTTTCTATCCGGCGTCACCGAGTTCAGATGTCATAGCCACTGCCACAAACCCTAGTCTTTTCGGTCTCACCAATAGGGATCTCGGTCTCAAAGAGATGGGATTGTAATCTCTCTGTTTCCCTTCGTAACGTTTCGGTCTCACCGAGATGAGCGATCGGTCCCACCGAGATTGCAATGTAAACTCTTTGTTTCCCTTTCGTAAAGTTTCGGTCCAACCGAGATGAGCGAATCGGTCCCACCGAGTTTGCCTGACCAACTCTCTGGTTAGCTTATTACCAAAATTGGTCTCACTGAGTTTATGTAATTGGTCTCACCGAGATTACGTTATGCCCTAACCCTAACCATACCGGTCCCACCGAGTTGACATGTCGGTTCCACCAAAAATCCTAACGGTCACATTATTTGCTATATCGGTCCGACCGAGTTTTAGGATTCGGTCCCACCGAGATTGGTAAGTTGTGTGTAACAGTTAGAATTTGTGTGGAGGCTATATATACCCCTCCACCCCCTCTTCATTCATGGAGAGAGCCATCATAACATGCCTACACTTCCAACTTACATTTTCTGAGAGAGAACCACCTACACTTGTGTTGAGGTCAAGATATTCCATTCCTACCATATGAATCTTGATCTCTAGCCTTCCCCAAGTTGCTTTCCACTCAAATCTTCTTTCCACCAAATCCATATCTTGTGAGAGAGAGTTGAGTGTTGGGGAGACTATCATTTGAAGCACAAGACCAAGGAGTTCATCATCAACACACCATTTGTTACTTCTTGGAGAGTAGTGTCTCCTAGATTGGCTAGGTGTCACTTGGGAGTCTCCGACAAGATTGTGGAGTTGAACCAAGGAGTTTGTACGGGCAAGGAGATCGCCTACTTCGTGAAGATCTACCCCTAGTGAGGCAAGTCCTTCATGGGCGACGGCCATGGTGGGATAGACAAGGTTGCTTCTTCGTGGACCCTTCGTGGGTGGAGCCCTCCATGGACTCGCGCAGCCGTTACCCTTCATGGGTTGAAGTCTCCATCAACGTGGATGTACGATAGCACCACCTACCGGAACCACGGCTCAAAAATCTCCGTGTCTCTAATTGCATTTGCCTCCTCAAACTCCTCCCCTTTACCTTCATATGCAATTGTGTTCAATTCCATGCTATACTCTAGAATTTCATGTGTAGGTTGATTGCTTGACTTGTGCTAAGTTGCTAAAATCTGCCAAGAATTAAAATTGAGAAAAGGCTAGATTTTTATTTGGTCAAGTAGTCTAATCACCCTCCTCTAGACATACTTTCGATCCTACAAGTGGTATCAGAGCTTTGGTCTCCATTTGCTTTGATTTCCATAGCTTTTGGTAGTCATAGCCTTGGTTTAACAACCTAGGAGAGTATGGCGTCTAGCGAGGGAAATTATCACGGTAGAGGTCCTTACTTTGATGGTACTAATTTTGCTAGTTGTAAGCATAAGATGAAAATGCATATTCTTGGACATAACCCGGTCGTATGGGCTATTGTGTGTATTGGCTTGCAAGGTGAATTCTTTGATGGGAGAGAACCAAACCGTGAAGCTAGCGCGGAAGAGTTGAAGATGCTGCAATACAATGCTCAAGCTTGTGATATCCTCTTCAACGGGTTGTGCCCCGAAGAATTCAACAAAATCAGCCATCTTGAGAATGCAAAGGAAATTTGGGACACTTTGATTGACATGCACGAAGGTACCGACTCCGTCAAGGAATACAAATTGGATGTGCTTCAAAGTCAACTTGACAATTTCAAGATGAAGGATGGTGAAGGCATCGCTGAAATGTACTCTAGGCTTGCTCTCATCACAAATGAGATTGCCGGCTTAGGAAGTGAAGAGATGACCGACAAATTCATCATCAAGAAGATCCTAAGAGCCTTGGATGGAAAATATGATACCGTGTGCACATTAATCCAAATGATGCCCAATTACAAGAATCTCAAGCCAACTGAGGTCATTGGAAGAATTGTTGCTCATGAGATGTCACTCAAGGATAAGGAAGAGCTTCACAACAAGTTAAGTGGTGCTTACAAAGCCTCATGTGAAGCTCCCACATCATCAAGTGAGAAACAAACCTTCAATGAAGAATTGAGCCTAATGGTTAAGAACTTCAACAAGTTCTACAAGAGTAGAAGCAAGGAAAGAAGTTCCAAGTCAAGGTCCTACAATGACAAAAGATCTTCGAGTCGAGAGCGAAATTGCTACAACTGTGGAAGACCCGGACACTATTCCAATGAGTGTATGGCTCCCTACAAAAGAATAGAAGAGTATCCAAAGAGAAGAAGTAGAAGAGAAGAATCACCACCAAGAGAGAGAAGGAGTAGAGATGATCATTATGAACGAAGAACATCCCGGAGAAGCAAGGATTCGGAAAGGAAAGATAAATCATCGAAGAGCTACACAAAGCGAAGACATCAAACTCATGTTGGTGAATGGGTATCCGGCTCCGACTCCGACCATCACTCCGAGAGAAGCTATCACTCCGACTCAGAACATACTCAAGATGAAGGTGTTGCCGGTCTAGCACTTGTGTCAACCAACTCCTACAACATATTTGACTCGCCAAATGAAGGACTTGGAAGATGCCTCATGGCTAAAGGCCCAAAGGTATTACACCCCGAGTATGTTGATTTCAATAGTGATGAAGATGACTTGCTAGGTGATGATGATTTACTTGCTGACAACTCTAGTGATGAATACTATGATGAAACGTCAAATAATCATGCTAATCAAGATAAAACTAGTGACAATGATAAGGAGAAAATTGAGCTTCTAACTAAAGAACTAAACACTCTTAAGTTAGCTCATGAAACTATCTTAGGAGATCATCGAGAACTTTTAAGGACTCATGAGAAATTATGCTTCGAAAAGCTCAACCTTGAGCAAGAGCATGAGTTTTTAAAGGCCATCAATGATGATCTTCGGAAGAAAAGTTCTTCTTACATTGCCAAGTGTTTACTCTTATCTACTTACATGCCTCAAGTCAAGTCTAGTAACAAGAACAAGAAAGATTCTTCCTCTAGTAGTAACAATATTCATGCTAAATCCAATATTGTTGCTTCTAGTAGTTCTCTTGATTCCACTAACAATTCTCTTAGCCAAGTTACACTTGAGCAAGAAAACAGCTTATTGAAGGGAATTATAGAGAAAGGTGTTTACAAGAGCCTTGCGGAAAGTAAGCAATTCGAGGAGATTGTACGCAAGCAAGTAAGGCACCGGAAGAACCAAGGTGTTGGTTTTGAACTAAAATTCAATGCCAATGGAGTTGAGTGGGAAGAAGATCAATACCCCAAGACGAAGTTTGTTCTTCAACAAGAGAAGTATGATCCTACTTCTTTCAAAGGGACACAAGTTCAAGATGATCTTCCACCACAAGACCACAAGCATAAAGGCAAGGACAAGCTTCAAGAGGAGATTGATGCATTCGAAGAAGCTCCTAAGGCCTTGGTCAAGTGGATTCCCAAGACTACATCAAGTTCTACTTCATCAAGTACGACTACAACTCCAAGGATTCCCATCAAGATGGTGTGGATCCCGAAGAAGAATAACTAGAGAGTTCCTGAGGGTGACTCCGCCAACATACTTCACTCTTATTATTTTGGCAAGAACAAGTGCAACCAACTTCCACATCTTGCACTAGTTCATGGAGTCACAAACCCTCTTGTTGGTAAGACAAGGGACAAGGTAACTTAATGCTTTCATAGACATCATCTTGTGTGTGTGCATCACTCTATGTCTATGAATATCCTTGTTTGTTCCTTGTGGGACTAACCCATGTAGGTATTGAAAGTGCAACTCACTCCAAAGGATTGCTCCAAATGATCTACATCAACATAGAGCATCCACATCTTCAACACCTACATGAAGTCATCATCGACAAAATCCAAGGTTAGTTCATCCCTCTTAGGGGGATCTCACATCTAGGGGGAGCTTTACTCTAAGGATTGAGATAAAGAAACTCAAATGGTGTGACACAACAATGCATTATGTAAAAGTGGTAACCCCACTTGTGCTTAAACGATGAGTATGACCTATGATCAAATGTTCTCATTTGACTCCTATGTCAATATACTCATATATAGATGACCTAGTCATCGCCAATTGCCTGATAGATGCTAGAATTGGTTGTGCATGTTTTGTCACATATTTCATTTGCCATCTTATTGTGTGAGCATGTCGTTTGCATATTTTACTCATTCAAGGACATCCACTTGTTGTTTTGTTTGTTTGGTTTCTTTTCTTTTGCCAAGTGGATGGACAAGAATGCCTAAGAACCTTCTCTAGCTATCTATGTTATTCTTGTCTCAAACTCTATTCATGCTACATCACAAAGTTTGATCAAGTCAGATTCGAACCACTCTATGTGAGGAGCACTCGCAGCCCCCGATTCGTCATAGACTTAAACTTCCAAAACCTTTTTGTGCATTTAGGTCTGACCGATTCATCCATTTCGGTCATATCGAGACCACTAAGTTGATCTAGGTTTTCAATCTCGGTGCAACCGATTTGAACTTTTCGGTCACACCGAGTTGCAGCACCTGCTTACAGTTTTGCATCTCGGTGCCACCGAGTTGTTCCACTCGGTCACACCGATAGGGACGGGCTATATATACTCACGGGTCAATTTTTTGGAAATTCTTCCAAAAACCCTTCGCCCACGCATAGCCTGCTCTGCCTCATCGGGTCTCCAGATCGTCCTCCTCGTCGCCAGCTGCCTCCTGCCGCTGGTATCCGCCGCCGTCAACGGGATTCTTCTCCGCCGTTCCCGCCGTAGCAAGTCCACCGCCGCATTAGGGTATGGACTTGATCTTTGTGCTATTCTCACTCTGATTCCTAGCACATTGCATTGCCATGTATCTTGCCATGATTGAAATCTTCCTATCCAGCGAAAATACTCCGTAGATTAGATTTGATTTGAAAATTTAGGGTTAGATTTCCGCCGAATTCATCTCAGACCGACCGAGTTGTAGAAATCAGTCTCACCGATTTGGCTTAGGCCATTGCACATGTGATTCTCGGTCCGACCGAGAATTGCAAATTGGTGTGATCGAGATCGATTCTCTGTGAAACCCGAGCAGTCTCAGTGCCACCAAACTATGACTCGGTCTCACCGAGTTCACTAGTTTAGGTTCCAAAAGCTGCTTCGGTATCACCGAGTTTACAAATCGGTAGCTCCAAAATGCTTTCTGTGGAAAACTAAAACTAAGTTTTTGACTCATTTTTTGCAAAAACCTCTATGCTTTGTGATGCTCATCTACTATACCTCATCTACATCTATTCACAGGGTCTACTGTCAGAGTTTGCACTATGTCAGATCAGAGTGACAGTCAGAACAGATCAAAGGAGCAAGTTTAGATGAGTGAGGGCACTAGTCCCTCCAGTACCTCAGATGAGGGTAGCAGGAGCACACCTAGTAACTTGCCCAAGGCAGCTACTAGGTCAAGGAAGAAGAGAACCTCAGAATCTGAAAATGAGGACTATGTGGCAGTTGAGGATGAGGCCACATCAAAGAAGAAGGTGCTGAAGAAGAAATATGGCACAGCTGCTGCGATTAAGCCTGGTATGAAGACCAAAGCACCTGCAAGAAGGATTCCCATGTCTAAAGCTAGAGCCTCTACTCAAATACCTTTGGAATCTAAACCCAAAGAGGCTGCTCCAGAGGGGAAGAAAAGGAAAGAAAGAGTCAAGAAGACAATGGCCAGAGTTGTTGGAAAACCCTCTATGATGGAAGAAGAGGAAGAAGTTGCTGCACCAGCACCTAAAGCTCAGAAGCTAATGGGAGATGCAATCAGATCAGGGGCTGCTCCATCAGCCCAAAGATACTCGCAAAGCTGCTCCTAAGCCCAAAGCTGCACCTAAAAGGAACACTAGGAGCATACCAGCTGAAGAAAAGAACAAGGCCCCAGTGCCTGAGGCTGCTATTGAAGAAGAAGATGAAGAGTCACTTGTCTTAAGGAAGTTGAAGCCCAAGATACCTAATCACAATGATACTCATCCAGTAGCTGAGGATATGAAGCTCGAAAAGGATGCAGGTCTAAGACTGTGGAGACAGACTGATCCCTATGTTGTCAGAAGAAGAACTGTTGTAGACTACAGGTTCCACACTAAGGAACAGCAGGATTTCTATGAGAAAGTCTTGCTCAACAAGAAGCCCATAGTATGTGATATGAGATGGGTGGACTGGGATTACATCAGGAAAAATGAAGAGCATTATCCAGGAGTGTATAACAGCTTCAATGCTTGTGGAGTAGATGATTTTGTTGGCCAGAAGCTCACCAAGTGGAATGATGAGCTCATCATGCAGTTTTACTCCACAGCTCATTTTTACCCAGATGGAAGGATTGTCTGGATGTCTAAGGGTACAAGGTACCAATCTACAGTTGAGGAATGGTCTAAGTTAATCAATGCTCCAAAAGAGAATGAGGATGATATGGATGTCTATGCCACAAAGAATAAAGACCATAACTCCATGGCTAAAATGTACAGAGAGATCCCAGATGCTGCTCTAGAGACACATAAGTTTGGATCAGTACATTACCTATTGTCAAGATTGCCTACTATCAACTGGATCCTAAGGCATACTCTGTTTCCCAAGTCAGGTGATCACAAGATGATTAGAGGCCATGCAATTAACTTGCTTCATATATTTGATGTGCCTCGGAAGTTCAAAGTCATGAGCCTGATTGTGGAAACAATCAAAAGGACTGCAGCTGATCAGAAGAGATCATGTGGATATGCCCCACAAATTCAGGAGCTTATAAACTCCAAGATGGGCACTGGCACATACCTTTTGGACAAAGAGCACTTGCCCATCTACCCTGATTTTGGGGACAACACCATAGTGATGGATGAGAATGAACCATCATCTGTGCAAGCACAAGAGAAGAAAGAGAAAGCAAGGGCTGAGAAAGCTGCCAAGATGCCAACTGTTGATGAGGCATCTCAGTATTTCCTGAAGAGCAAGCAAGATCATCTTGGCTACTTGATTGCCTCCACCTTGAGGATTGAGAAGGGCTTGGCCACCCTGACTCAAAACCAGGAGAGTTTGGAGAGAATCATAGAGCAAAAGTGCTATGATCTTGATGTGATGGTCACTGAGATTCAGTCAGTTGTTGAGCAACTTCAGGAGGAAGTGGAGGAGAAGAAGGGCAAGTCTACCACAGATGCATTTGCTAGAGTGCCCAGAGGATAGAGATCTGCTGCAGTGCCAGTTATAGACACCAGAGCTACATCATCTGCACCAGCAACAGCTTCAGTGCCACCAGCTCCATATACACCGACTGATGCTTTCGTCCTTGGAGTCATCTCTACACCACCAGAAGACTAAGCCTGAGAGTCATTTTAGCACTATGCATTTTTATGAACTTTTTGGTAACTTGTTGCCATAGGGGGAGAAAAATGTATAGATCATAGGCTTTGAGAGAGAGTGTTGCTTTTGTTCTCTCTTGTTTTGGTGGTTGAACTTCGTGTTTGCATGTTTGCTTGATACATTATGCCGTTTGTGAGATACTTGGATGATCATGTGTTTGATCATATGCTATGCTACATTATTGCTTGTTGGATGATATTATCTCTTACATTTTCATATGATCATTCACTTTGCTTGGTGATGAGTGCATGAGTTCAATCTTTATCATTTTGAGCGCTCCACCAAGATGTATGTGACATGGAACAGTAACCCATGATCCTAACTCATTGTGCATTTGCAGTCCAAAGCAAATCTTAAACTATGCACAAATTTAGGGGGAGCTCTTGCTTTTCACATACTTCTCAAAGCGACTATGTTTTTCAATCTTATTATCATTTGTCAAAGCTTTGATCTATATGTTGTCATCAATTACCAAAAAGGGGGAGATTGAAAGTGCAACTATCCCTGGGTGGTTTTGGTAATTCCTAACAACATATAGCTCATTGAGCTAATGCTATCTCAAGATAAATATTTCAGGAAAGCTCAATGATTGGCATGGCATGGATGAGAAAATTGGATCCCTCAAAATACTAAGGACAAAAGGATTGGATCAAGCTCAAAGCACAAGACTCTACATTTTCTATTTAGTGATCCAAGATCACATTGAGTCTATAGGAAAAGCCAATACTATCAAGGAGGGATGAGGTGTTGCTTAATGAGATTCTTGCTCAAGATGCTTAGTGATATGCTCCAAAGCCCTCAACTACTTTCTCACATCCACCTATGACCTAAACCAAAAATCAAACTCGGCCCCACCGATTTTTTCTATCCGGCGCCACCGAGTTATGATGTCATAGCCACTGCCACAAACCCTAGTCTTTTCGGTCTCACCGATAGGGATCTCGGTCTCACTGAGATGGGGTTGTAATCTCTCTATTTCCCTTCATAACGTTTCGGTCTCACCAAGATGAGCGATCGGTCCCACCGAGATTGCAATGTAAACTCTCTGTTTCCCTTTTGTAACGTTTCGGTCCAACCGAGATGAGCGAATCGGTCCCACCGAGTTTGCCTGACCAACTCTCTAGTTAGCTTATTACCAAAATCGGTCTCACCGAGTTTGTGTAATCGGTCTCATCGAGATTACGTTATGCCCTAACCCTAACCATACCGGTCCCACCGAGTTGACATGTCGGTCCCACCGAAAATCCTAACGGTCACATTATTTGTTATATCAGTCCGACCGAGTTTCAGGATTCGGTCCCACTGAGATTGGTAAGTTGTGTGTAACGGTTAGAATTTGTGTGGAGGCTATATATACCCCTCCAGCCCCTCTTCATTCGTGGAGAGAGCCATCAGAACATGCCTACACTTCCAACTTACATTTTCTGAGAGAGAACCACCTACACTTGTGTTGAGGTCAAGATATTCCATTCCTACCATATGAATCTTGATCTCTAGCCTTCCCCAAGTTGCTTTCCACTCAAATCTTCTTCCCACCAAATCCATATCCTGTGAGAGAGAGTTGAGTGTTGGGGAGACTATCATTTGAACCACAAGAGCAAGGAGTTCATCATCAACACACCATTTGTTACTTCCTGGAGAGTGGTGTCTCCTAGATTGGCTAGGTGTCACTTGGGAGCCTCCAACAAGATTGTGGAGTTGAACCAAGGAGTTTGTACGGGCAAGGAGATCGCCTACTTCGTGAAGATCTACCCCTAGTGAGGAAAGTCCTTTGTGGGCGACGGCCATGGTGGGATAGACAAGGTTGCTTCTTCGTGGACCCTTTGTGGGTAGAGCCCTCCGTGGACTCGCGCAGCCGTTACCCTTCGTGGGTCGAAGTCTCCATCAACGCGAATGTACGATAGCACCACCTATCGGAACCACGGCTCAAAAATCTCCGTGTCTCCAATTGCGTTTGCCTCCTCAAACTCCTCCCCTTTACCTTCATATGCAATTGTGTTAAATTCCATGCTATACTCTAGAATTGCATGTGTAGGTTGATTGCTTGACTTGTGCTAAGTTGCTAGAATCTGCCAAGAATTAAAATTGGGAAAAGGCTAGATTTTTATTTGGTCATGTAGTCTAATCAGCCCCCTCTAGACATGCTTTCGATCCTACAATGTTGAGGGATTGTTATATGATCTAATTATGTTATCATTGTTGAGAGAACTTGCACTAGTGAAAATATGAACCCTAGGACTTGTTTCGAAGCATTGTAATACCGTTTTCGCTCAATTTTGTTACTTGCTACCTTGTTGTTTTTATATTTTCAGATTACAAAAGACTATATCTACCATCCATATTGCACTTGTATCACCATCTCTTCGCCGAACTAGTCACCTATACAATTTACCATTGTATTGGGTTTGTTGGGGACACAAGAGACTCTTTTTTATTTGGTTGTAGGGTTGTTTGAGAGAGACCATCTTCATCCTACGCCTCCCACGGATTGATAAACCTTAGGTCATCCACTTGAGGGAAATTTTCTACTCTCCTACAAACCTCTGCACTTGGAGGCCCAACAATGTCTACAAGAAGAAGGTTGTGTAGTAGACATCACTCGCCGTATTTCCATCACAGCTCACAACTCATCCTGAACCGGGAGAGCCACCAATCGAGTAGCCGTGGCTATCATGTTATCCAAAGGATTAGAATAGTGACCCCGGGGTGTCGGAACATGCTGAGGAGGAGTCAAATTCAAATGTGGGGGATCTGTAGCACGTGGATGAACCGGTGCTCTAGCCGCTAGCGCCTCAAAGGCCCGACCTACACCAGGCGGGTTACTCGTTCCTTCCCCAGGCATGTTGAAAAGATTCCTCAAATCGTAAACTGGGGGTAAACGACTCAGATGCCTTCTGTTAAAGACAGCGTTCGATGCGTCCCGGTCAAAGCTCAAGCGAAAGTTCTCTGCTTGAAGCCATTTTGCTTCCCTCTCCAAGGCGGCTCGCTCCGTCGCCATCTGGGCGTTCTTAGCGTTTAGATCCTCCTTGGCTTGGGCTATCTCATCACATAACTTTGCAACGTCCATGTTATGTTGTGTTTGGTTCGCCGGGGTCACCTCTGCCATCAACAACATTGCCAGATCCTCCAACAGATCTGATAAAACTTGAGCCGGTGGGCGCACAGGGCCTCCTGCCCCAGCTGCCGTTGTCATTGATGAACCGGAGATCATTGCCGCCGCAGTTGAAGAATTCTGCCCTAGCTGTGTACCGGCCGTGAAGATTGTAATCTGGCTTGGCGGCTCGTAGGGGTCCGGAATACTGTCACCATCGAAATAGACCCCAAGCCCGCCATCCTGAACTTGATACATCGAATTGGTCTCGTCGGTTGAGGACTCATCGCCTGAATAGACGGCCGTCTCACCACCAGATTCAGATCCTCCTTCCAGATCTACTCCTTGAGTAAAGCCAACAAAGACATGCTTCGGGGCGGCTTGAACCTTGGCATGTCGCGCGCGCTGAGCCATCTTGATGATGTCGATGCAGGTGTTCGGCTTAGCTTCCGACTCACCAATCTTGCCGATGAAGACATGAATTCCGCCAAAGGGGACCCGGTACCCGTACTCAATTGAGCCGGCCTCGGGGGCCCAGCCTGTGTCATCGATGTAGAGCTTGCCGCGACGACTCTTAGTCATCCATCCCACAGTGTATCCCTTGAGCCCTACGAAGCTACCCTTCAAGAACTCGAAACCATGGTGGGCGCCAACTGTCGTGGAATTATCATGGCAGATGCCCTAGCATGAGTACTTAGGTATGGAGCCATCGCAACGTAGTTAGCTTGAAGGGGTTAAACAGGACAAGAGACACAGAGAGTTTTACCCAGGTTCGGACCCTCGCAATGAGGTAAATGCCTACTCCTACTTTAGGTTGCATTGCTCGGGTTTCGATTACCAGGGAGCGAATACGCTTAACCTAGTTCTTGACTTGTTGTTTTTTGCCCTAACCCGCCACCGGGCCACCCCTTTATATACATAGGCTGATGCCCAGCGGCTTACAGAGTCTCGGCCGGCTCATACGAAACTTGTCCGGCTCGGTGACAAAACAAAACTTTCCGTAACATACAAGTTAAACATATGGCGGTTTATGCTCGTGGGCCTCAAGTCTCCTCCGGGTCTTGGGCCTTCAGTAAGCTTGCTTCATGAACCGCCATCTTCAACATCTTCCTGGGGCTTCACATTATGAACCGCCAGTGGTATGACCCGGCACCTCCTGGGCGGGTCATACCCAATAGTTATATCCCCAACAGACCTCGTCTCACCGTAAGCTTGGGCCGCGCATCAATACCGAGCACATTAACCAGCTAAGTCGCTTTGACGCTCAATGTTTTAATTTTTAAGTTTTGTTCGGTTCGACCATGCTCACATACGTTGTTTGTTAAAAGAAACTCCCTTTACCCATGTTCACTGGGGGCTCTTAAAATTTATATGAGCCATTTTATAGTAAATTTGTTTACTTCTTGGTCGTTGCAAAGTCTTTCTCTACCGCTCCTTTTTCGACTCGAGTGTATGGTCAATAGCTGGATAGCCTGGCTTCTCTCTAAAGACGCTCGAGTTTAGTTTGCTAAACTGGCCTCGGAGAAGCACTCCGCCTTCGAGATAAGGAAATTGAAGCCGATGCTGACCTACTTGCAGTCTAGAGATCGGATGTGTCATGTTAAAGCACAACAGAAGCACAAAAAACTTTAAGACCAATTTTCGGGTTGGCACCAAAAACTTGATTTAGATCGGACTTAAATTTTTTATTGAAGTCTTTTGGTTTTCCAAGCTTATGCCACTTTTAACCTATTTGTGTGTTTCCAACATAAGTCTTGCAGTACAATGTCGGACACCTCTAAAACTTCGGCAATATCAACACGGGGTTGTGACTAGAGCCGAACCCACCGAAAGCCAAGGTACTTCATGGACTCCTTGGCAAAAACATTCTTGGATATTGCTATATATGCATCAGTTTCGAATTATGTCTTCGGTAAATAGTTGGGTTGCCCGGCTCCTGTGCTTGCCTCCTACGTTCCGCTTTGTTCGGCTAGGTGTGCGAAGGGAGAACCACTGCGATTGTGCTTCCAGCTCGCATGGTTAAAGCGCCTCAGTGGAGAAAGCCAAAAACTGACTGTCACAATAAGCACAAACTGGTCAGCGTTCCGATGACTGTGTTAAACTATAAGATCGATAGAGGTCACCCCGTGTTAAATGACGGGCCATTCATAACATTGGCCGAAGTGTTTACGGCTTGACCTCGGCTGTCTCCGAACACTAACCGGGGGCTAGTAACTGGCCTCCCAACTTTAAGCTTGTATGACTAAGTGAAAGTTATAAAGCACGCATATCTGATTGCCTCGTTTCCGCTAAAACAACCGCCTTCGGGCACCGAGGCGTCGTCTAAGGGTTGTTTTGTTGCGGAAACACTCTATGTAGCATCTACAAAGGGGTGGAAGCCGACGATGGGCCACTTTCAACTGATAAACGGTCGCAACGGAGTCAAACTAAACATATCATTAGCATTTGTATTCAGTATACAAACGCTGCCTTCCGTTATCATCATTATAAAGCCATAAATATGCATCAAATTTGACTTAAGATTTTGGCCAAGCTGGGTTGCCTGGCTCCTGTGCTTACCCCTACGTTCCCAATTGTTTGGCTAGGCGGTAAAGGGAGCATCTTTGTGATTGTTACTACCGGGTCATCCGGGTTAGTACCTCAGACTGGGTGAAGCCGAAAGCTAGCTATCTTAAAGCATATAATTGGTCAGCAACGACAGAAGTGAAAATTTAGGTCTGCTAAAGACCACATAGTTCGGGAACTTTCCCCAAACTAAATCCTTAATATTTTTCTCCCGCATTGATCGGAGGTGAGGTTTCATGATCATGGTCGGCATGACAATCCAAAGAAAGGAACCGATAGCGGGAATATTTTCTTTGGAACATGTTTCTTACATTAAATAGTAATATAACATTCTCTCCGCATACCTTTATTCATAAAAATGTATGGCAGGATTGCCTTGTTTGTCGTAAATCTTTGCCCTCATAAAGGCTTTATAAAGTGGGACAAACACTCCCTAGCTACTGGACGAGGAGGTTGAAGCCGATGGTTGGTCAACAAAGTTTTGTGTAATGCGGATCCGAGCATTAATGATGTGAAGTACTTGGATACATAGAGTCATTACACTTAACTTGTGTTTTTTATCCAGATAACGATCCTTAATTCGGCCACTCGTGCCCACATTAAGGCTCGGGGGCTACTGGGCTTCAGGCTTCTCATTTACTAATATTAAAGGGGCAGATCGATCCCCTGATCTAGTGTTGCCACCCGACCAGTGTCTCGGGGGCTGCTGCATTGCCTATTCAATGCAGAAAATTCAAAGTGCTCGGTGTTCGGCTTGACCGAACTATCGGCAAACGCGTCTTCGGACAACAATAGGTACCATCTGGACCTATCCGGCATCAAGCTAATATATTACGGCAACTTCTCAATACCCTCTCTCAAAGGCCCGTTCGCCGATCACTATTTCCTCTAATATATTACACCGCATTTCTATTCCTAAGTATGCTGCCGAGCTGGGAATTGATCCTCAGGCCGATTTCACGAATCGACCTGAGTCTCAGGGGCTACTGGGGTCAGCAGTTTGATTTTATCCTTCAGGTGCATCCCGGATATTAGGCCAACACGCACCTTGAGGGCTACTGGCTGTACATCTTGGCAGAAAATACATTGCACAAATCGGAAATAAATTCATAAAAATCAGCCCATGGTCAAGGTGGTGCACCACCTCGGATACAGTCCGAAGTTGGTGCTCGACTTCAAAAGATACCTCGGAAGCAGTCCGTCATAAAGCTCGGTTGCAAGTGGTTGGATCCATAGAGGGCATCTCCGGCATTAAGCTCGTTTGAATCCTTTTTACTTTTTCAAGACCAAGGTACTTTATGACACCTCGGATATGGTCTGCCGTTGGAGCTCGGATACATTCCGGCATTGGAGCTCAGAAGCGGATCGGCATTGGTGCTCGGCTGCAAAAGATACCTCGAATGGAGTCCGGCGTTGGAGCTCGGATGCAAGAGGACACTGTCGCAAAAGAAACACTTCAAACCCAAGGTGTGGCGTAAAAAATAACAAGACATTTATAAAGGCAAATAACTTAAAGGGGCTCCTCGGATACCCGACATGTAAGCTCCTCGGATTCACTTCGGCGATCCTCAAGATCGAAGATGAGAGGATTTGTTGAACTAGTTTTCAAGACCGACGACCGAAGATGAAGAACAGTTCGGAAGAATCGAGACCGGTTTAGGGGGCTACTGACGGCGTCCTGGACTAAGGGGTACTTACCACGTCATCTCCCTATCAGTGGGATTGGGCCGAGGACCCCCATGGACGTTCACTCATGGGCCAGTTCAGACAGTCGATGCATAGACGAGGAAGTTTCCACAAGACTTGGTGATCAAGACAAGGACTCCTCTCCACCAACGTATTCGACTAGGACTCTTGTTATCCTAGCCTCTGGTACGTTATATAAGCCAGGGCCAAGCTAGTCGATAGATGATTATGACATTATTCATCATACCCTCAAGTTTTAGACCACAACATATGATCTCGAGGTAGATCAACTTTGTAATCATACACATCGAATATAATCAAGCAGGAGTAGGGTTTTACATCTTAGAGAGGGCCCGAACCTGGGTAAACACCATGTCCCTTATCTCCTGTTACCCATCGATCCTAAGACACATAGTTTGGGACCCCCTACACGAGATCTGCCGGTTTTGACACCGACAACCGTGTCAAAGTTGTGCCCTCTCACTCGCAAGTCACACCTGCTAGTCGCATACCAAGAGTTTGATTCAATTGAATCTCATGTAGTGAGTTTAGCTTTTGGCGAGAGTGAATTGGTGTGGTTGTCCATCCTATCCTCTCATCATAGAAATA
Source organism: Triticum dicoccoides (assembly GCF_002162155.2). NCBI lineage: Eukaryota > Viridiplantae > Streptophyta > Magnoliopsida > Poales > Poaceae > Triticum > Triticum dicoccoides. The sequence goes on along the minus strand of NC_041387.1, from coordinate 605,471,767 downwards.
GAATGGGAGATGGGGGCATATTCACATAACACTTGTCCAGATCTGGCATTCCATGAGATGTTGAAACTGGCATGAGGTACCATTGTCTTCGTCTGGCCACTACATTAGCGCCGGCTTGGGAAGTTGATGATCAAAAGAAGAATATGCTTCAGTTTGCCTTGTTCAACCTCCACACATAGGCACTTCTTCCCTTGCTTGTTGCTAGAATTGATTCCGTCGAAGATGGTGGCCGAAGCATCTCCAATGAGGTTGCTATCTATGCAGGAACCCAATTGCGCTCTTGTTGGTATAGGTGGACCCTTTCAGTCAAAGGGAAGGGCATGCTTGTAATTTCACTTTCTCCCAGGGTTCTTCTTACAATGTTGTAATTTTTTTGCTAAGAAGACGTTCGAGTCCCTACCCATTGTTAAAATAGTTCTAACCTCTAATAAAATACGCAACTGCAATTTATTTCGAACCTATTTGCCTCTACTAGTGCAACTGGCCAAACTCATAATATGGGCTCACATCTCGAAAAAATTGATATTGTTGTCGAAAGTGTTATTCTGCTCGCAAGCTAAAATCCACCAAGGATGAAATGTAAAATCGAAGAAAGTAGTAAAGAAAACAAATTAAATTTTGTTGGCAATAAACATGGATGAATTCTTTGCATATGTGCAAAATTTCATAAGACTTTATGTAGAAAATTCGGCAATGTTTTGTTTGAAAAAAAATCAGATTTTTTTATTTTTTATGTAACTGTTCTTGCGGGAGCATTTGAGCTCGTGAGAAGAAACTCCATGTCTTGTTATTTTTCGTGTTGCTTTCCATTATTGGTGTTGTTATGTGGTGCTTTTGCGTGAGCGGGAGCGCCAGGCTACGTGAACACAACAGTAATGGGCCAATTACTGGCGCGGCATGTTAACAGGTCCAACATTTTTTATGTTAAATCTCATAATTTATATACTTTCTAATAATTTTACAAATTCGTTCAAGAAAGAAATTATATATTATGTCTGGTAATTTAGAAAATGTCCTTGCATTTTAAGGTTGTTAACAAAATTTTAAAAAGTGTTAGCGCATTTTCAAAACAGATCCAACATTTTTCTTTTTTTTTGTTAAATCACATAGTTTAAATACTCCCTCTTTAATCGAATATAAGACCTTTTAGATCACCACTTTACACCAGTTTAGTGATCTAAAAGATCTTATATTAGTTTGCGGAGAGAGTATTTTGTAATAAGTTTGAAATTAGTTTAAAGAAAATATACATCATGATGTGTAAATTTTAAAAGTGTATGCACATTTTTAAAATTTTCGTCAAATTTTAAAAAGTGTTCACATTTTCTCAAAATATGTGCTTCTAATTTTACAAATTGTTCCTTGTTTTCTAAAACTGTTCATGAAATTAATGTTGACATATTTAGAAAAAAATCACGTGATCTTGAATATGCTCATTTATATTTATGTTTTTGTATAATGTCAAACAATGTTTGTGTAACTTTAAAAGTGTTCATGCATTTTAAAAATCTTAGTTAAATGTTCGTGTATTTATTTCCAAAAAATAAAAGGAAAAAAGAAAATTACAGAAAATGAAAATCAAAGAAACTAATCTGAAAATCGGGGAAGGAATAAAAATAAACAAAAATATAATAAACGGTGGAAGTTACTTTAAAGCGGAAAACCTGTTCCCGAAAAATTCAAAGGATAAACCAGAACTAAGAACAAAATGCAGCCGATAAAACTGCCTCGAACTGGGCCAGCCCATTCTGCAATTCCCCAGCCCAGTGTTGTATACGCATTTCCGTCATTACGGCCTGGCCCATCAAATTACTCGGTGTTTTTAAGTTTTTATGTACAAACATCAAGAAAATCGCCTAGCTTGGCCGAATATGTGTCTTGTTTGACCGAGTTTGTTTTTCAAAAAAAGGCGTCTGGGTTGGGCTTGGGACGGCGGTTGGGAAACCGACCACCCCCGCCGATATTTTCGCCGGCGCGCCCCTAGGCGGCGCTATTTCAGGCCCGTGGGGGCCAAACGGCTGGAGCCCACACGCCATGTTCTGATCAAGTTTCTCCGGCCGGTTGGCCTTGGGTCGAAGGCTTCATTTGTCATTTCCACGTAGGCGGGAGGAGTCGTCGGGGTCGCTGCCAGGTCCCCATCCACCAGTCATGGCTAGGCTCCGGGTCAGGGCAGGGGTGCAACTTCCACACTGTTGGAGGCGGGCGGGGTGCAGCAGTCACCATGGTTCCACCGGCCGCCGCCGTGCACGCGTGGACGGCACGATTCGTGGAGACATATTCTAATCTTGATTCGGAACGAGGATCTATATTCCGGCCATATATCTGGCTCAATCGGATGCAACCATTTCATCTGGTCTGCTACACAGCTGCAGGGTACGGTCAACGGAGTTTTCTGCTATCAGCTGTTCGTATTCGGTAATGCTAAAAATCTCATTTGTTTTTGGTTCCTCTGACCTTCTCTTAATTCTGTGCCGGTCGTACACGGCTGCACGCACATTCCTCCTTGCTTCCGTTGTCGCCGTGGGTGCAGGTTTGCCAACATGAGCCACGTACCGTTCCCGTTCATCTGAGCGCAGCTACTTTGGTCCATATGTACAGAAGAGAGTTCGACCGACGTGCTTGTATGCACCTAGAGGTGCATGCTGTTTTTCATGGCGGCTATTCAATTGTGTCGGCGTACGTGTCGCGTTCTGGAGCTGCCTTACCCATCCAAGGAGGGCGGACCGACGGGCTTTGGCCAAGACGGAAACAAGTTCGGATCGAGACAACCAGCTTCACGTCGAAACGATGGATCACCGGCTACTAAAAGTTGAAAAGCAGCCGAGAAAATGGAAAGATGATTCAAGCATGACAAAAAAGCTAAAGAGTGGAGTAGCAGAGAAGCAATCATAGAAGGAAGTAACTCTTCTATCAGTGCGTTTGTGTGACCATCCGTGTGAATACGATGCAAACATTCCTTTCTTTTCCTCCTGATTTTTGCATAGTATGTTCAATCGCTCCCGTATGCTATCTTCGTCTCATATGCGTCGTCAGAACAAGTAACAAGTACCAATAGTAACAAGACCAAAGGTATGCGAGAAAATTAAGCAAAACTGTCGTATAATTCGTGAATCCCAGAAGCCATTCACACAGTACATACTATGCTAGAGAAACTAGATACAAATACACGTTAATTTACATCCATACACTGTGTCCTAAAAAAATCAATAACCATATGCAATTTTTCACCATATATGTATGCTTCTCCTTACGGTCAGCTACTTGATCTCGTGTATATACACGGCGCTTGAGAAAAATATCAAATCAAGCTCAAGAAGAATACTTGCAAAAAATAACAGAGAAAATAAAGAAAATCAATACCCGATCGATCGAGAACCGAGAAAGGCCAAGCATGGTTCGTATGGTTGGTAGCTGGTGCCGGCCGGTCTGATCAAAAGAAGACCCACTTGGTCGACGACTTCTCCTTCATGGTGCTGGAATGGAAGAGCTCGCCGCCGTCGCCTTCCCCTGTTTTCCGCCGCTTCTCCGTCCCGACCAGCCTCGACAGGAACCTCCCGATCTTCTTCTTGCTGCTGCTCTTCTTCTTCTTCTTCGGCTCGCCGTCCTTTCCCTTGGCTTCTGCTGGTTTCTTTGAGGCCGTCGGCATGAGCGGCTGCGAGAAGGCGGAGACGTTGACGAAGGAGGAGCCGGCGCCGGCGCCGACGACGTGGACGGAGGTGGCGTCGGCGGAGAGGGCTGCGTGGTGGAGCGGAGGGGAGTCGGTGGAGGAGTAGGGGGAGGTGCTGGCCGAGTTGGAGGCGCGCGTCAGGGTGGTGGTGGCGGAGGAGTTGGCGGAGAGGTGGGCGAGGCGATCGCGGAGGCAGCTCGGGCACACGCCCTTGGACAGCCGGTGCTCCGGGTGCCGCCGGCACCGGTCCTCCCAGTCCGACCTCCGCATGGCCAAAGCTTGAATCGATCGTAATCAGCTCGATCGATCGGCGTGCGCCCTCGCGTTGCCGTGTCGATCGATCCTCGTCTTGTTGGAGTTCGTGTTCTTGGCGGTGTTGATGCTCGGGGAGGGTGGGGGTGGAGAGAGGAGATATGAAGAGCAGGGGAGACCCGAGGTCGACGAAGCGAGGTGGAAATGTCAGCCTTGTCGCAAGAGGTGGAGTTGCACGGTGCCAGGTGGTACTGTTTTATTGGCGGGTCAATAGAAAAAAAATAATGTTTTTGTTTTCATTTCGGGTTCCTTTCGGATACTTTTCCTTTTCCTGCCTAGTGGGGAGGGATTTTGGTGTTGGAACTGTAGCATCTATAGTAGCCCGACATGAGTTGATCCCTCAACGCAAATGAGAGTGATATCACTTTTTCCGTAAGGCCACCAAGGACATATTCATGTTATTTAGCCCCCATGATATGCAAAATAATGCTCTCTCCGGCTCTTTACAAAATTGTTCTTTACTCAACCATTGAGCTTCGGCTCCGAATCTAATATTCAATACTTTTTTCTGAATAAATGCCTTATGAGTAAATGGCTATATAAGTTATCAGTAGAGAATGACGGTATGTGTGCACAGATATTACACAACAAATATCTGCAATCGAATTTTTTTGCCCAAGTCACCGCAAGGCCGAATGATTCGCCATTTTGAAAGGGGCTTATGAGAACGAAAGGCTTGTTCTTTCGTAGGACCAAATTTCTTGTTGGCAATGGGATGACAACAAAATTTTGGGAGGATATATTGCTAGGGGAGACGTCATTAGCCATACAATATCCAAGCCTTTATAATATTGTGCAACGTAAAGAGGATTACATAGGCACAGTATTATAATCGGTTCCCTTGAATATTCAGTTTATGCGACCATTAGTTGGGGAGAGTTGGAATTCCTGGATGCACTTGGTATGGAGATTGATGGATGTTCAATTATCCGACGAACCTGACTCATTACACTGGAACTTGGTTAGAAACGGAGTGTTTACGGTAAAAATTTTTTATATGGATCTAATTAGTTCTGGCCCAATCCCGTGGTCTATACATATATGGAAGGTTAAGGTCCCCTTGCGTATTAAAATCTTTATGTGGTTTGTCCACAAGCAAGAGATCCTCACCAAAGATAATTTGTTAAAGCGACGATGGGTAGGCAGTTCACGATGTTGTTTTTGCGATCATCATGAAACAATACAGTATCTCTTCCATAGATTGCCCTCTCGTCAAATTACTTTGGCGAACGATTCATATAGCCTTCAACATCGTCCCTCATTGAATCGTTATTTGGGACGTGGTTAGCTGGGGTGGAACATACTAATGCGGCTCGTATTCGAATTGGAATATGTGCACTTATGTGGGCCATATGAAACTGCAGGAATGATATGATTTTTAACCGACAACATATTTTAACCTTCTTGCAGGTCATCTTCAGAGCTACGGCATAGATCCGTACGTGGTCCTTACTCACTCCTACGGACTCCAGGGAGCCATTGGTTACTGGGTGCAACCAATGTAAGATAGTAGCACGGGCTATATTCAACCGGTTTGAATGGCAGTCGCATAACAGGATAGGAGTCTAGGGTCCTAGTCCTTTAATTCACACCGGTTGCAGCATTGCCTTTTTTTATGTTTCTTTGCTCCTTTTGCGAGCTGTGATACTTTTAAGACTTTGTGCTATTTTGAGACTTTTAATAATATGGCTGCATGCATCGTTCAGATGCAGAGGCCGGGGGCAAGCCTCCTTTTCCAAAAATAAACTTTTTTCTGAAATCACAGCTCTTTAGCTCTACTCGTTAATTAAGAAGAAGAGAATTATTGGTGAATTAGCGAAAAACCGAATGAAATTTGTTACATCACACCCACAAAATAGGGCACCCAACCAACCTGGCTGTCCGCTAAGACCCACCTACACCGCTGAAGAGGGAAACATCATCTCGGCCGTTTGCAAACTTTCATCGTTTTCACTTCATCCCAAGCAAACAACTCTATCTTCATCATAGATGACCAACCAAAGAGCTCTCACCTCGGACGAAGCAACAAATATCTAATGGTCTATGCCAGACAATTGGTCGAATGCGTCGAGGACTAGTTAGCTCTGACTTCGACTATGAGTCATAAGAGGAAAAACACATGACTTGCACTGACTGAGCCTGGCATAGCCACTAGAGATTATTGGACACTAGACCAACCCTTTGCACGACATCATCACTGTCGCATTGCCCCGCGACACTAGAACTTCAACTTCACTACAACTCACGAAGATGCTAGAACAAAACCTAGGAACCTGCCAGGCGTTCGACGACAAAGGCATGTTACGACCCCGCTCGGCCGTTCCTCCATTGCCATATAAGTCATAAGGCCACCAAATACATGGCAACCTCCTTGATATATGCATCCTGATTGCCGGTCAGGCACGTGCCGACCACAAATATTGTATGCATCCAGCCCCCCCTCCCCCCTCTCGCCAATACGAACAAGATCACCAGTCTTGAAGGCAAGGCCTCCAAAGAGGGAATCGTCGCAAGGACGAAATTGCCACTCGACCCAACTGGGTCTTAAGCCAAGTCCGAGGATGGAAGGACCGAGAAACTACACGGCGGTGCGTCAAAAGTGGAGAACAACGCCAACAGGGCTCGGCATCGCCAGACGCCAGCCAACAAGAGCCAGGCAGGCTTTCGCTCGGAGCATCTTGACAACCACCCACACGCTGCCGGCCCATGGTGTCCCGTACCTCCACCGGCCAGCACACCTCTACGCAACGTCCATGCCATCAACATGTAGAAATCACGGCAATGCTAGAGTCACGGAGATTTACATGACTTTTACAGGCAAAGGCTGAGGTGGATTGTTTTAATTGGTTAATAGATGAGGCGGGCCCCACCCTAATAATCGGGGGGAATATTAGGGCATGTACAACAGAGTACCGCCAGCCGTCTGTAACAACTGCCACATAGTGGGGGAAATGACGTGGGGGGAGAGAGAAAGACAAAACTGATCGAGTCCGTCGGTAAAAATACCGACGATCTATTCCCTTGTAAATCGCTAGATATAGACAACATTTTTCCCGTTGTAGAGTCCGTCGGTTATCATGGGCCACATCGTGGGCTGTTTTTCAGGAAATCCCTTTAAATTTGCTGATGACACTTGAGACAACCCGTTGTAGACAAACAGCCGTCTGCAAATGATGTGGAGGAGTTTGTACATGCCCTTAGTGAGGGGAGAAAGGGTCAGTCCGTTGATCATGTAAAAACTCGCCCGTGAGTGTAGCATTTTCGGTAGAGATCACCTCTGCATCTCAGCCCGCCAAATCCGACATTTTTGAGTAACACATTACATTAAGGTGGCTACTTGAGAATTCCATGTGCATGCATTTATATGCTGAAAACGAAATTAGCATGCGATCTTTATTTTGGCGTAATTTACACCATAGCGACCCTTGAGAAAATGGCTCTTGAGTCTGTACAGAATCAATCAAACAGGGAATGGCCGGATCACTAGCATGCAATCAATTCTGTCGGCAGTACTGACAACAACACCGGACTGAACTTCGTCACGACCACCACACGCGAGACGGCGAGAAGCAGGGGAAAACCTATCTGGTCGGTCATCCGTGCGGTGGGACGCGTCGATCGTACTACACACCCAGCTTCCCTTCTGGACACCCGTTTCGCTTCGTCACCTCGCGCGTCTGCTAAGCAAAACAAAAACAAACATGCTTCTTGTTTTTCCAGCCCCTGTTGACCGGTGGAAACAAAAAAGAGAAAGGACTAGCACGGCGTGACAAAAGATAAGGGCTGCCTCCCTCCATGGCCATGGCCACGCCGGTCAAAAGACGCTGGCTATCTTTAATCGCACGTCTCTCCCAGTGGGATCCGGTCGCGCTTTGCCTTCTCCTACCTCCCTGCGTCCAAGTGTTTTACACCTGAAAAGTAAAAGGGAGATAGCAAAAGAAAGCTAAGAAAAGGAAGCGGTGAGAAAAATAAATAAAATGTACTAGTATTATAGGGCTGTGGTCTAGCGGGAGACAAGTGCTGTGGCCCGCGACGGCGACCGGCGGGCCCACGCGGCCTCGTTGGTGGACGGGGGTGCGTCGCCGTCGCGGGTACTAGCTAGAGCAAAGACAAGAGTTTTGGCGAGTGGTGGTACTGGTCGCCGGTCGCCGCACGCGCACGCGCACGAGGAGACTGGTCAGACGCGTGTCCACGCTAGCTACGTGCGCTCCCGGCTCGGCTCTCCCTCCCCGGATGTGCACGTTCGCGCGTGAGCGTGGGGTCGCGGTAAGTGCGTAGTGTGTACCTCGAGTCGGGTCGCGTCCAGGAGTGTGGCTTTGGTTTGCTTCCCTCTGGAGGCGACTGACCTGTATGTGCACGTACGGCGCGGCGTGTTTGTTGGCGCGCCTCGATCGTTTGGGTTGGGTTCAGACCGTCGCAGGCTATGCATTTCGTAACGCGTATGCTGACGCGGTGGCGGTCTGTTGCATGAAAAAGTCCATTTTAAGCCGTGGACTTGTGTTGGAATTTGTTAGTAGGTCTTTGGCCAAAGCTCAACTAAAAATCTGAAATTCTTATGACCCATTCACGCATGGCTGTGAGTGATGTGAGTGAGACTAAGTTTAGTCCCACCTTGAAAGTCGAGTGGGAGTTGCATCTTTTTATAAAGAGAGCTCTTCTACCATTTATATGAGCATGAGAAGAGAAAACCACATGCGCGCTCCCTCGCCTCGCTCACCTCGGCGGCGCGTTAGGTTTCGGGAACTGAAAAACTAACGCCCACACGTGTGGACGTTTGCAGATCGTCCACACGCCTCCATCACCACTCATTTTGCCACGTATGAATAGATGACATCAGTAGAAATCTTTTTGGTTTTGGGCTTAAAAATGTCTTATCTCCTAAATAAAAAAGCAAACTAAAAATCCATTTTCACCATTAAATCCGTCTCGACGAGATATTCAAAACTAGACCCCATGTTGATATGTTTTTATGAATTTTTTTTGCCCAGAAGTTGCCATGATGTTTACACTATAGTTGCCATAGTGCCTAAACTAAAGTTGCCATGTGGCAATTTTAGTTTGTAGATCGGGGCAATTTTAGTTTTTTGATGATGGCAATTCCAGTACTTTGACCATGAAAATATTATTTTTATTGAACCATTGCAATTTTAAGTGCATGTATCATGGCAATTTTAGTTTATGGTGCATGGGAAGTCTAGTTTTCTTAATTCCCCGTTTTATAATATGTTAAAATTTACTTTTAAATGTAAAAAAAAATAGTTGAAACATATCATGACAACTTCAGTGTAAATATCATGGCAATTCATGTGCAATAGACATGGCAACTTTTAACAAAAAAAAATTCATCGAAATATATCGATATGAGATCTAGTTTTGAAGATATCGTCGCGAGCGATTTAATGGTGAAAACGGAACTTCAATCGGATTTTCATTTAAGAGATAAAACATTTTAAAAACTGAAAATCTGAAAAGATTCTCGCATGCATGCATGTGATGATGTGGCAATCTATTTGCATTAGAGACGTGTGGTGCATCTCCTTTCCTGCCACGCGTGTGGCAGTTATCGACGTCCTTCGGGAATGAGCTGAGCCGAGGATAAAGTTATGCATGTTGTCTATATTTTTGCTGCTCAGGAAACTGTACGGGAGAGGGACGATCGGGTTTTTGGGAGCGCACTCGTGTGACTGCTAGCAATGATGACTTCTTCCCCAACCTCGGCAACCTCTTCCTCAACGACATGGCCGACGACATCAACATCAACGATTCTGCTCCCGCCGCACCGTATGCAATCTTGTCCTCTTTGTTTGAGATCGTCCTAGAATTTCTATTCCTAGTCTGTGCCTTAGATATGATCTGCTCATCTATTTTACCGATCTGCATGACTAGTTTAATCTTTGTTATAGTTGCTGCCGCCGCATCGTATGGTTTCACACTGTTTCAGATGATTGCGCCGCCACGCAAGTCTTCTCCATCCCTCCTTCCGGTATGCACCGCGAGAAGGGACAGCAAGCCTCCGGAACCCTGCCTCTCATGATCCTGTATGACAGAGGGGCGATCAGGTTTTTGGGGAGCGCACTTGTCGGAGTAAATGACCACGGGTAGCCTAGCCGGCTCCCTTTGGCCCTTCGAAAAAATGACAGGCCGATCGAGCCTTTGAGCATCCAAGACATGGGGCCGCCTTCCCCCGGCCGGCTGCCTCACAGGCCGACTACCAGATGGCGGCCCAGCCCTAAACTCTCATGGAGCCGGCCACGATAAGGCCGACTCCAAGAAGCCGGCCACGAAAAGACCGACTCCAAGAAGCCGGCCCCTGGCAAGCGTCCAGGACCGTGCCCTCAAAGTCTGCACCCCCGTGACGATGATGGGACATGGCGTGGCAACAGTGAAGCCTGCCACCCCCGAATCCCGGAGCACGCATGGCCACAGTACGCCGTACGGGGAAGCCATCACCCGTCCGGCGCGACACTGTTGCCATGTTGACCATGACGCCCTCCACGACGGGCTGACAGTACGGCCCGCAGGCGGCGGGCCCCTTCGGTTAGAGAGACGCCTGAAGGCGGTCATGTTACCCCCAGTCGACCTGGGATGCAGCCGGCTTCCAGTAGCCGGCTTGCTCCCCTCCTCAAAGCACGTGCGCCATTAAGGAGACAAGATTAGGTAAGGCTACAGTGAGAGCCCGCTAGGCGGCGGCACTGTAGCCATGCTTACCTCGACGAAGCACTCGTCATCAAGGGCGGGGCAACAGTAACTAGCCTCCGACAAGACCCCCAAGCAGTGGGACCCGCCTGTCGACCAAGAGGCCGGCAGCCGGCGGGATTCACCAGTCGGCGGGTCCCAGCGGTCGGCGGAGAAGCCGGCGACCGTAGACACTGACGGCTAGGGCCCACGCCTAGCCAGATTACCATTGTACCCCTGGGGGTAAGCCTATATAAACCCTCCAGGGCACCCATGCAAAGGGTTGATCTCAGATAGTTTTAGACACTACACCAATGGGAGAAGAGAGCTAGTCTTGCCCTTCTTCCTCCTCCCACTGAACAGCTCAAGGAGCCTCTTGTAGCCACTTGTTGATCTAGTGATCATGCGGAGACCCCGCAAAGCAGGACTAGGGGTGTTATCTCCACGGAGAGCCCCAAACCTGGGTAAGATCCGCCGGCGTGCATGTCTTCGCCTTATCCCGTTTCCAGGCACCGGCGATGTCTTACTGGCTCCCACAATGATAAGCCACCCATTGGCATATGTCGCACCTACCACCCGACATTTGGCGCCCACCATGGGGCCAGGTGCATGATACATCTCCAACGTATCTATAGTTTTTTATTGTTCCATGCTATTATATTACCTCTTTTGGATGTTTATGGGCTTTATTTTATACATTTATATCATTTTTGGGACTAACCTACTAACCGGAGGCCCAACCCACATTGCTGTTTTTTTGCCTATGTCAGTATTTCGAAGAAAAGGAATATCAAATGGAGTCCAAACGGAATGAAACCTTCGGGAGCATGATTTTTGGAACGAACAAGATGCAGAGAGCTTGGAGTGCAAGTCAAGAAACAACCGGAGTATCCACGAGATAGGAGGGCGCCCCCCCTGTAGGGTGCGCCCCCTGTCTTGTGGGCCCCTCGGGTGTCCACCTACGTACTTCTTCCTCCTATATATACCTACGGACCCCGAAAACATCCAGGGGCACTACGAAACACAATTTCCACCACCGTAACCTTCTGTATCCGCGAGATCCCATCTTGGAGCCTTCGTCGGTACTCTGCCGGAGGGGGAATCAACCACGGAGGGCCTCTACATCAACATCCTTGCCCCTCCTATGAGTTGTGAGTAGTTTACCTCAGACCTACGGGTCCATAGTTATTAGCTAGATGGCTTCTTCTCTCTTTTTGGATCTCAATACAATGTTCTCCCCCTCTCTTGTGGAGATCTATTCGATGTAATCTCTTTTTGCGGTGTGTTTGTCGAGATCCAATGAATTTTGGGTTTATGATCAGATTTATCTATGGATAATAATCGAATCTTCTCTGATTTTTTTTATGTATGATTGAGTTATCTTTGCAAGTCTCTTCGAATTATCGGTTTGGTTTGGCCTACTAGATTGATCTTTCTTGCCATGAGAGAAGTGCTTAGCTTTGGGTTCAATCTTGCGGTGTTCTTACCCAGTGACAGAAAGGGTTGCAAGACACGTATTGTATTGTTGCCATCGAGGATAACACGATGGGGTTTATATCATATTGCATGAGTTTATCCCTCTACATCATGTCATCTTGCTTAATGCGTTACTCTGTTCTTATGAACTTAATACTCTAGATGCATGTTGGATAGCGGTCGATGTGTGGAGTAATAGTAGTAGATGCAGGTAGGAGTCGGTCTACTTGTTATGGACGTGATGCCTATATACATGATCATGCCTAGATAATCTCATAACTATGCGCTTTTCTGTCAATTGCTCGACAGTAATTTGTTCACCCACCGTAATACTTATGCTCTCGAGAGAAGCCTCTAGTGAAACCTATGGCCCCAGGGTCTATCTCTTATCATATTTGCTTTCAATCTACTTTTATTTTGCATCTTTACTTTTTGCATCTATATTATAAAATACCAAAAATATATTTATCTTATCATACTATCTCTATCAGATCTCACTTTCGCAAGTGACCGTGAAGGGATTGACAACCCCTTTATTGCGTTGGTTGCGAGTTCTCAGTTTGTTTGTGTAGGCGCGTGGGACTTTTGAGGAGCCTCCTACTGGATTGATACCTTGGTTCACAAAACTGAGGGAAATACTTACGCTACACTTGCTGCATCACCCTCTCTTCTTCAGAGAAAACCAACGCTAGCTCAAGACGTAGCAGTGCACCATCGTCCGGAGACCTGCTCTGGACGGGAACCCTTTTCCTCCCCAGCGAGCGTAGCCAGCCCGGCACGCCCAATGGCGCTTGCCCCGACATGCTGCAAAGCGTCGACGACGCCTGCGCAGCGAGCTGCCTCGCCGATCTTCTCGGCGAGGCTCGCATCTCCGACGAGCCCGCATCTGACGCGGGCACAGGCTGCCCCGGGAGCCGCCTCGTCGGCCTCCTCAACCAACTCCACGTCTCCAGTGAGGCTACTGCGGACTTGGAGTCGGTTGGCTCCACCGACCCGATGCTCGTCGACTCCGACACGGCTTCGCTTGACGCCTTCCCCACCAACGTGATAATCTTCGACGACCCTCTCCCTCGGGCCAGTAGCGGTGGTAGCACCGTCACTGAGGTGTTGGTCATCAGCCATGGCGCTACCTCTGGCGAGAACACCCACGACGCCTTGCAAGCAGCGCTGCACGACTTGTCCGCCCCCATCCTGGCCGACGCCGACGCCGAGACGCTGGAGGCACGCTGCCTCGCCCTCCTTGCGGAGGCCAGAAGATAGCCTCCATGAGACGCCTCACTGAGGCTCACCAGCACGAAGTTGACCGCGCCGCCTTCGGTACACCGCCTCTTGAAGGGCCGAGCCGACTCGGCGCCGTCAGGAAGCGCGGCACGACCATCGCCAGCATGCTGGGAGCAGACCGCCCAGTCTATGCCACGCCCCTCGAGAACCTACGCGCCGCCCAGGCGGCCGTAGACGAGCTAAATGGACTGGGGGCTGACGAGCTCCCTTACATGACCAGACACATCCAGCAGTTGATCGACGCGGCCGCGGAGCGGCATGAAGCCAACGCCCGCGCTGGAAGTCCTCCCCCACGCCGAGAGCACGACGCGACATCGCGGACGCCGACTGCAGGCGACGCCTGTGCGAGACAAGAGAAGGAGCCGGCTGCTAGCCGCAGTCGGACTCAAATCACCATCGAGCGCGACACAGAAGGCCGCCCTCGAGCTGTGGAACGACGAGGCGACCCGCCTCCTCCTCCGCCTCATGGGGAGAGATATCCCACCCCGCCGCCTGTCACGCATCCGACTCTCAGCAGCCGACTGGGCCACCGAGAAGGAGTCAGCGAGAATGACGCCCGCCACCGGATCGACCGCCTAGCGCGATCCCTGGCGCTAGAAGAAGAAGACGATGTGGGCCCGCCCTACTTCGGCCCCCGCATCCGCGACGAGCCCTTCTCCAAAGGGTTCTCGCTCCCGAGAGACACGCCCAAGTACAACGGCTCCGTGAAGCCGGAAGATTGGCTGATCGACTACTCCACCGCAGTTCGCATAGCAAGCGGCAACAGGCGTGTTGCCGTTAAGTACGTCCCCCTCATGCTCCAAGGCACGGCACGCACCTGGCTTAACAGCCTCAAGCCTTACAGCGTCAACATCTGGCTAGACTTCACGGAAGTCTTCATCCGCAACTTCACCAACACATACACGCGGCCTCCCAAGCCTCGCGAACTTTCCCTGTGTGTTCAAAGGCCCAATGAATCGACACGCGACTACCTCACGCGTTGGGCCGAGCTCCGCAACTCCTGCGAGGGGGCGCACGAGGTTCAAGCCATAGAATACTTCACCGCCGTGTGCCGAGAAGGCACCCTCCTCAAGCACCGACTCCTCTGCGACGAGCTGACTACCCTCAACGAGCTGCTGATCATAGCGGACAAGTACGCCACGGCCGACTCTTCAATAAAGACCGAGCTCCGAGTAGACGCCTCCGGAAAGGTACTAGCTCCGGCTCCCAAGACGCCGGCTGGAGACTCCAACCGACGCCCATACCAGAGTGACCACAAGCGCAAGGCCCCTATGCCGCCTTCCACCAGCCGGCAGGTGGCCACGATCAAAGACGAACAACCTGAAGGGCGCCCCGCGCCCAAGAAGCAGAAGGGCGGCAGGCCGGCTTGGCAGCCGGCTTTCTCCTATGAGCAAACCCTTGATGCCCCCTGCAAGTTCCACAGCGGCGCGAAGCCGTCCAACCACACGACTCGGAAATACCATTGGCTCACGCGAATCTCCAAGGGCGAAGGGCTAGTGCTGCCTCCGCCTGCTGGCCAACCGCCTCCAGCCCGTCAGCAGCCGGCCGCTCGGCCAGCGGTCTGGGCTATTCAAGACGAGTTCCCCGATGAACATGCCGCCTACGTCGTCTTTACAAGCCAGACTGAAGACCGACACAGCCGACGCCGACAGCAGCAAGAAGTTAACGCGGTCGCCTCCAACAACCCCGAGTTCATGCACTAGTCGGAGAAGCCTATCAGCTGGAGCTAGGCTGATCACCCAGAGGTGATGCCGTCTCTTGGCTCCTATGCATTGGTGTTGGACGCCACCCACGCAACAGAAAGGCGAGCTACCCGGTTCTCCCCGTGCTGATAGATGGCGGAAGCAGCATCAACATACTATACCGTGATACCATGGAGAAGCTGAACATCAAGCCGAAGCAGCTCATGCCAAGTCGGACTGTGTTCCATGGCATCGTACCCGACCTGTCCTGCTCACTAATCGGCAAGATCAAGATGGATGTCCTCTTTGGGGGCAAGGATCGTTTCTGCCGAGAAGCAATATGGTTTGAAGTAGTGGATCTGGAGAGCCCTTACCACACATTTCTTGGCCGACCTGCTCTGGCCAAGTTCATGGCGGTACCCCACTATGCCTACCTCAAGATGAAGATGCCGAGTTCCAAGGGCATCATCACCATAGCCGGAGACTACAAGAAATCCTCTGAGTGTGCGGCAGCTAGTAGCCGGCTGGCCGAGTCCCTCGTGATCACTGAAGAGAAAAAGATGCTGGATCGAGTCGTGGCCATGGCCGGCAAGCAGCCGGCTCTGTCCCCTAACCCCAAGGAATCTGATACTCAAGGTTCTTTCCAGCCGACCAAATAGATAAAAAAGATACCTCTGGACCCAGAGCACCCGGAGAGGTTTGCTGCCATTGGAGCAAACTTGGACAGCAAATAGGAAGGCGAGCTCATTGATTTCCTCCGTGAGAATCGGGATATCTTCGCATGGTCCCCCAAGGACATGCCGGGTGTTCCGAAGAATTTCGCCGAGCACAAATTACATGTCCGAGCAGATGCAAAACTAGTCAAGCAACCCCTCCGCTGACTATCAGAGGAAAAGAGAAGGATTGTAGGAGAAGAGATAGCCCGGATTCTGGCAGCCGACTTCATCATGGAGGTGTTCTTTCCAGAGTGGCTTGCCAACCCGGTCCTTGTTTTGAAGAAGAATAACAAGTGGCCTATGTGTATAGATTACACCAGCCTCAACAAAGCCTGCCCCAAAGATCTATTTGCCTTACCTCGAATCGATCAAGTGATAGACTCCACAGCCGGATGCGAGCTGTTGAGATTCTTGGATGCCTACTCAGGCTACCACCAGATAAAGTTGGACCCGGCTGACCGCCTGAAGACCGCCTTCATCACACCATTCAGAGCTTTCTGCTACCTGACTATGACATTCGGCTTAAGAAATGCCGGTGCCACTCTTCAGTGTTGCATGTAGAAATGCCTCCTCAAGCAGCTCGGAAGAAATTCCCACGTCTATGTAGAAGATGTCATGGTGAAGACGGAGAAGCGCAACACCTTGCTAGAAGACCTCAAGGAGACATTTGAAAATTTGTGCCGGTTTCAGATCAAGCTCAACCCAGAGAAATGCATGTTCGGGGTACCAGTCGGCCAACTCCTAGGCTTCCTGGTCTCCGAACGCGGCATCGAATGCAACCCAGTGAAGATCAAGGCCATAGAGAGAATGAAGATTCCTACGAAGCTACGAGACGTCCAAAAGTTCACCGGATGCCTGGCATCCCTGAACCGCTTCATCAGCCGGCTCGGAGAGAAGGCTCTCCCCCTGTACCGACTCATGAAGAAGTCCACTCACTTCGAGCGGAATGACCAAGCAGATCAAGCTTTCCGAGCTAAAGAAGATGCTAACCATGCCGCCCGTCTTGGCGGCACTGACTGAGAAAGAGCCCATGCTCCTTTACATTGCCGCCACTAGCCGGGTGGTCAGCACCATTATCGTGGTTCAGCGCCCAGGAGAAGGCTGAGCTCAGCTAGTCCAGAGGCCGGTGTATTATTTGAGTGAAGTACTGTCCACCTCGAAGCAGAACTACCCGCACTATCAGAAGATGTGCTATGGTGTGTACTTCGCCGCCAAGAAACTCAAGCCCTACTTCCAAGAGCATCCCATCACGGTCATATGCACTGCCCCACTCGCCGAGATCATAGGCAGCCGGGATGCATCCGGCCGGGTGGCAAAATGGGCCATTACGCTGGCTCCTTACACAATCTACTACTATCCCCACACCGCCATCAAGTCCCAGGCATTGGCCGACTTCCTTGTCGACTGGGCCGAGACCCAGTACCTGCCGCCGGCCCCCAACTCCACTCATTGGCAGATGCACTTCGATGGATCCAAGATGCGCACCGGCTTGGGAGCCGGCATCGTCCTCACCTCCCCCAAGGGCGACAAACTCAGATACACATTGCAAATTCATTTCGCCGCCTCCAACAACGTGGCCGAGTACGAGGCGCTCATACACGGGCTCCGGCTAGCCAAAGAACCCGGCATCCGCCGGATCCTATGCTATGGCGACTCAGACTTGGTAGTCCAGCAATCATCCGGCGACTGGGACGCCAAGGACGCAAACATGGCAAGCTACCGCTTCCTCGTGTAGCAAATCAATGGATATTTCGAAGGATGTGAGTTCCTCCACGTGCCACGGGCCGACAACGAGCAAGCAGATACCCTGGCACGAATAGGCTCCACCCGACAAGCTATACCAACCGGCGTCTCTCTCCAACGCCTCCTCAAGTCGTCTGTGAAGCCATCGCCGGAATCTAGTTCCATCTTCGTGCCGCCTGACCCCGACGCAGTCGGATCCGACTTGGGGAACCAAGCAGGCGGCTCAGGGACTTCGACAGCCGGCTCGGGGACTACCATAGTCGAACCTGGCCCGGGGACTATTGCAGCTGGCCCGGGGACTGCATCAACACAACAGGCGGTGGCCGACTCCAACTCTTCACCACCCAGCCCACCCGCCCTGGTTGCAGTAGCCGTTTTGGCAATAGAAGAAGTCATAGCTCCATCATGGGCCCAGCCCATCCTCAACTTCCTGGTAAGCAGAGAGCTGCCGACTGACGAGATCTCGGCAAGATAAGTACAATGCCGAGACGGAGCATACACAATAATGAACCGAGAGCTCATTAGGCGCATCGTCACTAGAGTCTTCCAGCGCCAGGTCGAGCCAGAGAAGGGCATAGCAATCCTCGAAGACATCCATCAAGGCGAATGCGGCCATCATGCGGCCTCAAGATCACTCGTCGCCAAAGCTTTCCGCCACGGGTTCTTCTGGCCGACTGCTTTGGAAGACGCAAGGAGTTAGTCAAACACTGCAAAGGGTGCCAAGTCTTCGGCTCCAAGCAGCACCTGCCGGCTTCTGCACTCAAGACCATCCCCTCACCTGGCCTTTTGCCGTTTGGGGACTGGACATGGTGGGCCCATTCAACACGGCGCCCGGCGGCATGACACACCTGCTCGTCACCGTGGACAAATTTACCAAGTGGATTGAAGCGAAGCCGATCAAGAAACTGAATGGGCCGACTGCCGTGACATTCATCGCAGATATCACAACCCGGTATGGCATACCACACAACATCATCACCGACAACAACACGAATTTTGCCAAGGGAGCACTGGCACGTTTCTGCGTGACACAGGGCATCCGACTGGACTTAGCGTCCGTTGCCCACCCGCAGTCAAACGGCCAAGTAGAGCGAGTAAACGGCCTCATCCTCTCTGGCATCAAGCCCCGATTGGTTGTTCCACTGGAGCGTTCGGCCGACTGTTGGCTCGAGGAGCTGCCGGCCGTCCTCTGGAGTCTGCGCACTACCCCGAACTAGTCAACCGGCTTCACCCCTTTCTTCCTTGTATATGGTGCCGAGGCGGTCATCCCAACTGACATCGAGTTCGACTCACCTCGGGTTACCATGTACATGGAGGCGGAGGCCAAGGAAGCACGAGAAGATGGCATCGACCTGCTGGAAGGAGGCTGACTTTTAGCCCTCAGCCAGTCCGCCATCTACCAGAAGGGATTACGTCGTTACCACAGCCGGAAGGTTAAGCCAAGATCCTTCCAAGAGGGATATCTTGTGCTCCAGTTGATCCAGCGAACAACCGGCCAGCACAAGCTCTCAGCCCCTTGGGAAGGCCCCTTCGTCATCAGCAGGGCCCTAGGCAACGACTCCTACTACCTGATCGACGCGCAGAAGCCGAAGGCACGCAAGAGGGATGATTCCGGCAAGGAGTCGGAACGACCATGGAACGCCAATCTCCTTTGAAGATTTTACAGTTAAAATGCAGTATGTACCACACTACCTTTTCTATTAAGTACAATACAATGGGTTCCCCGAGGAGCACTCGGGGACTACCCTCTTTTATCTATGAATGATGAGTATCATGCATATGATTATGTTACCACATTCATTTTCTTGTCCGGCACCGGGTTCGATCAGTCGGCCCGGGGACTTGCCTCCTT
The DNA here is from genome assembly GCF_002162155.2 of Triticum dicoccoides. Classification (NCBI taxonomy): domain Eukaryota; kingdom Viridiplantae; phylum Streptophyta; class Magnoliopsida; order Poales; family Poaceae; genus Triticum; species Triticum dicoccoides. The sequence goes on along the minus strand of NC_041387.1, from coordinate 605,452,363 downwards.
GAGTTATATTCAAGTTCTACCTGCAGTCAGACAAGTAGTGTGCCGGCACCAAATCCCTCTCTTGTTGAAAGTCATAGCTCGAAGAATCGGCTGTCCGACTGTCAAGAGCCAAAGGCAGGAAAGGATGCCCACATGAAAAACGGCTAAGGACTAATGAACTTATATAACACAAGCCAGCTTCCCACCCCGCCAACCGGCTGTCAGAACAGCCGGCTGGCCGGCTCCCCGTTCACCCTGCTACAATCTAAGAAAGCTCGAGTACTTGTCCTCCCAAACGGCCAAGTCCTTCCACAGCCACAGACTGCAGAGCAGCTGTCCAGCTGGGAAGGCGGCGACCAAGGGAGGGCGACAAAGGAAACAGCCAAAAGGATGAAAAGCAAATATGAACGGAAGCCAATCACATGCATGATTATATTTACACAAAAGGCCTTCGAAAGGCCAGTGTTCAACATAGTTTGAATACACCCCCAGTGGGTGGAATTGCGCGAATTTAATAAAAATTGTTCAAAGAGTAACGGGCAGAAAGGCAGAGACGACGGATCAGGCCAAGGGAGCAGCAGGCGAGCTGGGCAGGTTGGTGGAGACAGCGGTGTTGGCTGGAAGAGTGGCCGGTTGGCGAGTCTCGGCATGATCGTCACCGGTTGCAGGCAGCGTGCTTGCACGCACCTCATTGCTTGAGGCGCGATCAGGCAGAGGCTGGCTGGTCGCTCCACCGTCTGGCGCGGCGTCTTCACCATCCTCTCCCTCCTCCTCTTCACCTTCGTCGCTGGAACCGATCTCCTCCACCGAGTCTTCACTTTCTGCCGGGTTCAGCCCGAACCATTCCTCCGGCTGAGTGACACCGTCATCATTCACCTCAGGGGCAAAGACACTACTGTCGGTGTAGTTGGCGATCGCCGAGGCGCGCTGGATGATAGCCGGCCGCACCGCATCCAGCTCCTCGTTAGCCTGCTGCCGCCAGGTGGCCAGCTGGGCCAAGTCCAGCCCAGGATACCAAGCTCGAACGAACTCTAGCACCCGCCTGGCGCCGGACCGAGCCGCAGAGGCCTTCCAGGCCTCGAAGCGGCCGACTGCAACCTCCAGCCAGTCGGCAGTCCGACTGGAGGTGCGGGTAACCACTTCGCCGGGCCAGGGAGCAGCCAGCACCTGCGCCCCAGCACGCTGAAGACGGCGGAGCGTGTGATAAGCCGGCTGAAGGCGGGTTTGAATCGCCAAAAGCTGCTCCTCAAGCGACTGGCCAGCATCCGGCGCGATCTCAACCCCGTCCTGCCGTCGTGCTTCACGATGGGCCTCGATGGCTTGGTTGGCGGCAACAGAGTAACCAAGGAAAGAATCTGCGCAAAGAAGAAAAAAGCAGCACGAAGTCAGAAGACAGATCAGATGCTGGGTGGCGAGCAAAGGGACGGAGAAGAAGGCGGCCTACCGTCAATCAAATCTTCAACCCGGCTATAGCTTTCGCTCAGCGCTTGCCTCGCCTCAGCCCAGCTTGCCGCCTCGGTTTCATATTCGCCCTGAAGGGCGGCCTCGCTGTCCTGCACTGCCTTCAGGGCCGCCTTATGGCTCTCCTCCTGGTCGGCCAGCTTTTTGGCCAGGCGATCACTTTTCTGAGCCAAGGCGTCGCACTCGGCTTCCTTGGCGCGAAGGGCGGTCTGGGCCCCACCTAACTGCTCCCTCAGGCCGGCATTGGCTCCTGCAGATATGAAGAAGAAGAAAAGCAATAAGAAAGAAGTCGGCAGGAAAGATCCGACCCGACTGCTTAGCAGTCGGCCTGAATCTCGGGGACTACACCCAGTGGGTGCACTGACGCGCCCCCACATGAGATAAAAAATGAAGCACTTACTCCGACTCTCCGTCAGATCAGCGGTCTTCTGGCTCACCTCCCGGGCCTGGGAGTTGAAGGCAGCCGCGCGGAGGTTGTGATAGCCCTGCCAACAGGACAGAGGCGCAAATAAGAACAAGACATCAATCAAAGTCTACTAAGAAGTTCCAAGCCGCCTGCTCAGCAGCCGACTTAGAACTCGGGGACTACACCCAGTGGATGCGCTGACGCGCTCCCATGGAAGAAATCAAGAGCAATCGATGGAAAGCGGGAAGACTTACCCGAATGGCCGACCGTGTTGCGAGAAACTCTTGGGTATAGTGCTGCAGCGCGGCGGCCTAGGACTGAAGCCATTCCCGGACATCCTGCGCCGCCATGTTCAGCACGGCCGTCCCACCGCCTGGCGTCCACTCTGGCGAGCTCGCGCTGGCCGTCTCCAGATCCTGGGCCGACGGGCTGGAGCCCGCGGATTTCTGCGGGTCTGGCGTTAAAGTCGCCTTCCCCGCGTGTCGACGAGACGGCGAAAGGACCACAAGATCCGCCCTCACAGCCAGCTCGCCTCCAGCCGGCTGCTCCGACGGCGCGTCAAGCCGGCCGCCTTGACCCGCTCCAGGTGGCGATGGCGGTGCCGCCCCTCTCTCCAGGACGACCGCGTCGCCCTCCTCCCTCTCCATCACCGGCTGGGCGCGGTCGGCTTCCTCCGGCAGGGGCACTGGGATGTCGGGAGCCAAAGTGCTAAGGGGGACAACGAGCTGCGGAGGCTGGTTACACAGGGCTTCCGCCGCCCTCTCCGCGGCCGCGGCCTCCGCTTGAGCCTTGGCCGCTGCTTCGGCTCGGGCCTCCGCTGACTCCTCCGTCGCCTCCTGGGCTGCCCTGGCGGCGGCCGCCCTCTGCTCCTCCGCCTCCCGCTCCTCCCACACCTCCCGCGCTTTCCACTCTATTGCCGCTTGAAGATCGGCACGGGGGTCCACCCGGCAGGCGCTCGCAGATCCTCCTGCACCTCCAAGTATGGAGGCGGCAGTGGTCCGCTCGAGGGAGAATGGAGCCCTATTTGATAAGTCAAGAAAAATACTTAGAAGAATGACAACCAAAGAGAAAAAAAAAGAAAGGCGTGAGAAAATTGACACTTACGCCGAAACCACCTGCGGCTGCTTCACCACCTTGTGGAAGCGGGCTGCCTTCGCGGCCGCCTCGTCCTGCTTGGTCGCCGCCGCAGTACCCCTGGGCCTCATCGGCCAATTGCCGAAGAGGGTCAGCGTGGCCTGGCGTTTCGGCGCGCCGCCACGAACCGCCAGCGCGGCAGACGAGACCGTGCCTTGGTGATCAAACGCCGGCTGACGGCGCGGGGCAAAGTCGGCTTCGTCGTCATCCGGCCAGTCCTCGAAGGCAGCCCCGAGCCCGGAGCCACCCGCCTCGCTGCCTCCCCCTATGCTGTTGTCGTCTAAGGCGGCCGTCCCCAAGTCGGGATCGTCGAAATCATCCACCGCTCGATCGGGGACGAACTGGCGCTCCACCCACGCGGCTCCGGTGGCCTGTCAAAGAAGGGGGCTCTGTTAAAAACAAGCCGACTAGTCAAGAGTCGGCCAATATGAACTCGACAACAATGGAAGAAGAAAAGAAGGGAAGCTTACTGAAGGCGAAGGATTGGCGCGAGAGTACAGCTCCTTGCCAAACCGCCATTCCTCGGTGAGCTTGCAGTTGGTGATATAATTCACCATGTATGATACCTCGACATGAGGCATCTCCTTGGTGCTTAGCCGACTTGGGTCGAATCGACCGCTCATCTGGCAAATCATATGAGGGCGGCCTTGGAGTGGGAGCACCCGGCGCTCCACGAAGGCGGATATCAAGTCGGGTCCGGTCAGGCCCTCCAACTGGACCATCACCCGGAGCCGGGCGACGACGGCAGCTCCAGCCGGAGACAGCAACCTGGCCCGAAAGGACCATGAAGCCGGGCTCCCAGCCGGCGGGCCGACTGCGTAAGCCGGCAGATTGATGAAGTCGCCCTGCGGAGTGATGTTCTTCACATAGAAGTAAGACTTTTGCGAGAGCTTCACCGACTAGATCAATGCGATGGGTGGAAATGGATTGTCGACCGTCGATCTCCGCATGATGATGAAGGCGCTGCAGGGAGCGGGCACGCCCGCAACGACGGTGCCAAGTTTGCACTGGAAGAACTCCCCCCAAAGCTCGAGGGTGGATAGGACACCGAGGAAGCCTTCGCACAGAGTGACGAAGGCTGACAACACCACCACCGCATTTGGGGTGAGGTGGTGCGGCTGGAGATGATAGAACTCGAGGAAGGAGCGGAAGAAACCGCTCGCCGGCAGGACGATGCCGCGCAGGCAGTGCGAACAGAAGATTACCCGCTCGTCTTCCTCCGGTGCCGGCAAGATCTCCCTCTTCGGCGCAAGACGGACCCGCACATAGTCCTTGCCCGGCAACCGCCGCTTTTTGCAGAGGAAGTCGACGTGGTCCTCATGGACATTGGAGCCATCCCAGGAGCTGGACCGCTCCATGAGGACGAAGAAGCGACGGGAAAAGCTCGGTGGCGGAGGGCGAGCGATTCAGCTGCCGTTAAGCTACGGCGCACCAAGAAGATTGGTGGAGGCGTGGCGCGTCGGCGAGCAGCTGTGGCGACGGAGAGGAGGAAGAAGAAGAAGGAAGTGGCGGAGCGAGGGCGAGCGTGCGAGCGTCTGCCGTTCCCCCTCCTCCCCCTATTTATAGACTCATGCGGCAAAGCCGAGGAGGTGAGGCATGGGGGACGTGGGATTAACTGCGCCCATCCCCCCATGTCCCACGATTATTACGCCCTAAACGGTGTGCGAAAACTGCCGTCGGAAGCCGAGCGGTCCGTTCGGGCGACAGAAGATCCGCACTTGGGCCGAGGCATGGAGGTGGCGGGCTCCGGCCTGCGGCGACGCCCCGTCGCGCGCGTGGGCTAGCAGGTCCCTCCAGCCGAAGGGTGCCAGGTGGCGCGCAGGCGGCGAGCGGCCAGCTCGCAGCCTGACATGCGCACCAGCTGGTTCCCGCCTTCAGGCTTCAAAAAAGCCCCACCGGGATGGTACAACTGATCAGAGCCGACTCCTAGCTGCCAACTCTTCGGGATAGGAAGGTGATTGAGCTTCTCGTTCACCCCTCAGCCATGAAGCCCAACCAGCTTCGGGGACTATTGTCGGAGTAAATGACCACGGGTAGCCTAGCCGGCTCCCTTTGTCCCTTCGAAAAAATGACAAGCCGATCGAGCCTTCGAGCATCCAAGACATGGGGCCGCCTTCCCCCGGCCGGCTGCCTCACAGGCCAACTACCGGAAGGCGGCCCAACCCTAAACTCTCATGGAGCCGGCCATGATAAGGCCGACTCCAAGAAGCCGGCCACGAAAATACCGACTCCAAGAAGGCGGCCCCTGGCAAGCGGCCAGGACCGTGCCCTCAAAGTCCGCACCCCCATGACGATGATGGGACAGGGTGTGGCAACAGTGAAGCCTGCCACCCCAAAATCCCGGAGCACGCATGGCCACAGTACGCCGTACGGGGAAGCCATCACCGTCCGGCGTGGCACTGTTGCCATGTTGACCATGACGCCCTCCACGACGGGCTGACAGTACGGCCCGCAGGCAGCGGGCCCCTTCGGTCAGAGAGATGCCCGACGGCGTCCATGCTACCCCTAGTCGACCTGGGATGCAGCCGGCTTCCAGTAGCCGACTTGCTCCCTTCCTCGAAGCACGCATACCATTAAGGAGACAAGACGAGGTAAGGCTACAGTGAGAGCCCGCTAGGCGGCGGCACTATAGTCATGCTTACCTCGACGAAGCCCTCGTCATCAAGGGCGGGGCGACAGTAACTAGCCCTCGACAAGACCCCCAAGCATTGGGACCTGCCTGTCGACCAAGAGGCCGGCAGCCGGCGGGACCCACCAGTCTGCGGGTCCCAGCGGTCGGCGGAGAAGCCGACGACCATAGACACTGATGGGTAGGGCCCACGCCTAGCCGGATTACCATTGTACCCTTGGGCGGTAGGCCTATATAAACCCCCCAGAGCACCCATGCAAAGGGTTGATCTCAGGTAGTTTTAGACACTACACCAAGGGGAGAAGAGAGCTAGCCTTGCCCTTCTTCCTCCTCCCACTGAACAGCTCAAGGAGCCTCTTGTAGCCACTTGTTGATCTAGTGATCATGCGGGGACCCCGCAAAGCAGGACTAGGGGTGTTATCTCCATGGAGAGCCCCAAACCTAGGTAAGATCCGCCGGCGTGCATGTCTTTGCCTTATCCCGTTTCCAAGCACCAGCGATGTCTTACTGGCTCCCACAATGATAAGCCACCCGTTGGCATATGTCGCACCTACCACCCGACAACACTCGCGTGACTGCTGGCAGCGACGACTTCTTCCCCGACCTTGGCAACCTCTTCCTCAACGACTGGCCGGCAACATCAATGCCAACAGTTCAGCTCCCGCCGCACCGTATGCGATCTTATCCTCTTTGTTTGAGATCGTATTAGAATTCCTATTCCTAGTGTGTGCCTTAGATACGATCTGTTCATCTATTGTACCGATCCGCATGACTAATTTAATCTTGGTATAGCCATCATGATTTATTTATTGTTTGTTCAGATTAAATCTCATAGTAATTTGCTCATATATTCGACATCCAAAAACCTGATTAGGCAATTTACTTCGAGTGGTTTTGCTGCGCATCTGAAGCCGCCTACCTTTAAGGGGGTACAATATAAGAAGTGGTGCACGAGAGTAGTTTATTGGTTTCAGACCATGTACTTCTATGACGCCACCAAGGGCAAGTCTGAGGGCGATCTTAATCCTGCACAGCAGGAAGCTTTTGAGAACATCGATACCCTCTTTAAGGGCGCCCTTCTAAGTGTTCTTGATGATTCCATTGTGGATTCGTATATGTAGTTTGACAACGACAAGGACATGTGGGCTGCGCTCGAGGCCAAGTTTGGGGCCTCGGACGCCGGCAACGAGTTGTACGTCATGGAGCAATTCTATGACTACAAGATGACTGATGAGCCTCTGTTGTTCTGCAAGCTCATGAGATACAGTCGTTCGCAAAGGAACTTGAGTACTTCAAGTGTGTGTTGCCGGACAAATTTGTTGCCGTAGGCATCATTGCCAAGCTTCAACCTTCGTGAAACAATTTTGCTACTTTTCTGAAACACAAGAGACATGAGTTTTCCGTTTCAGATCTCATTGGTACTCTTGATGTTGAAGAGAAGGAGAGAGCAAAAGACACATGTGCTCGAATTGCTGAGGGAGCTTCTAGTGCCCACATGGTACAGAAGAAGAACTTCTAGTCCAACAAGTTAAAAAACAACAAGAACAAATCTTAGGGCAAAGGCAAGTTTGATGCAAATAACAATCCGTCACATTCTACCAACTTCAAGAAGAATTCTCATAAGAAGGGGAAGGGACTATGCCATGTCTGTGGTGACCCCAATCACTAGGCTCCGAGATGTCCTAACCGCTTTGAGGAGCACGACCTTGAGAAGAGCGGCAAGTCCGCTAATGTTGTCATCGGTGATACTGATATGAAGGAATCTGGGTATAGTATTTTTCCTACCATCCTTTCAGTATGTCAATCTCCTGATTGGTTAATTGACACCGGTGCCAATATACATGTTTGTGCTGATGCCTCCATGTTTTCTTCTTACCAGGTCACATGGACTTCTCTCGTGCTGATGGGGAACGGGTCACATGCCATTGTTCGAGGTGTCGATATGGTCGATTTGAAGTTCACTTCGGGGAAGATCATGCGCCTGAAGAACGTCCATCATGTGCCCTCCATCAATAAAAATCTCGTTAGCGGTTCCCATTTATGTCGAGATGGTTTTAAGTTGGTTTTCGAGTCCAATAAAGTTGTAATTTCTTAGTATGGACAATTTGTTGGAAAAGGCTATGAGTGTGGAGGCCCGCCTATCTTTGTCAGATATTTGCACTAAAGTTATTAATCATGTTTGCCATGATAATGGTCTAATATTTTAGATTCATGACTTTGTCATATTAACTTTTGTTGCATGATGCGGCTAGCCAATATGAGTTTAATTCCAAAATTCACTAATGTCAAGGGCTCCAAGTGCCAAGTGTGTGTGCAAGCTAAGCAACCTCCCAAGTCCCATAAGACTGTAGAGGCAAGAGACTTGACGCCACTAGAGCTTATACATTCTGATCTTTGTAAGATCAATGTCGTGTTGACAAAAGGTGGAAAGAAATACTTCATGACGTTGATCGATGACTCCACTAGATACTGTTTGAAGGAAATATGCCCTAGAGGCAATAATAAAGTTGTTATTTATATTTCTTTATATCATGATAAATGTTTATTATTCATGCTAGAATTGTATTAACCGGAAACTTAGTACATGTGTGAATACATAGACAAAACAAAGTGTCCCTAGTATTCCTCTACTAGACTAGCTCCTTAATCGAAGATGGTTATGTTTCCTGACCATAGACATGTGTTGTCATTTGATGAACAGGATCACATCATTGGAAAATGATGTGATTGACTTGACCCATTCCGTTAGCTTAGCACTTGATCGTTTAGTATGTTGCTATTGCTTTCCTCATGACTTATACATGTTTCTATGACTATGAGATTATGCAACTCCCGTTTACCGGAGGAACACTTTGTGTGCTACCAAACATCACTACGTAACTGGGTGATTATAAAGGTGCTCCACAGGTGTCTCCAAAGGTACTTGTTGGGTTGGCGTATTTCGAGATTAGGATTTGTCACTCCGTGTATCGGAGAGGTATCTCTGGGCCCTCTCGGTAATGCTCATCACTATAAGCCTTGACAGCAATGTGACTAATGAGTTAATTATGGGACGATGCATTATGGAATGAGTAAAGAGACTTGCCGGTAACGAGATTGAACTAGGTATGAAGATACCGACGATCAAATCTCGGGCAAGTAACATACCGATGACAAAGGGAACAACGTATGTTGTTATGCAGTTTGACCGATAAAGAACTTCGTAGAATATGTAGGAACCAATATGAGCATCCAGGTTCTGCTATTGGTTATTGATCCGAGATATGTCTCGATCATGTCCACATAGTTCTCGAACTCGTAGGTTCCGCATGCCTAACGTTCGATGACGATTTGTATTATGAGTTATGTGTTATGGTGACCGAAGTTTTGTTCGGGAGTCCTGGATGAGATGACGGACATGACGATGAGTCTTGAAATGGCCGAGAGGTAAAGATTGATATATTGGAATGTTATATTCGGACAGCGGAATGGTTTCGGAAAGTTTTGGAGTACCGGGAGGTTACTGGAACCCCCCGGGAAAGTAAAGGGCCAACATGGGCCACATTGGGGACGAGAGGGCCGGCCATAGGAGGTGGCGCACGCCCCCCTTGCCAATCCAAATTGGACTAGGGGTGGGGGCGGCGCCCCCCTTTCTCTCTCCTAGTCCCTCTTTTTCCCCCTTTGCTACTCCGGA